>NW_011495046.1:2003250-2028998 GCF_000754665.1 Bison bison bison | reverse complement strand
GAAACAGTGGAAACAGTGTCAGACTATTTTTCTGGGCTCCAAAATCACTGCAGATGGTGATTGCAGCCATGAAATTAAAAGACACTTATTCCTTGGAAGAAAAGTTATGACCAACTTAGATAGCATATTAAAAAGCAGAGACATTACTTTGCCAACAAAGGTCCGTCTAGTCAGTTCAGTTCAGTTCAGTCACTCAGTCATGTCCAACTCATTGCCACCCCATGAACCGCAGCACGTCAGGCCTCCGTGTCCATCACCAACTCCCGGATCCACACAAACCCATGTCCATTGAGCTGGTGATGCCATCCAACCATCTCATCCTCTGTCGTCCCCTTCTCCTCCCGCCTTCAATATTTCCCAGCATCAGGATCTTTTCCAATGAGTCAGCTCTTGGCATCAGGTGGTCAAAGTATTGGAGTCTCAGCTTCAGCATCAGTCCTTCCAGAGAACATTAGGATGGACTGGTTGGATCTCCTTTCAGTCCAAAGGATTCTCAAGAGTCTTCTCCAACACCACAGTTTAAAAGCATCAATTCTTCGACACTCAGCTTTCTTTATAGTCCAACTCTCACATCCATACATGACTACTGGAAAAATCGTAGCCTTGACTAGACGGAGATAAGTCCTGGGTGTTCATTGGATGGACTGATGTTGAAGCTGAAACTCCAATACTTTGGCCACCTGGTGTGAAGAGCTGACTCATTTGAAAAAACCCTGATGCTGGGAAAGATTGAAGGCGGGAGAAGAAGGGGATGACAGAGGATGAGATGGTTGGATGACATCACTGACTCAGTGGACATGAGTTTGGGTGATCTCAGGGAGTTGGTGATGGACAGGGAGGCCTGGTGTGCTGCGGCTCATGGGGTCACAGAGTCAGACACAACTGAGCGACTGAACTGAACCGAACTGAACCTTGCAATTTATACCCAGTGGAAAATTTCCAAAAACAAGACAAAAGCAAGCAAAAGACTGGATTTTCCATAAACAGACCTCTAGTAAACTACCTTCAGAAGTCATTTATAACTTAATTCAGAAAGGAAGAATGTCTGAGATAATGAAGAATTGTAAGCAATGGAAATGTTTAATATACAGGCAAATTTGAACAAAATCTGATTGGATAAAATCATAATAATACTCTATTCATTTTTTATTTATGCCATAACAATTGCCACAAATATGGCTTTTAAACCACAGACTAATTTTCTTGCAATGCTCTAGGTTAGAAGCTGATGCAGTTCTCACTGGTCTAATACCTTGGTGTGTGCAGGACTGTATTCTTTCCCAGGGGCTCTAAGGGGAGAATTTGTTTTCTGCCATCTGCAGCTTTTAGAGGATGCCCACATTCCTTGGCTCACAGCCCTCTTTCTCCACTTTCAAAGCATCTTCCTGAGCATACTCTGTAGTCACATCTCCGTCTGATCAAGCCAGGAAAGTTTTTCTTTGCTTTTAAGGATTTATGTCATTTGATCAGGTCCAGGATAATTGCCAGGTTGATCTCCCTATTTCAAGATCCTTAACCTTAATAGCATTCATAAAATCCCTTTTGTCATATGAGGTGACATATTCATAGGTTCTGGGAATTAGGATATTGACATTTGAAGGGAGAGAGTGTACTGCCTACCACAATGCTCTATAATTTTTGGAGTTCATGCTCTTCTGAATAAAAATATAAAACCACATTGAAAACACTAAGTATTGAACAAATGAGTAAGAAGAAGCCTTAATATGTTAAGGATATTAATTTCTTCTCCTGTTTATCTATTGTTTCAAAGTGAAAGTGAAAGTTGCTCAGTCATGTCCGACTCTTTGTGACCCTGTGGACTATACGGTCCATGGATTTCTCCAGGTCAGAATACTGAAGTGGTTAGCCTTTCCCTTCTCCAGGGGATCTTCCCAACCCAGGGATTGAACCCAGGTCTCCCGCAATGTAGGTGGATTCTTTACCAGCTGAGTCACAAGGGAAGCCCAAGAATACTGGAGTGGGTAGCCTATCCCTTCTCCAGAGGATCTTCCCAACCCAGGAATCGAACTGGGGTCTCCTGCACTGCAGGCAAATTCTTTACCAACTGAGCTATCAGGGAAGCATTGTTTCACAGTAACCCAAGTAAAAATCTCATGAGGTTTTTAATAAATTTATGAAGCTAATTATGATCTATATGTGGAATAGTGAATGTCCAAGAAAGGCCAGTAAATTCTCAACAAAGTAGAATGAAGTGGGGATTCTTGTCCTGCTACATCATAAGATTTATCCTAAAGTTGCAGTGATTAAAACCATGCAGTACTGGCAGGAAGAGATAACAGGAATAGAATAGAAATTCTAAGCATCTTTCCACCCATATTTGAAAACTTAATATTTGAAGACATGGCAATACAGGTCAGCAAGGCAAGTCTGGACATATTCAATACTTGGAGCTTAGACTATGGTTTACTGATGAGTTAGTTGGTGTTAGTTTCTCAGTTGTGTCCAACTCTTTGTGACACTGTAGCCTACCGAGTTCCTCTGCCCGTGGAATTATCCAGACAAGAATATTAGAGTGGGTAACCATTTCCTTCTCCAGAGGATCTTTCTGACCCAGGGATTGAACCTGGGTCTCTTGTATTGGAGGCAGATTCTTTACATCTGAGCCACCAAGGAAGCCCATGGTTTACTGACTGGAGGCAATAAATTACATCTTTCTTTCCTGCTGCTGCTGCTGCTAAGTCGCTTCATTCGTGTCCCACTCTGTGCGACCCCATAGACAGCAGCCCACCAGGCTCCCCTGTCCCAGGATTCTCCAGGCAAGAACACTGGAGTGGGTTGCCATTTCCTTCTCCACTGCATGAAAGTGAAAAGTGAAAGTGAAGTTGCTCAGTCGTGTCCGACTCTGTGTAACCCCATGGACTGCAGCCTACCAGGCTCCTGCATCCATGGGATTTTCCAGGCAAGAGTACTGGAGTGGGGTGCCATTGCCTTCTCCGTCTTTCTTTCCTACCATACAAAAAAAATATTAATTGCTATGGATAGGTTTTCTAAGCCAGGTATGCTAGCTTCCTTAACTCCCCAGGTTAGGATGAATCAACACTAAAAGGAGCTCTGTGGGATGTGTGGCTCCAATAGTTGCTTCTCCAGGAGACAAGTCTCGCTGAGTGAAGACTCCCAAAATGCGAAGTGACTAGCTGGCAGCCAAGACAGAAAACTAGGGAAATATTTAAAAAAAAAAAAAAACACACTAAAAGGATTTGTTTCTTATTTGTGTCACATACCAATGCCTGGTTGTGGGGGCAGATGTGTTGATGCTCTCATCCTCATTGTCATTCAAAAACTTGGCCTCCTCCTTACCAGTGGCTCTGCTGTCCTTTTAATTTAGTTCTCTGATACTTCCCATCTGGCTGGCAGATAGGGCAAAATAGCATTGAGGAAATTTTAGGGCCCCAAACACATTCTTATGGCTCTACCAAACTACATATCTGGCTAGAAGTGTAGTCTTTTTTTTTTTTTTTTAACCAAATAGAAAAAAATGAAATGTGTCTCTACTACATAAGTGGATTAACTAGTTAAATGTGAAGGCAATTTCAAAACTTACAGAAAATATGGAATATTTTTAAGAGCTCAAATCAGGTAATATTTTCTTAAACAAGACAGATAAATATACGCCATATGGGAAGAGAGAGATTCTAACATATTAAAATTAAGAAAATTTGTTAATGAATAGATAGCATTGTATGTCTGCATTAGTCACTCAGTCATGTCCAACTCTTTGTGACCCTTTGGATTATAGCCCACCAGGCTTCTCTGTCCATGAGATTCTCCAGGCAAGAATCCTGGAGTGGGTTGCCATTTCCTTCTCCAGGGGGTCTTCCTGACCCAGGTATTGAACCCCTGTTTCCTGTGTCTCTTGTATTGCAGACAGATTCTTTATCCACTGAGCCATCGGGAAAACCAATAAGTAGTATAAAGAAACCTAAGTGATAAGCCACAAGATGGAAAAAGTTATTTGTTGCACATAAGAGGCAAAGGATTTAGTTTCCAGATTATATAAACAAGTACTAAAGATCCTTCGGGAAAGACAAAAATCCAGTAGTACAAAAAAGGCAGCACACATGATTTCAAGGAGATGAAATACACACAGGCAAAGAACATGAGAAAAAAAATGTTCAACTCCTTTATTTGTTAGGGAATTGCAAATTGAACCTGTGTGGCTTTAATTTCGTACCCATCATACCCATTAAATTGGCAAAAGCTGAAAAGTCTGACAAGATAAACCACTAATAAAGATGCAGAGAAAAGGGAACATTTAAAATGATGCTGGTGGGTATAAATATTGTTGCAACTGCATTAGAAAACAATATAGAATTATAAAGTGGAATAAAATCCAGCAATAAAATTCAAGGACAAAAGACAATCAAATCACTCACAGATGTCAATCAGGAGATATATTCAGCAGTGTTCAGAGTAGAATTAACTAAAATAGTAAAAAAAAAAAAAAAAAATAGTAAATAACCCAAATGTCTAGGATACATAAAGTAGATGCATGTGTGCTCAGTCACTAAGCTGTGTTTAACTTTTTGTGACCCCATGGACTGTAGCCCACAAGGCTCTTCTATCCTTGGGATTTCCCAAGCAAGAATACTGGAGTAGGTTGCCATTTCCTTCTCCAGGAGATCTTCCCAAGCCAGAGATTGAACCCACATCTCCTGCATTGACAGGGAGGTTCTTTACCACTTGAGCCACCAGGGAAGCCCAATAAAGTGGGTACAGCCATGGAATCCACAACAGTGAAAGTGCATGAACCATAACACACACACACGTTTTAAAAACAAAGTTGAGCGAATGATGAAAATTAAGCAGTATATATACATATAATTTGATTTCACCTGTATGAAGTATGCCAAGTCGCTTCAGTCATGTCCGATTCTGTGCGACCCCATAGACAGCAGCCACCAGGCTCCCCGGTCCCTGGGATTCTCCAGACAAGAACACTGGAGTGGGTTGCCATTTCCTTCTCCACTGCATGAAAGTGAAAAGTGAAAGCGAAGTCACTCAGTCATGTCCGACTCTTAGCGACCCCATGGACTGCAGCCTACCAGGCTCCTCCGTCCATGGGATTTTCCAGGCAAGAGTACTGGAGTGGGGTGCCATTGCCTTCTCCGTGTATGAAGTATAAGAACAAGCAAAACTAAATTGTTTTAGGATACATATGTATGAGGCCAAAGTATGAAGAAATGCAAGTGAATGAAAAACACAAAATTTAGATCTGTAGCTGCATTTGGGCATGATAGAAACCAGGATGATACATCAGGAAAGGGAAAGCTGGTGATATCACACCTAACTAAGTGGTGAGAACATTGGTGTTCATTTTATTATTTTTCTTTAAATTTACTTATCCATAATGTTAGAGTAAAATATTTTACAATAAGAGATGAAAAAAGGAAAGAATTTATTCAATAAATATTTTCTGATAAACTAAAAATATTCTTTAAAAGCATAGTACTCTGGCTGCTGCTGCTGCTGCTAAGTCGCTTCAGTCGTGTCTGACTCTGTGAGACTCCCACAGACGGCAGCCCACCAGGCTCCCCCATCCCTGGGATTCTCCAGGCAAGAACACTGGAGTGGGTTGCCATTTCCTTCTCCACTGCATGAAAGTGAAAAGTGAAAGTGAAGTTGCTCAGTCGTGTCCGACTTGCAGCAACCCCATGGACTGCAGCCTACCAGGCTCCTCCACCCATGGGATTTTCCAGGCAAGAGTACTGGAGTGGGGTGCCATTGCCTTCTCCAAGTACTCTGGCTAGCAAATGAAAAATATGTGTTAGGATTTATTACACTGCCATTACATCTTCCTTAAGTCTTCATTTTTTGCCTCTAATTTATCTTCTCCCCTTTGTTTTATTCTTCATTCTTGCTACCACTTGGTAGTCTAATTCTTATACTCTTCTGATGGGAGCACATATATCTCAGGACCAGGAATCCTGAGACAAAAGGAACTTGGATCCGGGAAAGATTGCACTAAGTATGTAACATAGGGAAAGGGTAGGACTTCAAATGAAGCTGTAAGTTTAATATCTGAAAGTAATTGGCCTTTAACTGCAATAAATTGACTATAGGATGCAAAGTGAGCCTTGATAGGAACTGTTTAGTAAAAGTCTGGGACTCTAAGTATAGAAAAAAAGAGCAGAGCCAAATAAGATTATAGACTGTATATAATTATATTAAAATAAATTTGTATTATGGTTATGTTAATAAAATAGTCTATAGAAACCTATGCATTCTATGATTGGGATTTCTCTGAATGTGAGAAAGATAATAAGATAATAAGATAAAAATAATAATATTATTTATTGGTTCCATAAACTAACACTATGCAAAATTTGTATCCTAAAAATCTTTATCGAGTTCTTAACAATGGAATTTCCTTAAGAGTAGATGTAGATTTTCATCGATATTTGGAGTAAGGAGAACACACCACGCTCAGGATTCTAATATCCAAAGATTTACTGCTTCTTGGTCCTTTTAGTCTGGAATTGGAGTGGTTTAACAGCTCTTGAAGACAGGATACCACCAAGTACTAAAGCCAGGTAATAGGGCATATCAGTTAGAGAAGCAAAGTCATTCTGAGATTATATATTTATATATACACATAAATATGCATAAATTAAGTATACATGTAATTTTGTAAGGGATTTACTGTTTGTTATTCAGTTGCTAAGTCGTGTCTAACTTTTTGTAACCCCATGGACTGCAGCACGCCAGGCTTCCCTGTCCTTCACTATCTCCCAGAGTTTGTTCAAATTCATGTCAATTGAGTCAGTGATGCCATCCAACCATCTTATCCTCTGTCACCCCCTTCTCCTCCTGTCTTCAATCTTTCCCAGCATCAGGGTCTTTTCCAATGAGTCAGCTCTTCATTACACAATTATGGAAGCTGATTGCATAGTCTACATTAGGCTGTTGCCTTAGCCACTGATGCTGGAATTTGAAGTCTGTAGGCAAAGCAGTGGAGAAGGCAATGGCACCCCACTGCAGTACTCTTGTCTGGAAAATCTCATGGACAGAGGGGCCTGGTGGGCTGCAGTCCATGGGGTCGCTGGGAGTCCGACGAGACTGAGCGACTTCACTTTCACTTTTCACTTTCATGCATTGGAGAAGGAAAAGGCAACCCACTCCAGTGTTCTTGCCTGGAGAATCCCAGGGATGGGGAAGCCTGGTGGGCTGCCATCTATGGGGTCGCACAGAGTCGGACACAACTGAAGCAACTTAGCAGCAGCAGCAGCAGGCAAAGCAGAGTCAGAAAAAGAAGACATAAATGGGAGATTACAAGAACCAAGCTGGAACCCACAAGAACAAATACCCACTGGCCATTCTCGTTGCTCTTATGTGATGATATGAATGTCTGCAGGAGAAGCTAGTATTCTTCATCACCTGGCCCCAAGAGTGGAGAAGTTGAAGAATTAAGGAGAAGGTGGAACCATTGCAGTTCTCACTACTGACCCATGCCAATGAGATAAGCCAGTAGATCAACACACTTGAGTTTTTACAACAATGGCTGCTGCTTTGCTTCTACCCTCCAGCTCTTGAATAAGAGCTTCTCTTGTAGCCAATTCTAACTGGCAACAGTTGGAAAGGAATTCTGGGAAATATAGTTTAGTCTTAGCTGAGTTGACACATTACAAAGCCACCACAGTGCACTGCTGTTGACTCTTCAACAACATGGGGGTTAAGGGCACACACCCTCCCTACAATTGAAAATCCGCCTGTAGCTTTACAGTCAGCCCTCCTATCCGTGGTTCTGCATCCACAAATTCAACTATTCATGGATCAGTGTAGTACTGTAGTATTTATTGAAAAAAATCTACACCTAAGTAGACTCAGGAAGTTCAAACTCATGTTGTTCAAGGGTCAACTGTACTTTTCATCTTGGCACCCTGACATATTGTCGTTTGTCAGTCAGTCGTGTCCGACTCTTTGAGACCCCATAGACTGGGGTCCTGCCAGGCTTTGTTATCCATGGGATTCTCTAGGCAAGAATACTGGAGTGGGTTGCTATTTCCTTCTCCAACATATCTTCTTAAACTATACTTAATCTCCAAAGAAAAGCAATAGGAAAGTTATGTATAACATGATGTACCTGATCTGCACACAACCAAAGCAGGCTAACACTTTCCTCAGAAGACTACACAAGGTTTCTGTTTCTTGTCTATGACTGATATTCATTCTTTTTCTAGTAAAAGAGTTGGGAAACTATGCCTATAGGCTAAATTTCGACCTGTTTTTGCATAGCCTGTGAGCTAAGAATTTTCTTTTTTAATATTTCTATAACAATTTGATAATACAAATATAAAGTTAAAATATCAAATAAAATGTAAAATAACATTATATATTTTATAATGTTTTTAAATAAAGTGTTGTCCAAAAAAAAATATACAGCAGAGACTATGACGCACAGAACCTAAAAAAGTCAAAATATTTACTATCTGTCCCTTTGATAAAAAAAATTAGCTATAGCCAATTTATAATCTGATTATGCTATAATTGAAATATTGAGATATAAAGTTAACTACTGTTGAGACATCTTGTATTAGATGGTAAAGGGATGAAAGGGGAAGTAAACAAAAAATATTTGGTCAACATATACACAAACATATTTCATATCAAAATATGCAAAAGTTACTCATAACAATTACAGTTCTCATTTCTGCACCTGGTCACTTGGTCATAGCTAGCATTTATAACCACCTCCTTTCTCAACCTAACCTGTAATCCCTTTGCTAGCAGTTCAGCTGGTCATGGTTCCCTGTCTGGTAGGGGAGCCTAATTTTATCCCTGAAGGATTTGGGCTGGTAACAGCCCTGCCTAAATTGAGTTGTGGTAGTTTTCCATTTCTTTTTTTTTTGTTTGTTTTAAAAATTTTTTTTATTGAGGGATAATTGCTTTACAGAATTTTGTTGTTTTCTGTCAAACCTCAACAAGAATCAGCCATAGGTATACAGATATCCCCTCTCTTTTGAACCTCCCTCCCATCTTCTGCCCCATCCCACCCCTCCAGGTTGATACAGAGCCCCTGCTTGAGTTTCCTGAGCCATACAGCAAATTCCCATTGGCTATCTATTTTACATATGGTAATGTAAATTTCCATGTTACTCCACTTCTTTTAATCACAGAGCATAGGAATTCCTGCTGAGGATCTACATTCCAGACACATTCCTCCATTTCTGCGGTGCAGTAACCACCCAACTTCCTGGATCAACTACCCCAGCTTGTGACTTCTTTGCTGATTGGTTCACAAGCATGTGAACTCAAAGTGACTAGGTGGAAGTTTCAGCTTCCCATTCAATGGAATCATTGTGTCCCCCTGGTGGAAGCCATTTTCTCCTTGAAAATGAGATCTCTTAGACTAAAAAAACCTAAAACCATAGAAATGGGAAGCAAAATTTTTGCTGTAAGATCACTAGGGGTAATAGAGAAATCATTCTCATTTCCACCTCTTAACTCCTGGATCTGTGAATTCTGGCTATAAGAGAAACAGGATCATATATTGGATGTTTAACTACATCCTGAAGGACATCGCTTCAGCTTGACAAGGTATTGCCACTCGCTGACCATAGCAGAGTCTCAAAAGGCCATTCCACCATTCTATCAAGCCAGCTGCTTCAGTATGTTGGAAATACAGTAAAAACAGTAAATTCTATAAACATGGCTTGATTACCACATTTCATTTGCTATAAAATTACTTCCTAGGTCGGAAGAAATGCTATGTAAAATCTCATGATGGTAGATAAAACATTCTGATAGCTTTGCCACAAATTTACAGGTAGGAAGTGAAGTCCATATCCAGAATAACCATCTATTCTATTAAAAGTAAGTGCTGCCCTTTCCATTATGGAAGCAATTTAATATCAACTTTATGCCAAGGAGATACATCCCCACCAGAGGAGCTGTATCAGGGTTTCTGTGTTTGTCTTTGTTGTTGGTATGCTACATACTCGGGAAAAGCTGTAGCCAAATTGGCCCTAGTGAGTGAAAGGCCTTGCTGAGCTTGTGTAACACGTGCATCCTTGCTGTTTTGCTCATGAAACTGTTGGGCAATAACAGGGATGTCTGGGGAAGGAGGCTAATCGACATCTCTATTTTATGGTCATTTTATCTACCTGATTATTAAAATTTTCTTTACTAAAGTCACCTTTTGGTATACATTCACATGGATGTAAATATCTTCACATTGTATGCCCATTTGGAGAGATCTGTTCTCATACCTCTTCCTCAGACCTCTTCCTCCTCAATTTTCTGATTGTGTGCCATCCAAGTCTCTGGCCATCCAACCATAACCTATGCGTCAATGCATATCTATACCTCCGCCATCTCTGTTTCCAGACAAAATGAACAACCAGGTACACTGCTCCAAGTCCTGCCACTTAGAGGACTTCCCTTTACCACCATCCTTCTGAGCTATCCCAGAGTGAAGCCGAGGTGCTACAACCATTCACTTTTGTGTATTGTCTGCATGTCATGCAGAATCATTGCACAGAAAACCAAGTGTTTCTTCTTTAGTTAACTGGTTATGAAGAACTCTACATGAGGTCATGGGTGTGGACTGAGAAGGAAAGAGAGGCCAAGAAAGAAGCCACAGTCCTTTCATAACCTAATCTTGGAAGAGACATACCATCACTTCTGGTGTACCTACTGGTCACACAGACCTATCCTGGAATAATGTGGGAGGGGACTACTCAAGGGTATGGGTACCAAGAGGCAGACATTATTGAGAAACATCTTAGAGGCTGGCTACCCCAAAAATGAGAAAGCAAAGTTAGCCATGTGACCTAGAGTCATTTACCAGATATAAGATATGGAAGATTCCAAACTGTGACTGAGTACATTTTAAAAGACAAAGATTGTGACTTTTTTTACTTGGATTCAGGTGCTATAGAGTTCATACTGATTTTTTAATCTGAAATTTGTTCATGTTCTCATCTTCTTTGAAGGCTAGGGTTCACTGTTGACGTCTACCTTCGTACTTTCCTTAATAGACTGCCAGACCTGATGAGCTGCTTCAAAAGACAATCCTTTACTTGATTGGCATTAAAATATCCAAACTTTATTGGTTTGCTTTTAACACTCTTCCACACACCCTTACCTGCAAACTTAGTCTTAAAAAGGCTTAATGATATGTACTACTTCTAAGTCAATTAATTTTGTTTTGGAATAGTCTTTGTCTTTCTTGAAATAGCTAAAACACTTTACATAAATTTGGTTACGGAAATTAATGCACAAGATAGGCATTAGATCTCTTGTTCATCTATACAGCATCTATCCACTCATTTATTCTTTAGGTAGTACAGTGGTTCTAATGCTTGGACCTATACTAAAATTTCATGGGATTCTGTACTAGAGACAGAATCTGAACTAGAACAGTTGTAGTGGAATGAAAAGAAAGATGCTACAGACATTTTTAAAGGTAAGCAGGAGAAAAAGATTTAGCGGATAAAGACGATGAAGATGATAAAAAAAGATAACGTGACTCAAATAGACTGAGTAAAGGAGAGATAGTTTTGCCAATGACAGAAGTAAGGAAATTGAAGGGGAAGCCAGAACAATATGGATTCATGTGTGGGATGTGGTGAACTTGAGATAATGGCAGATCATGTACTTGGAATTTAAAATTTAGAAATGAGGCCCATGTGAGAGATTGGAATTATGAGGATAATCTTTTCATGCAATCTATTCTGCAAATATTTGCCAAATCTCCATGATAGTAAACAGTATAAAAGCATGAAGATAAAAACAGAGCAAAGGAAGAAAACTAACATTTATCAGGCACCCTAACACATGATTGACAAACTATTGGAAGAATTTTCTTTTGTTATTCAATGGCACCCCACTCCAGTACTTTTGCCTAGAAAATCCCATGGATGGAGGAGCCTGGTAGGCTGCAGTCCATGGGGTTGCGAAGAGTCGGACACGACTGAGCAACTTCACTTTCACTTTTCACTTTCATGCATTGGAGAAGGAAATGGCAACCAACTCCAGTGTTCTTGCCTGGAGAATCCCAGGGACGGGGGAGCCTGGTGGACTGCCGTCTACGGGGTTGCACAGAGTCGGACATGACTGAAGCGACTTAGCAGCAGCAGCATTTTTAGGGTGCTTTGGATTTTTTCAGACTAAACAGTTTCTGCCGTATCAAAATCCATGTTATCTCAGCTACCCCAAGTCTGTCTCACTCTGTTCTCTATATGCTTACATTCTAGTCAAAGAAAAGAATGCATATGCTAAAATAACTTTGATATAAAACTTCACATGTTTAAGTTCTAACAAAGGGGCATAAAGCAAGGAACATCAAAATCCAGATGAGAAAGATAAACTCCACTAGCTCAAGGTGTTCAGGGAAATCTCAGTGGAAGGGTAGCATGGGACCTTAATCTATAATAATGGGAAAGAATTGAAGTAGAGATGGGAAGAATAATGTCCCAATTTTAAGAAGCAGAAGTAACAAATGTAAAGGAGTAGAAAAATTAGGACATTTAGAGCTTTGTAACTGGTACAGTTTGATGGTAGCTTAGAGCATTTGGGGAACAGTGTTAGCATTTTAATTGTAGATAATTTAGGGCCTTAGATAAAACCTAAATCTTTAAGCTATTCAGAAAACAAGGGGAAGACATCAAAGGCTGTTGAGTAGGGAAATGATACATTAGTGCTATGTTTTAGGAAAATTATTCTACCTGCTGGCCACAACAATTGGTTCAATATAGCTGAGTGACAGAAAAGGAAGCTCTTTCCTTAGGACTTCAAACTAGAGGATAAGACTGCAGATACTGGGAGCTACCATTCATTCATTCAATCATGCAATATTTATTAATCATTTACTCTGTACCAGGTACATGTCTATGTTCTGGAGATAAAGTAATATCAAGATAGACGTGGTCCTTACTTTTGTGGTGCTTATATCTTAGTTGAAGAAAAATACCAATGCAAAAAATAATAATAAAAATAAGCTACCTGGGAGGCCCAACAAGTAAGCTAATATCAGACAATAGGTCCCATAAAGAAACTAGAATAGAAAAGAAACATAAACAGTGAGTAGGAGCTTCTAGGATTAATATAAGAATGTCAGATTGAGTGCTACTTTGGATAAGGTGATCAAGGTATATCAATCACTTGCAGGTAATGATATCTGAGTTAAAATTTAAGTGATGAGAAGAAAAAATAATTGTCCTGAGCAAGGGAAACAGCTTGGACAAACCCCCCAGTTTGTGTCAATGTTTTGCCTGTTTGAAGTAGAGAACAATTAGCAGAACAGGATCAGAGTGCATGATGGAAAAAATGATAAGAGAGGAGGGATTATCAATTCATATTTTTGTAATTTGTTTTTAAATATTTTATGATGTGATGGTTAATTTTATAAACCAACTTGATGAAGCCAAGGGCTGCCCAGATATTTGATTAAATATTATTCTGGGTATACCTATGAGGGTGTTTCTGGATGACACTAATATTTGAATCAGTAGACAGAATAAAGCAGATTGCGCTCCCCAATGTGGTTGGACCTCATCCATCCACTGAAGGCCTGAATAGAACAAAAGGCTTAGGAAAGGACAATTTGCCCCTCTGCCTGACTGCCTCACAGCTGGGACATCAGTCTTCTCTGCCTTTGACTTTAGACTCAGACTTGAACTCCCACATTGACTCTCCTGTTTCTTATGCCTTCAGTCTTGCACTGGAACTATACCATCAACTCTCTTGGGAGTCCAACTTGTCAGTTGCAGATCTTGAGACTTAGTCTCCACAATCACATGAGCCAATCCTCAGTATTATATAATCATATGGATTTACACATATATACATATGCAAATGTGTATATATATACATATTTATATACATATATCATATTGTTCTATTTCTCTGGATGACCCTGAGTAATACAGACACTCATGAATTACTCTTGTATTTTTGAAAATGTTCTATTTTGAAAATAAGATATAGATTTTATGTAAAAATAAAGAACAGAAAAACATTGAAAAGTATTGAGCAAATTACTATGGCAAGTAATTTGATTGCATGCTCCTCATTGTCAGTAACACTAATAATACTCCCTACTACATGATTATTGTGAGGACCAAATGAAGTGTGTTCAGAACCATGCTTGATATAGATAGCAGTGCCAGGTATCAAATGTTGTTGCCACAGAAGAGGATCAGTAACTGAGTCTGATTGTTTCCTGAGAAGAGGAGCTGGCAAGAGAAGCTGAAAAAGAGTGGAAAGAGAGGAAGTATGAAATGTAGGAAATGATAGCATCACAAAATCTAAACCAGTAAAGAAAATATCAGAGGGAATAGTCATACATTTCAAATGCTGCAGAGAAAGACATACCTAAGATTTAATTACATCTAGATTCTATTTACTCTACTGGACTTTAATAGTCTTTACTCCCGCAGCAGGCACTTACGAGCTCTTTGTTGTGTTGACTTGATTTTGTACATGCCCTCAGTCATACTCATTTACATAACGTCTGCGCACCATTTTCTTCTACGTATGGTCTCCTCAACCAGACTTTAAACTCTTCAAAGCTAGATTTGTATTTTTTGCCCTAAATAATAAACTTTTTATTTTCTACTTTCCTACATCTTTTTGAACACACGCAGAGCACCCCCGCCAACACACACACACACACACACACACACTAGGTAAACAAGGACATCAGTAAGGATTCAGCCTACAAAAGTCAATAAAGACAGAGGTACAAATGTTACATTTGTAACAGAATTTTTAAAAGACACTTTATGTAATTTTGAACATAAATTGTCCTTTGAACATTTTGTTACCAATGCTTTATCCAAGAGCATACAAATTTACATGCTTCTAAGAAAAGCTTTGTTTTGATTAATTCTAAATTATATTCTTGCCACAGGAAATAATAAAACATTATCTCTTTGGAATGTAATATGAGCTGCTCTTAATTTACCAACAGGGTATCTTACAGATGTTACCTTAAAGGAAATTTTTAAAAAATAATTTTCATTGTTTACTTCTATTAATTAATTCAGTAAGTAAACTATTTCTGATTGTTTATTTTTTTCTGTTTTATTCAGTTACTTCAGTAATTTCTACCCAGATAAGTAGAAATAAGTGAGTCTCTTATCTTGAAGTAGATCATTTTTATGGTTGCACAGATTATCAAAGTTTTATAAAAGTTTGGCTTTTAGCCCACCATATCTATAATGGAGCATTTTCCTTTTTAAATCCCAAAGGGCAACATTTAAATTTTATATGATGAAGTAAATCATCCCCATTACAACACCTCCTTTGTTTCCTTAAAGAAACCCAGAAACAAACTTTCATAGTGAAAAAAATCCCAAAGAGTCTTTAAAAATATTGTAATACAGATTTGTGCATGATGAGTATACAAAATAAGTGATAAGTGATGAAAGTAAATCTTCATTGTGTTATTATGTAAAGTGACTAAGTGTGTATCCTGAAGTCTTCATCTTGGCCTTAATTTGGAGGACATCTTTCAGTTGATGCTTCTGTCTCTTATTTATCTGAGAAAATAGAAGCAATTCACGTGGTCCATCACCAAAACAGCAAACTTACTTACATCTGAATCCATGTTTATATTGTTTTCCCTGCTGTTACTGGAGATGAACTGTAAAAGGAGTCATGCTTCCTACCATAGCCCAGTGCCTCCCTGGATCCTGTCCCTTTATGCACACTCTGTCCATCTGTAATTGTTCCTTCTGTTTCCTGTATCATCCAATTTTCCCTCTCTTCTGATCATCAAGAAAGCAAATCTTTGCATCCAACTCTTATTCCATTTGTCACTCCCTTTCTCTGCTCCCATTTTTAGCAAAAATTTACCTTATGAGATTTATCTATACTCACTGTGTCCAAAGCTTCTTTTTCCTTTCCTCATGAATTAACAGTCATGTTTTTTTCTACCACTCTATCATCAGCTCTTATCAAGCCACTAATGACCTTCACATTGTCATATTCAATGGTTAATTCCCACCCTCATTTTATGTAGTCTACCAGTATCTGTAGACAGAGAATTATTTTTGAAATACTCACTCACTTGAGACAAAGAAGAATGGTTCCTTTATACTTTTCCTACCTCACTGGCCATTCTTCAGTTTACTTCGTTGCTACTTCTTTATTTTTCCATCTTGGAAGCTTTGGCATTACTCAGAGCCAAGTCACTCTTCGAGTTCATTCTCTATGTGGTATTGATCAGTCTCATGGGTTTTGACATCATCTACCACTCATGACTTCTGTATGTGTATTTCCAGTTCACACCTCTCCCCTGGGCTCAAGATTTATATAGCTAGCTGCTTATTCCCCATCTCCATTTGTGTGTCCAAGAGTCTTCTTAAAACTGCAAATCAACATTTTGATTCCTCTCTCAAAATTTCCGCTTCTTTATTCTTGCCTCAGCAAGTGATACCTCTATTCTTCTAGTTACTCAGACCAAGAAACTTGGAATAATCTTGATAATTCATCCTATCTATGAAAAATGTACCTTAAGAAATATGTCCAGGACCTAATCATCTCTCATTTTTCTCCAATACAACCATTATAGTACAAACCAACAACAACTCTGTTTCCTTTGATCTGCCTTTTCTTTGGAAAACTCGTCAACATCTGATGTTCCAGATTGAATTGTGCTGCCCCCTCCCTTTCCCTGGAACTTTCCTGGTGGCTCAGACAGTAAAGCATCTGCCTACAACGAGGGAGACCTGGGTTTGATTCCTGGGTTGGGAATATCTCCTGGAGAAGGAAATGGCAACACACTCCAGTATTCTTGCCTGGAAAATCCCATGGACGGAGCAACCTGGTAGGCTACAGTCCATGGGGTCGCAAAGTGTTGGACACGACTGAGAGACATTTCCTTTACTTTACTCCCCTCCAAAGGCTTCCCCTGTGGCTCAGCTGGTAAAGAATCCACCTGCAATGTGGGAGACCTGGGTTCAATCCCTGGGTTGGAATGATCTCCTGGAAAAGGGAAAGACTACACATTCCAGTATTCTGGCCTAGAGAATTCTATGGACTGTATAGTCCATGAGTCACGAAGAGTTGGACACAACTGAGCGACTTTCATGTCTCCCTTCCAAAAAATACATTGAATTCCTAACTCCGAGTACCTAAAACTGTGACCTTATGTGGAAAGACGGTTCTTGTGGATATAATAGTTAAGAACAAGTCATTCTGGAGGAAAATGACTCCTGATCCATTATGACTGGTGTCCTTATATGAAGATGGCAATGTGAAAACACAGGGAAATACACAAGGAAGGTGCCATTTGAAGATGGAGGCAGAAATTGGAGTTGTGTTGCCACAAGCCAAGGAACACCTGGGCTACAAGCAACTGGAAGAGGCAAGTAAGGTTCCTCCCCAATAGACTGGAAAAAACATGGCATGGCCAAAGCCCTGATTTTGAACAGTTAGCTTTAGGACTACAAGAAAATAAATGTCTGTCATTTTAAGCCACTCAATTTGTGGTACTTTGTTATGGCAGCCCTGGAAAACTGATACACCTGGCATATTACCTATTTATTTTACATATTTATTTATGGACTTGTTCATTGTTTGTCTGCCTCAACTAAACTGTGAGCTCCCTGATGACCAGGGTTTTGTTTTTTTGTTTTGTTTTTTTTTTTCATTGCCGTATTGCCTTACCTAAAATAATTAGTGGCTAAACCTCAGAGAATAGGTCTTAGATTCCATCCTATTCAGTTAGGGAGAGTGTCTTTTAAACTTGCTTTATTTTTAAAGCCTGCTACTACTTGGAAAGAAGAAAATACTATTCAAAATGACCTGGGTAACAAAAATTTTAACAGAAAATCAGGACAAATTTCATTAAGAATGTGTAGAATACAAAGATAAAAGTCAATGAAGCACAAAAGCAAGAAATAAAATACAGTCTTAGATTGTCATTGTTAAAACTATCTTGCTACTCTGGCAAAAGTAAACTCAGGAGTGAATAAATCAAATGTTAATTAAAAATGTTTATCTAGAAGGGAGAGGAAAGATATGGGAGAAAAAACAAGAAGACTTTTCTAAATATTTTATGCTGTATAATTTTGATTTTGGAGACAAATGTTTCATCTTCCCCAAAAATCAATTTAAAAAACAAACCCTGAAGTAATAGAAAGCAAATTAAATTATTTACCCCAAATGCATACCAATTGATTAAAATAACATGAAAATAAAGCAGTTATTTCAAGTTCTTCTGTCCTTTATAGATTCCTCTGTCCTTGGGATTTTCCAGACAAGAATACTGGAGTGAGCTGTCATTTCCTCTTCAAGGGGATCTTTCTGACCCAGGAATTGAACCCATGTCTCTTATACTGGCAGTTGGATTCTTTACCACTGAGATACCTGAGAAGCCCTGTCCTTAGTGAAATATGTCCTAAGATAGAGCTGCAAAGAAATATTCATCTTTTGTCTCATAGTGGCAATATTGGTATTGTTACTTTAAAATTATACTGTACATATGATAGGGCAATGCCAATAAAGTACTTATGTTACTACTCCTAGGAATCAAGATTTTCAGTGTAAAAGGAAAGAGATATAAGCACAATATAAAATCAAAGACGTTTTGTTAAAATCCTACCACATTTATTTTTTGTTTATTTATATTTACCTTTGAATTAGAAGAGCAACATTAATCTATTTAACTTAATTGCTTTTATTTTTCTAAAAATAAGTTCTTCTTAGCTTTGGCCACTGAAAATTCCTGGAAGCAATAAAGAGCTAAGAAAAATGAGTACATTCCGACCTAGTTTATGACATTTAAAATCTAATCTCCATTTTAAAAAAAGACCTAGATTTCATAGTATAGAAAAAAATAACAGTTCCAGATCAGGGGCAAGAATTATATAATATGAGCCTGGGATATTTTGATGGACTTAAAAGAAAAGTTTCAATCAAATTGCATGATGTGTCAAATGGACCTAATAGTCAACGCAGTGGACCTCCAACTGACCAAAGATGGGACAATCAATTTAAGGACAAAAAGAATAATTAATCAATTGATTGAAACCATTAAATGTTATCATATGCATTCTAAATAATATTTTTAAAAAGATAAAGAGAAGTGGGGAACAAAAGAGAATTCCACAGCAAGAGGGTGGGGGCAACGGTTCATTGGACACCTCTGAAAGTAGCTAGGCCCCATCTTATCCTGAAGACCGGGAAGTAAAAGGAAAGAAGTCAGCCCTGTGCTGCCTTTCCTTGTCTAAAGTGCTTTGCAGGCTAATCCAATAACCCGACTGATGTGGAAAGAAAAGTTCTTCTTTGTAACTAAATTCCATAAAGTTGTAATGGATGATAGAATTGGGGAAAAATAGCTACCATTTTCAAACTCTAATGAAATAAGCGATTCAGGCGAAAAATCATTGATGGATGAATGATCAGGTGAATAGCTGATGGAGGGATCAGGCTGTCAACACTTGAACCTATTGATCAATCTTAGCAGCATTAATAGTGGGACTTAAGACACTATATGCCTCCTGATATGAAGCACACAGCACCACCTATAAATTACACGTGCTGTAAAATGCTGAACTTGAACCTGAATAAGCATCTAGAGGTGATTTCAATGTTCAACAAATAGAAAGTGAGAAAGGAAAAACTAAATGACACCACAAGAAAGCAAATAAACATATCCAGACTGTAGGATATTCTTTAAATCAACTGACCCAGTTGGTTTTCTTTTTAAAACATGTCAAAGACAAAGAAGGAGAAAAGGAGAGAGCAGAAGAGAGGAGGAGGGGAAATGTTTTGATCCCAAGAGGCTTCAGGGACATATCAAGAAAATGTCACACGTGGACCTTGTTTGGATCCTGATTCAAACAAAGCAATTATAAAAATATGTTTTTGAGATCATTGGGGGAAATTTGATTATAGTAGTGGGTATTAGATTATATTAGGAGTAATTGTTAATTTTGTTAGGTGTGATAATGACATTGTAATTATAGAAGAAATGCCCATATTTACTTAGAAAAAATGTACCAAAGGTGTAGCAGTGAAATAACATGATATGTAGACTTTTTTAAATAATTCAGCAAAGAATAAAGAAGGATGCTCTGTACTTAGTCGCTCAGTTGTGTCTGACTCTTTGCAATGCCATGGACTGTATCCCGCCAGGCTCCTCTGTCCATGGGGATTCTCTAGGCGAGAATATGCAGTGGGTTGCCATGTCCACTGCAGGGAATCTTCCCAACCCAGGGACTGAGCCTAAGTCTCCCACATTGCAGGTGGATTCTTTACCATCCGAGCCACCAGGGAAGCTGTGGCAAAACCTCAATAATTATTAAATATAAGTGGTGGAGATATAGAGTTCATTGTGTTGTTTATTTGCCTGTGTGTTTGAAATTTTTCATAATAGAACAATTTTGGTATTGAAGCATTAGGAAATGCTTCTTCAGAGGAATTAGGAGATGGTCTTTAGAGAAATTTCAACTGAGTAGAAGGGAGAAGGTAGATTTAAATATGTGCATGGAGCAAAGTGGGAGTTTAGATTCTTCTGCACAGAGTAGTTAAAGAAATAGAAGTGGCAGGACAAGTTGAGAGAAGATGGTATGTACACTTACTGTGTGCGTCTGTGTATGTATCTGTGAATGTTTGTGTTTTTAGGTCTACAAAGCACTGAGCATTGAAACATTCTGACAGGTTAAAAAAAATAAAACCTGTTAAAAGTAACAGACTCATCATTTTCTAGCTTTTAAAAGTCTTGAGGGTTTAGTTTATCCAGTCTTATCACTTCCTCCCATGTTCACAGTAATCAAACAAGAATAACTGATTTAACTTAAAGCTGAAAACATTTATATTAGACCAGATTCAGGGCATTTTGTCCAAACAAACCTTCTCCAAATCCACTTCTCTCTATACGCCACATCCATGTCTATGCCCTGGGCTCAGAGGGTAAAGCTGATGGGCTCTGTCTGCCTCCAGTTCTTTCCTCCACCAGTCTTCCTGACAGTACTTTTATCTATCATTCACCCATAAAACATCTTCAGTGACTCCCATTGCCTTTGCAAGAGTAAGCAAATCCTTGAGCCTTAGTCTTTAAAGCTCTCCACTGCATAACTCCAATTTTACTTGTTTTATTTTGGTATATTGAATTTCTTAAAATCTTCCAATGAACCCTTTGCTCTAGCCAAGTTGTCCTACATATGCTTGACCTAAGACTCCTGAAGCATTCCACCTTCCCCTACTGTACTCCTACTTGCTACTACAGATTCTGCTTAAAAACCATCTCCTAAAAGAAACCTCTAGGACAATGCCCAGTGATCACTAATTTTTCCTTTTCTCTGAGCTTCTGTCAGACTTGCTATGTAAAACATTCAGGTATTGTTTCTTAATTTATGTTTTTATAATACAAAGGATTATTTGATATAGCATATGATTATATATATGGTAGTATGAAAAAAATAGTTAAGGATAAAACCAAGTTTTAATTTAATTTCAAAGATATACTGAAAGATATGTTTGAATCAGATCCAAGGATGGCAGCTAGCCTTTGGCCATCTACTGCCTATATTAGTTTTAAATTGTTCACGTGCCTATATATTTACCACTTTGCTTTGCTTTCCTGTGGTCCTCAAGGACTAGAGTGATTAAACATTAACGTGGGATGCACGTAGATCAGTTTGGTGTGTCCTTAAAGATCTTCAAAAAGAGAAGACCTATCTGTCCCACATGATAGATGTTCATCTCCTGAAAGCAGGACAGTGTTAAATGATCCCCAAAGTTCCTTCTAGTTATATCTTTTAGCAATAAAACTTCCATCTGCTAACAAAGTTCAGTAATATATGGAGAACCACTGCTCAAAGTGTGGTCCCTAGACCAGCAGCATTGGCGTTACCTTGGAACTTAGTAGAAATTTCTTAGTAGAGTTTAGTAGAAATGCAGAATTTCAGGTCCCATCCAAGATCTGCTAAATCAAAATCAAGATCTACTAACTCTGCATTTTATAAGATGACCTGGTGATTTGTGTGCACATTAAAGTTTAAGATATATGTATATATACACCTATATATACATATGTATATTTAGGTGGGGGCTAAATCATCCAGAGGCCTGTAAGCTATAATAGGGAAGTCTTTGAAAAGTGCTGGGCTAAAAATATATATTTTTTCCTCTATAAATATATATTTACAATATTTTATTATAGAAACACTTAAACATATACAAGGAAAACAGAGTGCATGTAAATATATACACACACATATATGTACATATATACAGATTTTATATGTATTTTTAAATACCATATATATAACATGAATATAGTTTGAATATATTGAAGTGTTTATTCATTAAAACACATCAGTAGTATGAAGGAAAATGTCTTTTTAAGAAAAGGATTATAGTTTACCAAACTTTTGATATAAACCATTTGATTTCTGCTCTTCTAAACACAGAATGCACCCAGAATAAATGTTCAAAATATTCATTGGAAGTTGAAAAATGTAGCACTTAGATATTTAACAGATACATTTTAATATGCTCATTGTTTAATCATATTTTAAAACTGCAAGCCAGATTGTCTTTTCATTATCACAACTCCAGCATTTTGTTCAATCTTTTTCTTAATGGTCCAAATTTTACTCTTGGCAATCAAAAATAAAAGCAGGTTCATAACTTATTTCCTTGCCTTATTTACCTATTGATAGATTTAAAATGCCAGCAGCTGTGTTCATATTTTTTTCATTTTAGTTATTTAAGCTATAAAACAATAGCTATGCTGTATGTTGGAGCTTCCCTGGTGGCTCAGATGGTAAAGAGTCTACCTGCAAAGTGGGAGACCCAGGTTCGATCCTTGGGTTGGGAAGATCTCCTGGAGAAGGAAATGGCAACCCACTCCAGTATTCTTGCCTGGAGAACCCCATGAATGAAAGAGCCTGGAGGGCTACAGTCCATGGGGTCACAGAGTCAGACACGACTGAGTGACTAACACACACATGCTATATATTTGTAAACTTTCCTCTTGCATGGAAAAAAATGACTCTTGGTAATAACAGCTGAAAATTTTCGTAAAATTTCAACCTCTCCCTTAAATGTTTCAAATTACCATTAAAAAAACAAAAACAAAACAGAGAAATGAGTGTTTATGTAGAAAGCTGCCGATGGAGAAAGTTTTACTGAAACATTAGAAAATGAAGAAATACATTCTGAAGTTTTAGTTCATCCATAGTGTAATCTGGTTCTTAAAAATCTACATGATGTGAACTGTCCATAAATATATTCATTTATCTATTCTTTACTTCCATATACAAATATTTCTTGTCTCACTAATACATGGCAGGCAGAAGTCTAGGCAGCATATATCCATGTATAGAATAAAATAGAATGATCTTCCTGCCTTCATGGAGTTTAGTGCCAGCCCTAAATGAGAGTAAATAATCAGAGAAAGGATGTAGCATGAGTATTCCTGAGTCAGCAGAGGAAGTAAAAGAAGGCCAGACTCGGGACTTCCCTGGTGGTCCATTGGTTAAGAATCTGCCTTGCAATGCAGGAGCTGCTGGTTCAGTTCCTGGTCGAGGATCGAAGACCCCGCGTTGTTGTTGTTTAGTTGCTAAATCACGTCTGACTTTGCAACCCCATGGACCGCCAGGCTCCTCTGTCCACGGGATTTACCAGGTAAGAATAATGGAGTGGGTTGCCATTTCCTTCTCTAGGGGATCTTCCCAACCCAGGGATCAAGCCTGTGTCTCCCACATTGGCAGGCAGGTTCTTTACTGCTGAGCCACCAGTGAAGCCTAAGACCCCGCACATTGCAGGGTAACTAAATCCATGTGCTGCAACTGCAGAGCCCACTCGCCACAGCTACAGAGTCCAATGCCCTGCAACGAAAGACCCCTCATGACACAACTAAGACCCTGCATGCCACGACTAAGACCAAATACAGCTAAATAAATAAGTAATTAAAAACAAAGACCAGACTGACAGGGGAGAGACACAAGGGAGAGGTAGGTAGGGGCTAAATCATACATGGCCCTTTAGACTACAAGGAAGTCTTTGAATAGTGCTGGGCTAAGAATATATATTTTTCCATCTATAAATATATATTTTAAAATATTTTACTGTGGAAAATTTTAAACATATACAGGAAAACAGAATATGTATTACCATGATCACTGTGTACCTATTATCCACTTTCAACAATTATTAATATTCTTCTCTATTGTTTTTTCACCTATACTTCCTCCATTTCCTATCTCTACCTGATTATTACTTTCTATTTCTGTTTAAGGTAACATTTATATATTCTAAGGATTCACCCATGTAACTCCTATCAAGACATAGAGTATGTCCACCACCCAACAACTTTTAACCAGCTTTTTTGAGATAGCATTGACAAAGCAACAATTCACCCATTTAAAGTATGTAATTCAATGTTTTTTGGTAAGTTTACACAGTTGCAGAATCATCACCACTATCTAATTTGAGAAAATTGCTGTCTCCCCTAAAAGAATCTCTTTATGTTTTAGTAATTACTCCCTAATCCCCTTCCCAATTCACTCAGTGTCTAGGCAACTACTAATCTACTTTCTATTTCTATAAATTTATGCATTCTGGTATCTTGTATAAGTGGGGTCACACAATAGGCAGTCTTTTCTGACTGGCATCTTTCACTTAGTGTTATGTTTCCAAGGTTCATCCATGTTGTTGCATGTAACAGTACCTCAATTCCCTTTACTGATAAATATTAGTCCATTGTATTAACACACTACACATTATTGACCTATTCATCAGTTCCTAGAGAAGGAAAAGGCTACCTACTCCAGTATTCTGGCCTGGAGAATTCCATGGACTGTATATTCATCAATTAATGGACTTTGAGTTGGGTCTTCTTTTTAGATATTATGAATGACATTGCTAAGAACAATCAAGTACAAGCTTTCATGTAGATATCCATTTCTACTTCTACTGGGTATATACCTATGACTAAAATTGGTGGTGGTGGTGGTTTAGTTACTGAGTCATGTCCAACTCTTGCAATCCCATGGACTGTAACTTGCCAGGCTCCTCTGTCTATGGGATTCTCCAGCAAGAATACTAGAGTAGCTTGCCATTTCCTTCTCCAATGACTGAAATTGCCAGGAGTAAAATTTTAAGGAACTGCCAAACTGTTTCTCAAAGTGGCTGCACAATTTTACATTCCTGCCAGCTGTATATGGTAGTTTCAATTTCTTCATATCCCTGCCAATATATTATTGTCTTTTATTATAGTTATCCTAGTGGACATGAATGGTGTCACCTGTGGTTTTGATTTGTATTTTTAAAGCTCAACATTCAGAAAACGAAGATCATGGCATCTGGTCCCACCACTTCATGGGAAATAGATGGGGAAACAGTGGAAACAGTATCAGACTTTATTTTTGGGGGCTCCATAATCACTGCAGATGGTGACTGCAGCCATGAAATTAAAAGACGCTTACTCCTTGGAAGAAAAGTTATGACCAACCTAGACAGAATATTCAAAAGCAGAGACATTACTTTGCCAACAAAGGTCCATCTAGTCAAGGCTATGGTTTTTCCAGTGGTCATGTATGGATGTGAGAGTTGGACTGTGAAGAAAGCTGAGTGCCGAAGAATTGATGTTTTTGAGCTGTGGTGTTGGAGAAGACTCTTGAGAGTCCCTTGGACTGCAAGGAGATCCAACCAGTCCATTCTGAAGGAGATCAGCCCTGGGATTTCTTTGGAAGGAATGATGCTAAAGCTGAAACTCCAGTCCTTTGGCCACCTCACGCAAAGAGTTGACTCATTGGAAAAGACTGTGA
>NW_011495046.1:1975961-2003150 GCF_000754665.1 Bison bison bison | reverse complement strand
AGAGTTGGACTGTGAAGAAAGCTGAGTGCCGAAGAATTGATGTTTTTGAGCTGTGGTGTTGGAGAAGACTCTTGAGAGTCCCTTGGACTGCAAGGAGATCCAACCAGTCCATTCTGAAGGAGATCAGCCCTGGGATTTCTTTGGAAGGAATGATGCTAAAGCTGAAACTCCAGTCCTTTGGCCACCTCACGCAAAGAGTTGACTCATTGGAAAAGACTGTGATGCTGGGAGGGATTGGGGGCAGGAGGAGAAGGGGACGACAGAGGATGAGATGGCTGGATGGGATCACTGACTCGATGGACATGAGTCTGAGTGAACTCCGGGAGTTGGTGATGGACAGGGAGGCCTGGCGTGCTGTGATTCGTGGGGTCGCAAAGAGTCGGACACGAATGAGCGACTGAACTAACTAAATAACATCTAAGAATGCTGACCTCTTTTCATGAGTTTATCGTGCATTTGTGTATCTTCTTTGGAGAAAAGCCAGTTCAAGGCCTTTGAGCATTTTTAGATCTGGTTATCTTTTTATGATTGCATTATAAGAGGTCTTGATATATTCTATATATAAATAACTTATCAAATATATGTTTTACAAATGTTTTCTACTCTTCTGTGGTTACCTCTTCATTTTCTTGATATTTGTGGCCTGAAAACTTTAATTTTTATAATAGTTTATCTACTTTTTCCTTTTGTCACTTGTGTTTTTGTTGTCATATCTAAGAAACCATTGCCTAAACTAAGATCATGAAGATTTATTCCTATGTTATCTTCTAAGAATTTGATAGTTCTAGCTCTTACATTTAGATCGAAGTCCATTTTTAGTTAAGTTTTGTGTATGGTGAAAGAAACTGGTCTACTTTCATTCTTTGGCATGTGAATATCCAGTTGTCCCAGCAGTGTTTGTTAAAAAGGTTATTCTTTGCCTCTCGAATTTTCTTGAAACTATTGTCAGTTGAGCATAAATTTGGGGGTTTATTTTGCACTCTCATTTCAGCTACATTCATCTATGTAATCTTTTCTTATGCCAGCGTCTCTCTGTCTTGACTACTGTAGCATCACCCAACAATGTCCCCTTTAAAATGATCACTCCACCAGTGTTGTATGACATGGTTTGAGGAGAGACAAAGGCGGAACCCAGAGAATGATTAGTAAGTGATTACAGTAGTGCCTGTGGAGAAATCCTGGTGACATACGTTGGTGGCATTGCAAGGGAATAAAAGTGGACAGGTGTATTTTGGAGATGTTGGTAATTAAAGAGATAACAGAAATGACTTCTGGGTGCCTTTCCTAGACCTTCAAACTCCTCAGACCTTCATTTGCTCCTTCTTGTTATTCATATTCTTTTCTAGGGCTCAGATGCTCCCCTAACTGGAAAGACTATTTCTAAGTCCTGCTTCTAATTCCCTTCAAATTTCCTGACCCCATCATAGTTTTACTCTGTAAAATTACTTTGCTTCTTTTGTCTCATTTAGGAGTACGAGAAATTCTCTCTCAGTCTTTCTCTCTGTCCCTCCCTCCCTTTCTCTCTCTTTTTAAAACTGGTTTACTGTTTGTTTTCCTCAAATTATAAGTTTGCATTCCTCAACTTCTTATCAGTTCTATAAGAAAGGATTCCTTATCAGCTTTGTTCACCACCATACTTATGGAGTGATTACCTGGCGCTGCTACTTGAACTACATTGCTTCTCTCCAAAATTATACATATCAATACACTGAAGCCCTAACTCCCAGAGAGAGAATATTTGGAGATGAAGTATTTGAGAAGTATTAATAATTAGGTTTAGATGTGGTGGTTGAGAGTAGGGCCCTCATGACAAGATTAGTGTCTTACAAGAAGAGACCCCAGAGAGCTTTCTCTCTCCGTCCCTCCCTGTATCTCTGTCTCTGTCTCTCTCCCACGAGAGAATACAGGGAGAATGTTGCCATCTACAAGCCAGAAAGCGAGCCCTCATAAGGAAAGCAAATCAACTAGTACCTTAGTCTTGGACTTCCCAGCCTGCAGAATTGTGAGACAGAAATTCTTGTTATTAAAGCTACCAAGTACACAGTAGTTTATTATGGAAGCACAAACTGACTAACAAAGCTGGATCAAAGAAGACACACATATATATGTGTATATATGTATATGTGAGTGAAGTGAAAATCACTCAGTCATATCTGACTCTTTGCAACCCCATGGATTATACAATCCATGGGATTCTCCAGGCCAGAATACTGGAGTAGGTAGCCTTTCCATCTCCAGCAGATCTTCCTAACCCAGGGATCGAACTCAGGTTTCCTGCATTGCAGGCGGATTCTTTACCAACTGAGCTATCAAGGAAGTATAAATGAGGCTTCCCTGGTGGCTCAGACGGTAAAGCATCTGCCTACAATGTGGGAGACCCAGGTTCAATCCCTGGGCTGGGAAGATCTCCTGGAGAAGGAAATGGCAATCCACTCCAGTACTCTTGCCTGGAAAATCCCATGGATGAAGGAGCATGGTGGGCTACAGTCCATGGGGTTGCAAAGAGTCAGACACGACTGAGTGACTTCACTTCAAAATGAATTCCAAAGTGCAGAAGATTGAAGGTTGTTTCAAGGAAAAAATATACTTTGGTAAGTTTTCAATATTTAATTACTATGTAAACCTATAACAATGCATGGTATCAACTAACAGGTTAGAAAGAGAAGACAGTCCAAGACAATTTCCTAAAAGAGCCCATGAAGGAATAGGTAGAGGATGGGTGAAAAATCAGCCAAGGCTACAGTTTATTTCAAGAAAGAGAAGGTATCAATAGTACCAAATGCTATTGAGAAGGCAAGTGAAAATGACTGTCAACTGAATCATTAATTCATTGGATATTTACCAAACACTTACTGTGCAGAAATCTGGAACTGGTGGATGGGGAACATTCACAAAAGATAACTACGGCATGTAATGGTGTATGACCCAAGTCATAGAGGTAAAGTGAAGTGAAGTCGCTCAGTCGTGTCCGACTCTTTGCGACTGCTGAGTGCTAAAGAGTGGCATAGGGAACAGCTACAGACACAATGAGTATGTATTAATTTAAACTCAAAATCTCCTCTGTGACAGGCTGAAGAGTGGGATGGGGAAGGAGATGGGAGGGAGGTTTGAGAGGGAGGGGACATGGGTGTACCTACGGCTGATTCTGTAAAGCAATTATCCTTTAAACTAAAATTTTTTAAATATGCATTTCCCTAAAAATAAGTTGAGATATCATCCAGTGATCCTGAATCATTAGAGCCTTCCACCCCTTACTTTACTTCAGTTAAGTTCAGTTCAGTCGCTCAGTCATGTCCAACTCTTTGCAACCCCATGAACTGCAGCATGCCAGGCCTCCCTGTCCATCACCAACTCCTGGAGTCCACCCAAACATGTCCATTGAGTCAGTGATCCCATCCAGCCATCTCATCCTCTGTCATCCCCTTCTCCTCCTACCTTCAATCTTTCCCAGCATGAGGGTCTTTTTCAATGAGTCAACTGTTCACATGAGGTAGCCAAAGTATTGGAGTTTCAGCTTCCGCATCAGTCCTTCCAAAGAACACCCAAGGCTGATCTCCTTCAGAATGGACTGATTGGATCTCCTTGCAGTCCAAGGGACTCTCAAGAGTCTTCTCCAACACCACAGTTCAAAAGCATCAATTCTTCAGCTCTCAGTTTTCTTCACAGTCCAACTCTCACATCCATACATGACCACTGGAAAAACCATAGCCTTGACTAGATGGACCTTTGTTGGCAAAGTAATGTCTCTGCTTTTGAATATGCTATCTGGGTTGGTCATAATTTTCCTTCCAAGTAGTAAGCGTCTTTTAATTTCATGGCTGCAATCACGATCTGCAGTGATTTTGGAGCCCCCCAAAATAAAGTCTGACACTGTTTCCACTGTTTCCCTTTCTATTTCCCATGAAGTGATGGGACCAGATGCCATGATCTTCGTTTTCTGAATGTTGAGCTTTAAGCCAACATTTTCACTCTCCACTTTCACTTTCATCAAGAGGCCTTTTAGTTCCTCTTCACTTTCTGCCATAAGGGTGGTGTCATCTGCATATCTGAGGCTATTGATATTTCTCCCGACAATCTTGATTCTAACTGTGCTCCTTCCAGCCCAGCGTTTCACATGATGTACTCTGCATATAAGTTAAATAAGCAGGGTGACAATATACAGCCTTGGCGTACTCCTTTTCCTATTTGGAACCAATCTGTTGTTCCATGTCCAGTTCTAACTGTTGCTTCCTGACCTGCATATAGGTTTCTCAAGAGGCAGGTCAGCTGGTCTGGTATTCCCATCTCTTTCAGAATTTTCCACAGTTTCTTGTGATCCACACAGTCAAAGGCTTTGGCATAGTCAATAAAGCAGAAATAGATGTTTTTCTGGAACTCTCTTGCTTTTTCAGTGATCCAGCAGATGTTGGCAATTTGATCTCTGGTTCCTCTGCCTTTTCTAAAACCAGCTTGAATGTCTGGAAGTTCACGGTTCACGTATTGCTGAAGTTTGACTTGGAGAATTTTGAGCATTACTTTACTAGCATGTGAGATGAGTGCAATTGTGTGGTAGTTTGAGCATTCTTTGGCATTGCCTTTCTTTGGGATTGGAATGAAAACTGATCTTTTCCAGGCCTATGGCCACTGCTGAGTTTTCCAAATTTGTTGGCATATTGAGTGCAGCACTTTCACAGCATCATCTTTCAGGATTTGAAATAGCTCAACTGGAATTCCATCACCTCCACTAGCTTTGTTTTTAGTGATGCTTTATAAGGCCCACTTGACTTCACATTCCAGGATGTCTGTCTCTAGGCGAGTGACCACACCATTGTGATTATCTGGGTTGTGAAGATCTTTTTTGTACAGATCTTCTGTGTATTCTTGTTCAGTTATGTGGGGAGAAAAAGATATATATATTCAGATATGCCATAACTTTATTTTTCACTAAGTTAAAAAAAATGTATCTTGAAAATAACATAATAGAATAGCTGAGGTTGGAGGAGTTTAAACATTTGTATTGGAAATGAGCTCATTTTCCTCCAAAGGCAAAATCTGGCTAGAAAAGTCCTCTTCCGTGTGCTTTGCCCAGGCCACAAAAGGGGGACTATCAGCCATAATGAGGGATTGTGAGGCTAAGTCCCCACACGTTGCATTGAATACTTAGCCTGATAAAGTGTCTGTAGTCATAATGAATATAACAGCCACATTAGAATTATGGACTATAAAAAATATTGCAGTATGAATTATTTGTCAAGAAATAAAAGATGCATTGTAATTTGCCAAGACACAACTGTCTAATGTGTTTCCTTTTTTAAAAAAAATAAAAAGTGCTTGCTTGCAAAATATTTGGAAAAAGTAAATTATCTATTACTATTGCATGCTAGCTAATTGTCAGTAATAATCCCTTTCAATTACTACGGTGAAGTAGGTCATCCAATTTTTAGTGCTTATGAAACTCGCAATTTAGAGCCAGGCAGCATATCGGCAAGTTAGGTTTTAATATGACTGAGTAAATGGGCTTCCTTTCAGTCCTCTTAACACTAAACGTGGATGTAGATCAGTTGTAATATCTAAAAGCAATTATGCTTAGTTTTATTTATACTATTTTTAACTACTTTTAATAAGAAGATTCCTTTCTTAACCCTCATGAATTCATTTTTTAATAAATAGATTTTATTATTTGTGAAGTGAAAGTTGCTCAGTTGTGTCTGACTCTTTGCAACCCCATGGACTGTATAGTCCATGGAATTCTCCAGGCCAGAATACTGGAGTGGATAGCCTTCCCCTTCCCCAGCGGATCTTCCCAACCCAGGGATCAAACCCAGGTCTCCAGCATTGCAGGTGCATTCTTTACCAGCTGAGCCACAGTGGATTATTTGAGAGCAGTTTTAGGTTTAAAGACAAATTAAACAGACAGTACAGACACTTCCCATGAATCCCATCCATCGATTTGCCAATCGTTTTCATTTACCAAAATTCTCCTTTGAGAGAGTCTTTGGTGGCTTAGGATGCTAAGACTATCTTTGTGCAGTTGTATTAATGTGACCACCTTCCTGCCATATTGACCCCCGTAATCTCCCTGCTGTTTCCAGTATTGTGTCCAACAATGTTTCTTCTACAGTTTAGTTCTCACAGCTATTGGAGAGTTTTAGATTGGCCATTTTGATGAGTGGGTTTGAAGGGTGTGTTGGAGCAGAGAGAGTCTGGGAGATGGAAAACCACAGTCCAGGCAGAACTGCTGCGGACTAAACATAAAGCAGTGGTAACTGGGATGGAAAGGCAGAAATAGACTGAAAGGGTTTGGGGGTGAATTCCATGTGACCCAGCACTGAGTTAGCTGTGCGCAATAAAGGAAGAGGAGGAAAAAGTCCTGAGTTTCTGCCTCGGGCTACTGGTGTGGTCATTAACAGAGACAGGCAAATTCAAGAGTAGGAACAGATTTACGGAGGTCAAAAATACTGACTTGCCATACTGAAAGAAATTCCAAGTGAAGATGCTCACTCTGCAGTTGAAATAGGGGTGTATCCCCAAGGAACGCTCTCAAGACACGTTCAAAGCTGTGTGGATCATTATCAGTGCAGAGTGAAAAACAGACACAGCTGGGTATGGGATGGGCCAGGGAAGCTGTGCCACATGAGAAAGAAAAGATCCATTCGCATTTCTCCAAATCTATGGGTCTTGAGGGCATTTGCAGATGGTAGAAGAATGGGAGTGCTCAGCAATCTCATTCTAACTCCAGCTTTCTCACCTACTTGAGTGACCTTCGGCAAGTCATTTCATATTTCTCTCTGTCTCTCTGTTACTAACTGAAAAGAGATAATGAAGTTTGCTCACTTTATTTAATGTGTCAGTCATAAGATATGATGAATTAATAAATGTGAAAAATGTTCTCAGAAATTAAATACAAGACATTATCTATCTCTGGGGGTTGGGAGCACTTTGGACAACTGGGAAGGGAGAGGAAAAAGAGGCAGAGAATGAGAAGCAAGGAAGGCAGCAGGGCAGACCTAGAAAAGTATTACTATAATCAGTGTTAAACAGCCAGTGCTTCATTGGTTGTAATCCTTCATTCTGTCAAGGACTGTTATGGGTTGAATCATGTGTCTCCCAGAAAGATATGTGAAGTCCTAACCCCAGGTATCCCAGAAACTAACTTTATTTGGAAACAGAGTGGCTGTAGATATAATTAGTCAGGATGATGTCATTCTGGAGAAAGATACACCCTTAATCTTTGTGCTCAGTGTCATGTCTGACTCTTTGAGACCTCATGGACTGTAGCCCACCAGGCTCCTCTGTCCATGGGATTTTTGAGGCAAAACTACTGGAGTGTGTTGCTAATTTCTCCTCCAGGGAAACTTCCTGACTCAGGGATCAAACCTGAGTCTCCTGCATTGCAGGTGGATTCTTTTACCACTGAGCCACTGGGGAAGCCCCTAATCTAAAAATGACTCGTGTCCTTAAAAGATGATGACCAAGTGAAGACAGAGACACAGGGAGAATGCCATGTGAAGATGGAAGCAGAGACCAACTGGGTTATGTGGCTTCTAGCCAGGGAGTGGCAGAGCTAGTGGGCAAACCACCAGGAGCCAGGGAAAGGTAAGGAAGGCTTCTCTCCTGTAAAGTCTTAGAGAGAGCTTGATTCAGAGAAGCCTGATTCAGACTGCTGGCTTCCAGAACCTGAAGGCACTAAATTTGTGTTCTTTTGAGCCTCCCAGTTTGTGGCCCTTTGTAACAGCAGCCTTCAGTTCAGTTCAGTTGCTCAGTCATGTCCGACTCTTTGCGACCCCATGAATCCCATCACGCCAAGCCTCCCTGGCGTGCTCCGTTACCAACTCCTGGAGTTCACTCAAACTCATGTACATCAAGTTGGTGATGCTATCCAGCCATCTCATCCTCTGTCATCCCCTTCTCCTCCTGCCCCCAATCCCTCCCAGCATGAGAGTCTTTTTCAATGAGTCAACTCTTTGCATGAGGTGGCCAAAGTATTGGAGTTTCAGCTTTAGCATCAGTCCTTCCAATGAACACCCAGGACTGATCTTTAGGATGGACTGGTTGGATCTTCTTGCAGTCCAAGGGACTCTCAAGAGTCTTCTCCAACACCTCAGTTTAAAAGCATCAATTATTGGGCTCTCAGCTTTCTTCACAGTCCAACTCTCACATCCATACATGACCACTGGAAAAACCATAGCCTTGACTGCCTTAGGAAACAAATATTGAATTTAACACTTTCTGTTTAGAAAAGTCTTTAATAGAGCTCAAGTTTTCTGTTACAAAGCAGGTGAATAAAATAAAAAGGGTAGTAGGTAAGATATATTCGGGAGGAAAATGTAATTTTTTTCTCAATTGCACAGAAGGATTGCATAAACAAGTTAAATACAGTCACTCTTCCCAGTGCTGTGCTTAGTAGCTCAGCTGTGTCAACTCTTTGTGACCCTATGGACTGTAGCTCACCAGGCTCCTCTGTCCATGGGATTCTCCAGGCAAGAACACTGGAGTGGGTTGCCATGCCCTCCTCCAGGGGATCTTCCCAACCCAGGGATCAAACCCAGGTGTCCTGCATTGCAAGTGGATTCTTTACTGACTGAGCCACCAGGGAAGCAGGAGACATTGTTTATTCCAGGCATTAGAGCATGAAGTTGGCTAATTAGGCAATCTGATCAGCCTCAATCTGATAGTTCATTGGAGATGAAATAGGTGTCTCAAATGCCTTTCCAAAATCCAGAGATATGAGATGAGGATGTGGCCTGCGTGTCATTCCTGCCTAAGTAAGCCTTGAAATTGCATTGATTCATTATTAGGTGGTGCTTCCTACCACTGTTGGAAAAGGACAGAAAGGACATCATAATTCATGTCAGGAACTCGGCATCTTTTTCCTTCTGGATTACCACCCCCACCCCCAACCTTGCTGACATCAAATGGCCTCACTTATCTCAGGGCTAGACAGGTGGCCCTTACAAGTTCTTGTCTCCAGCCCGGCCCATCTAAATGGTTTACAAACATGCTATGGGTAACAAGTTAGAATATTTGTCTCCTGTGTTAAGCACAGTAGAGGCCAGTACTTTGGGCAGTTGTCTTACTCTCATATGGAGCAAGCCTACTGGAGATGAAACCACTACAAAGAAAAGCAGGGACAAGTGATGGAGAGAAACAAAGACACAAGATATCATTGGAACCAGGAACTTCAGCTATGCCTCGAAGCCCTAACATCCACTTGCATTTTCCAGTTACACAAACCAGTGAATCAAAGTCCGTATAGTCAAGGCTATGGTCTTTCCAGTAGTCATGCACGGATGTGAGAGCTGGACAATAAAGAAGGCAGAGTGCCAAAGAATTGATACTTTCGAACTGCAGTGCTGGCAAAGACTCTTGAGAGTCTCTTGGAAAGCAAGGAAATCAAACCAGTCAATCCTAAAGGAAATTAACCCTGAATATTCTTTGGAAGCACTGATGCTGAAGCAGATGTTCCAATACTTTGGCCACCTGATGCAAAGAGCCCACTCATTGGAAAAGACCCTGCCACTGGGAATGATTGAAGGCAAGAGGAGAAGAGGGTGACAGAGGAGGAGATGGTTGGATAGCATCACTGATTCAGTGGACATGAACTTGGGCAAACTCTGAGTGATGGTGAGGAACAGGGAAGCCTGGCATACTGCAGTCCTTGGGGTTGCAACGAGTCAAACACAACTTGGTGACTGAACAACAGCAAACTGCTCTCTTTTTTCCTTTGTCTAGTATGAGACGAGTTTTATGATTGGCAAACCTCCCTGGCTTTCAGTTTTCTCATCTATAAATTAAGGGGATTATCCTTGAACTTCTACCATCATTGTGAGCAGAACATGCCCTGGCAGAACTGTTTGTTTTTTTTTTTAATGGAATATTAACTAATTAAGAGAGTCTAAGGATGTTTAAGACAGTTAATTTTATACTCTCATGTCTAAGACTGGAACATTAACAGGTAATTGCTTTCCCCTTGTATCTCCACAAACTCAACTTCCTTGTTAGCATTTCTGGCCTCTTGTTATGGAAAGTCTAAAATTGTTACCATTTTTATTTTCACATTTCTCTCTTCTTCTCTAGGAAAAACAAAAGTTGCATTTATTAGGCACCAATGGAAATAAAATTAGTAAAAGAAGTGAAAATATCAGCTTGAGCCCTTGAATTTTAGTGCTAGAATGTAATTCAGAGGTTATCTAGTTCAATTTCCTCCCTTAACAGGTGAGAATCCTGAGGTCCAGAGAGTCTCATAATCTGTTAAAGACCTCTGAGCTAATGTCAAATGGGACTAGAACCCCATACTTTTTAATTCTTACCTTATCATTCCTTCTGTTATGTTAACCCTTTTCTGGTGTTTACCACATTTGGAAGGATTCAAAGCTAATACTCCTAGCATCACTCTTTCTAATTTTTTAAGTGTATTTGGGGCTTTTGAAAACTGTGAGCTTGAATATCAGAGTTTATTCTTGTCCAAAAATATGAAGAACAAATAGAAACAACCACTAAGCCTGATGCTTTGTTACTAGCCTATTTTATGATGCAAACATTTCTTATTCCAGAAGAGTACAATGCTTCTGCCATTTAAAAAAAAAAAAAAACAGATTTAAGTCACCATTCCATCTCTGTCTTTTATGACAGCAATTTTTTAAAGGTTGAGCAGAGTTACCCCCACACCTGTTTCTTTTAAACTGAAAGGGACCCAGCTGCACTCTGCAGGGAAATCACAAAGACAACTGGAGATCTTGTCAATTTACAGTCAAGCTTGGCTGGAGAAAAGTGGATAGCTGATTTGAGGAGATAAGGGTGTAAGTACATTTACCTGAAGATGAGTGTGGCTCAGCTCAAGAGACCAGAGATAATGAGGGAGGCTTCCTTTGGTTTGGTGAGGAAATCCATGATTCTGTAACATCAATCAAGACAGTTTTATCTGATTGCTAAGTTTCAAGAAAACCAGTGAACATTTAAAATAACTATACAGAAAGAGGAAAAAGGAGATAGAAGAAGGTACTATCATTCTCTGTTATGGAAAGTTCTAAACTAGAGCCCGCAATGGTATGAAATTAATGTTAAATTTCAACATTATCATAATGAAGTAGTGAATTTAGGTTAATTTTATAAGAAAAAAGGATCCCCTTGTAGATTTCCAGGATTTGCCCGCAAGAGATTTTGATCCTGGTTCAAGGCACGTCAGGCTTCCCCAATGGTTCTACAGTAAAGAACCTGCCTGAAATTCAGGAGACACAAGAAATACCGGTTCAATCCCTGGGTGGGGAAGATCCTCTGGAGGAGGAAATGGCAACCCACTCCAGTATTCTTACGTGAAAAATCCCATGAACAGAGAAGCCTGTTGGGCTACAGTCCATGGGATCACAAAGGGTCCAACACGACTGAGCACCCTCACCTTCAATGCACATCGAAGAGAAACAGGGCATTGGCTTGCAAGGGCTGGGATGACAAAGTGAGTGCCTTCAAAACAGTGAAAATAACCACATCATACATTCTTATCACACATCATATATTCTTCTAGAGTTCAATAAATGTGGGTTAAAATCATTTGCCTTATATTTATTAGCCTGTATAATTTTACCTCCTCGTTTACCTGTAGACTGTAGCTATAAGCAGCTCATTATTTTACAATAGGTGGCAACCAGGGGCATAATTTGAATGTTAAGAGAACTTCTTCACCCCTTCTACAAATGCACACACACAAACACACATTAGTACACATACTTTGTGCAAAAAGTCCATACTAACTTGGCTTTAATGACTCACTCGTGGGCAGGAAAGATTCTGCCTGATGAACCCATTACTTTTGCCTACTAGGGAAAAATTCAATTTTAGAGAGTATCAGAAAACTTGAAAACATAGAGTCAGTTGGGATCATGGTACCTGTATCAAGGTACCTGTGTCAAGTTGCTTGGAATTGATGGGGAGGTTCCCAAAGAAAGGAGAGAAATGCTGAATGTCAGATTATACAAGCAACAAAAGGGAACTACCACCTCCTTCTCAATTAACTTCACTTAAATATTTTAAAAATACCAATCATGTGGAAAGGATATGCCACAGTATTAATCATCTCTATATTTAAGTTCCCTACTCTATGATTAAGAGCATAAAATAGCACATCTAAAATATTGAAATACACAAACAATGAATGGCAATGACTAATGACTAGTCCAGGCATTAGAGACCACAAACATTTGAAGATTAATGATATGATTTCAAGATGGGTGTAGAGAGTGGAGTTCAAATAAGGCTTCAGTACACGATGAGTCTTGACTACAGCTTCAAGGATGGTAGGCTGCAAACAGAGAGGACGGCAAGAAACTCCACATTTCTTCACTGTGCTCATAAGAGCATAGTGTGGAGGTGAGGAAAGACTGGAAACTTGTGTGGAGGGCAAAGAAGAGACTAGCACTAACACAAGGAGGAGGATTCTTGAAATGTTATATATAACAGAGGCCAGAGTGATAAGCTGTGAGATTTTCTCCATGTAGAACATGGGGACTCTATATTATGCATATATTTATTTATTTTATAACAATGTCCCATCGACTCTTAAAATATTTATGTGTGTGTGTGTGCGTGTGTGTTTACTTGGCTGGGCAAGGTCTTAGTTGTGGCCTGCGGGATTTTTAGTTGCAGCATTTGAACTCTTAATTGCAGTCTACAAACTCTTAGTTGTGGCATGCAGGATCTCATTCCCTGCTGCTGCTGCTGCTAAGTCGCTTCAGTCGTGTCCAACTCTGTGCGACCCCATAGACGGCATCCCACCAGGCTCCCCCATCCCTGGGATTCTCCAGGCAAGAACACTGGTGTGGGTTGCCATATCCTTCTCCAACGCATGAGCAAAGAACAAACCTGAGTCCCCTGCCTTGGAAACATGGCGTCTTAGCCACCGGACCATGAGCGAAGTTCTGGGGAGTCATTTTAAAAGAAAAATATCTGATTCATGTTAGTATGGTTGTTTAGCTTTCAATTACCTAGCCCCCTCCCCAGAAGGACGTTCTGTAAAATGTCTGAGCTAAGAAGTCTCCCCGCAGTTGATGGCATTTAAAGAAGCTCGGACCATATAAAAGAGCCCAGGGTCAGATTTGGAGTGTGAAGGATACACAGACCCCTGCCATCAATGTCATTTAATTTCTCATAACCTGATCTTTTAAAAAACATTTCTCCTTGCAGCAACAGTTTGTATTTCTAAATAGGGAGAAAAAAACTTGCCTATGTCTCTCTGAGTCACCCGTCACCGAGTACTTCTTCTCCCACTTTGAATCAACAGGGGGATCTTTCTGCTTTTCTGTTCTTGCCTGTTTTATAATGTGATGAAGGAAGCAGTAGACTAATTCTAGATCCTCTCAAAAATGCTGGGGATTGCTCTCTTTAGGGGGCCTAATTCTGTAAGGACTTCCTGTGTGAGCATTTACCTGTTGTTTTGTTTTTGTTTTGTTTTTTACATTTTCATTCCCTATTGAATCTTTTGTGGAAACAGTGAAGTGTTAGCCCTCCACCCTTTGCTTCCCACCCACCTTCTTTCACAGTCACAAAAGAAACAAATAGTTCTTTTTCTTCCTTTCTAGTCACACCTATGGGCTAAATTTTACATAATTTATTTAATTTTTGAGGAATAGGTGCATGATCTAAATACCAAAACTTTTCTTGAAACCAGGAACCTGACCAGAAATTCTCACAGTCAACGCTTCATGAAGAGATGGTGGTATCTTAAGCAAATAATCTGCTAAATTAATAAACCTCATAAATTACAAAATCCCTGAATACCAACTGCTGAAATACAATCACTCTCTGACCTGAACCTATTAAATGAAGAAGTCTGCTGTGCATAATTTACAGCAGTGCTATGAATGAAAAATAGCTCCTTAAAAGGGAGATAAAATACAAAAATGGCCTTGCTGTAGAAACAGAATTACTGGTTATTTCAGTTCTTATTTATTCTAATATTGGTTTTATGGGTCATCCAACAATTTTTATCTTTATCATTGTTTTGCTCTCAATTGCTCAATAATCCATGGTCAAGATAACATTACATTTTGCTGGTTGGATGGCAGGAGTGATGTTAAAAAGGCAACATTCATCATACTATAATGAACACGTAATATTTCCTTAAAGTTATAAAATATAATAAAATATAAAATATAATATTGCATACAGATATCTATTGGTAATACTGTTACCAACCTAATTAGTCACCTTGTCTAAAGAATCAACGTATTTTGAAGGTATTAAATCAATGGTTCTCAACTGAGAGTTGTTTTGTCATCTAGGACATGTGACAATGCCTGGAGACTCTTCTTTTTTGGAGACACTTCTGATTGTTGCATCTGGAGCAGGGGATGCTACACGTCCTATAGTGCACATGTATCTAAATAAAGATCTACATAGCCCAATATCAACAGTGCTGCTATTAAGAAGCTTTGTGTTAGTGATAAAAAAAATCAACCCCAATTTTCAGGTATTTGGAGGGAAAAGGATCTTTCATGAACAATTTCTTGCCAATTTTTTTTTCTTTTTAAGAACTGGCTATTCTATTCAATCCCAAACAGGCTATTCTAGATTGGCCAAAATGAATTTAGCACTCACTTCCCCAAGCCCTCTCTGGAATTTTGTGTAAAAGGATTAGCAACAGCCATCCTTATTTGTTCAAAGATTACACAAGGACTTTCTTGTGCAAATTTTCTTAGGAAAATTTTCCCAAACCATGAGAAAACCCTGTTAGAATGTTGGTTACCATATATCTCAAATGAGGACTATTTTGGACTCAGATGGAATGAAACAAATTCTATTAATGAATCACATTTTAAATCTCAATCTCTATCTATTATTTTGAGACTTTGAGGGTGAACACTTGCTGGGATTGATTGAAAGAAGAAAAATGAAAAGGGGCATGAAATCAGGATACTCTGATATTTGTATTGCTAATCAAATTGTAAAAATCAGGACAAATTTGCAGAACTGTTTTTTCTAGACCTAAAGTCAGCCTAGCTCTGGAGTCCTTCTCCTACACACACACACACACACACACACACACACACACACTCTCTCTCTCTCTCTCTCTCTCTCTCTCTCACACACACACACACACCATTTCCGTTGATGGTGGGAAATTCCTAATCTTCCTGCTTCACAACCATTCTGTCTCTCTGATTAATAAATGTATGTTCCTCTAGTCAAATTTAAGATTCAAACTCAGTTCATTTAACTTTCCCCCACCCTCTCTTCTGTCCTTCTCCGGGGAAGATATCGGTTCTCCAGGACCTAATACAGTTATAAAAGCATAGGTTGAAAACCCTGTAAGTATCTATCCCATCTCAGAACCAGAGCCAGTGGTCTCCGGGCAGAGGACATGTGAGGGTCCACGTCCTGGTACGTGTCTTGTGCTTCTCCTTCTCCTGTTTGACTTCGCTTCTGGTTCCAGTGAATGATCATGCTCCTGCTTATAACCAACACCCAAACTGGTTATCACAATTCCCACATGAATTCTGAGTTTCTCTCTGGTACACTTGTTCCTTATTCTTTCTTTAGTTCTCATGGGCGCTTTGAGAACGGATCCTTCCCCTACAGTTCTTTTCTCTAAAAGGCATAGAGTCCTGCATCTGAACTCTAGTCTGTGAAAGGAATCCTATTGCCTGCTGGTAAAGGCCTGATGTACCTGAACAGTTGTTGGAGGAGAAGGAGGTATGACAAGGAAGGCTGACAAATTCTACCATCTGCCTTTTCCCTGATGCTGGAATTTACCGGTTTCTCAGTCCAAGCTCTGTTAGCTTTCTTGGTGCATCATTGCCAGTAAAATCCTGCTCCTGGCAAAGAACTTTTTAGTTTTAAACTTGAAAACCTAAAGATGAATCCATGGCAATAACCACCATCCTGATAAATATTTTGGAAGTCTGAAGTGAAAATAGCTTAAATTGACTTATTATGAAACAAGAAGACTCATTTCTTCATAAAACCATCAAAAGTGCAAGTGACTAGCTATTATCAGAAACAGATGCAGGGTTTAAATATTGCTTTAGCCATTCTATGCTAAATGCTGCATATTCTTTAATACTCTCAACAATCACACTATATTGTACAACATATTGGAAAATTTAACATATATATATTAGATAATTTTAGTATTTATTTTTTCAAAATTTAAGATTTCTTTAAAGAATTGTAAAGCTTTATTTTATCATTGGCCCAATCCTGATGCATAACTTCTAATCTGTTTTTTTAGTTGATTTACTTATATGGTTTGTGTGTGTTTTACAAGGTATGTCCAAAATATTAGGAACTTAAACAAATTAAACTGTATTAGCAGCCATATTTTTAGATTTTGTTGTCTAGTTTGCAAAGGTGAAGGTACGTGCTTAATCACTCAGGCATCACTCTTTGCGACCCTTTGGACTGTAGCCCACCAGGCTTCTCTGTCCATGGGTGAAGGTACAGTCATTGTTATAATATAGAGCTTTTTAAAAATCCAATGTCATGGGCTGTTGAAAGTTAGGAGAGGCTGCCTACAGATCGGACCTGAATTCATTCTACCTCTTACCAGGAATGAGGTACCATAAGAATAGAGATTAAAACAGGGAGGTCAGACCGTTAGCCTCCTGGCTTAGCTAGAACCTGCTGCCACTCACACACCTATAAATGCATGTACATGGAGGACATTTTGAAAACACAAGTGAATGTCTACTGGGAAGTAGCCTTCTTCCTACACTAGGATTGATATTTTCAGAGATTTTTGCCTTTCCTTCCACCTGTCTCCCACTTTCAGTAGGAGAGTTTCTTTAATTACTTGAAGATCTTGTCTCTGACTCTCTTTTATGGCATCTGTTACATTTTGTGTTCTCATTCAGGGTCAGTGGACCTCTCTGATTTCCCTTTTATTTCACCCAAATGTCAGCTGTATTCACCTGGAATATTCTAAACCTCACTGATCACTTCACGCTTCTACTAACCTCTGTAGAAATCTCCATAGCGACATCCATGGGCACAAAGGATCATGCTTTTCTCCGAACTCAGCTTCTAATTTAAAGTAAATAATCTGCCTGCATCATGGGAGACCCAGGTTTGATCCCTAGGTTGGGAAGATCCCCTGGAGAAGGGAATGTCAACCCACTCCAGTATTCTTGCCTGGAAAATTTCATGGACAGAGGAGCCTGGCAGACTACAGTCCGTGGGGTTGCAAAGAGTTGAACATGACTGAGTGACTAACACACATACACACATTTAATTGAAGGATAAAATGCAACCTCAAGTTACTTTTTTAGAAAGACATCTTATACAAGCACTGATCTAAACCTTGAGCTCCTGGCTCTCCTCCCATCTCAGCCAGTACTCCTTCCATGGAATTCTGCTGCTTCCCTGAAGAAGGAAGCTGCAATCTTTTATTGACATTCACTAAGGCCAACTCATAGTAATAAAAATGCAGTCGCATTATTGTGGTACATGTGACCCACTTCCAGTGGGGACCTTCCAATTTGTTTTCTAGATAAGAGAAATCATATTTCATATCTGATTATGAAAAAATGTAAGAAATATTTCAATTTTTAGATTTCCTTTTGTGTTTAGCCCATTCTTGAGACTCTGACTTACTAAGGGAGCAAAGGTAATACAGGTATTTCCCCAACAGCTCCTAAGAACTAAAACGGATTTGTTTTAGTTCTTTCCTTTTTCACCAGGATCAGAAGAGGTAGTAGATTGGAGAATAAAGGAGATGGATGATTGATATCCAGGTTTCACTATCATTTATATAGTCGTGTTAGTCACTCAATCGTGTCCAATTCATTGTGACCCCATGGACTGTAGCCACTAGGCTCCTCTGTCCACGGAATTCACCAGGCAAGAATACTGGTGTGGATTGCCATTCCCTTCTCCAGAGGATCTTCCCAACCCAGGGATCAAACCCGGGTCTCCTGCATTGCAGGCAGGTTCTTTAGGACTTGGTATTTCTCATAGGCAGGGAAACATGGTTTATTCTGTTGCTTAAACACTATGAGGGAAAGTATTATCCAAAAATAATACCACCACAGCCCAATCAGCCATTACTATCTGAAATGATAATGTGACACATTTATTCTCTTTTATTATTAAGGAATTATTCACTTATGAAATATCCTTAGTGAGAGATCACATTTAGTTCTATCATTTTTTACATATTAATGTAAGTCGTTTACCACTTGGGCATATGATAAACAAATATTAATTTGAGGGTGGTGGGTAGAGAATACGGGCTTCCCTGGTGGCTCAGATGGTAAAGAATCTGCCTGCAATGCAGGCAGGAGACCCAGGTTCCATCCTGGTTCTGGGAAGATCCTCTGGAGAAGGGAATGGCAACTCATTCCAATATTTTTGCCTGAGAAATCGATGGTCAGAGGAGCCTGATGGGCTACAGTCATGGGGTGGCAAAGAGTCAGACATGACTTGAACAACGAACACTTTCACTGTTTTCATTTTCAGGCAGAGAATAGGAGTAAAGTCATATAAATTTTAATCTATGTAATAAAGACAAGGGGTCAGCAATATTATCAAATTCACACTCATGCCTTTTTAGACGAGGAAATTGAGACTCACAGAAAGTTAAAGTATTAGTTGTGCAGTTGTGCCCAACTCTTTGCAACCCCATGGACTGTAGCCTGCCAAGCTTCTCTGTCCATGGGATTCTCCAGGGAAGAATACTGGAGTGGGTAGCCATTCCCTTCTCCAGGGGATCTTCCTCACCCAGGAATTGAACCTGGGTCTCCCGCATTGCAGGCAGATTCTTTACCATCTGAGCCACCAGGGAATCCCATAAAGTTGATCAAATATAGATCCAAGGCTGAAGACCATGGGCTCTGACTCCTAGAGCAATGTTGATGCCACTGTCTCACAATAAGGTGGAGCTCTCCTCGGGCATGGGACAAGGATGGGAATGCCTGAAAGCTACTAAAAATATGTAAGAATTTTCTTCTGTATTTTCTAATACAGAATTTTAAAGTTGAATAATATCTGAAGAATCACCTATTCTCAGTTTCTTGGTTTCAATGTGAGGTAACTGGTGCCCAAGATAATTAGTGGTAGATCCGAGGCTAAAATTCAAGTCACCTGATTTTCAATCCAGTTCTGTTGACACCTTATCATGCTTCTGTAAGGACCAGAAAATAAAAGTGGTGGGAAAGAGAGAAAGAGCAGAATGCAAAATTAGAAGGGGAAGGTTATGTGAAGAGCAGGATCTCTGTTCTAGAATGTGGTGGGAGAGTGAATGATGTGAGAGAACAGGAAGTAAGAAGCGGGCATTGCTAGCATTGTAGTGCTCAAAATTCAATCCCCAGACTAGCATTACCTGAAAACTTATTTAAAATGCACATTCTTGGCCTGACTTGGATCTTTTGAATCAGAAATTCCACCAAGCTCTATTTTAACAAGTCTATCGGATAATTTTGATGCAACCTAAAGTGTGATGGGGCTTCCTAGGTGGCTCAGATGGTAAAAGAATCCACCTGCAATGCTGGAGACCCCATTTGATCCCTGAGTTGGGAAGATACCCTAGAGAAGGTAAGGGCTCCCCACTCCAGTATTCTTGCCTGGAGAATTCCATGGACAGAGGAGCATAGCAGGCTACAGTCCATGAGGTTGCAAAGAGCTGGACATGACCGAGCGACTAACATTTTCACTTCAGGCTTCTGAGGTGGCGCTAGTGGTAAAGAACCTGCCTGCCATAAATGTAGGAGATGCAAGAGACCTGGGTTTGATCCCTGGGTTGGGAAGATCCCCTGGAGGAGAGCATGGCAAACCCACTCCAGTATTCTTGCCTGGAGAGTCCTGTGGCAGAGGAGCCTGGTGGACTACAGCCCATAGGGTCACAGAGTCGGACACGACTGAAACAACTCAGTACAGCACACACCAAAGTGTGAGAACCTGTGTTGTAGACAAGTGTTTTGTTTTGTTTTGTTTTTTCTAGATGACATTAAATTTTTTTTTTGCATTTTATTTTGTTTTTTAAACATTTTATTTCATATTGGGGTATAGCTGATTAACAATGCTGTGATAGTTTCAGATGAACAGCAAAGGGACTCAGCCATACATATACATGTATCCATTCTTGCCCAAACTCCCCTCCTATCCAGGCTGCCACATGACATCTAGCAGAGTTCCATGTGCTATACAGCTGGTCCTTCTTGGCTATCCTTTTTAAAGATAGCAATGTATATATGTCCATCCAAACTCCCTAGCTATCCCTTCTCCCCATTCTTCCCCCAGTAACTCTAAGTTTGTTCTCTAAGTCTGTGAGTCTGTTTCTGTTTTGTGAGTAAGTTCACCTATATCATTTCTTTTTAGATTCCACATATGAGGGATGTAATATGATATTTCTCCCTCTCTGAGTAGACAAGTCTTTTTGAAGCTTCTCTGGACCCAATTCTCAGGACACAGAGTCTTCTGAATAAGAAAAAGCTTTCTGTATCAGGCAGATCTTTGTTCTGGCTAATCTCTTCTGACTATGAAGATTGACCTGATTATTTTCATAAATAGCCACAGACTCTTAACATGAACGAAATGTTCATTTAATTCTCTCTCATTTCTTTTCAAGTTCTAAAATTCTCATTCCTTTTATAATTATTTCTCATCATATCATTTAGTGGTATCTATTTACTTAGGGATTTTTGCCTCCCCCTCCCCTGACTCCCTCCTGGCCCACTGGTTTCCATGCATCTATATAGTACAGGATGGCAACATATGGCACACTACAATTATTTGAACTCACCATATCACTATAAGCATATTTAACTGAAAAATATTTTTAAATGATAAATCAGAGTTGTCTTCTTGTTCTTTTAGGTCAAGTCTACATTTGTAAACTTTGTCATTTAATTGAGTCTTGAAGTTGGTGCAACCATGATATATTTAGCACTGATTTTGCTAACCTACTGGTTTTCCAATATTTTTCTTTACTAAACAAAAACAGTCAGAGAAGATTGGTCGATAACATAGGTAAATAACATAGCTGAGGAAGAGGAAACAGCTCAAGAAAAATGAATGCAAGAAGCCTTCATATGAACAGTGAGGAAATAGCATCGTGCTGTAGGTTTAATAGAGTTGGGATTGAGCCCCTGCTCTGCTGGTCATCCCTGATAGCTCAGGCGGCAAAGACTCCGTTGGCCATGCAGGAGACCCTGGTTCAATTCTTGAGTCAGGAAGATCCCCTGGAGAAGGAATAGGCTACCCATGCCAGTATTCTTGGGCTTTCCTTGTGGCTCAGCTGGTAAAGAATCCACCTGCAATACAGGTGACCTGGGTTCGATCCCTGGGTTGGGAAGATCCCCTGGAGAAGGGAAAGGCTAACCACTCCAGTATTCTGGCTTGGAGAATTCCATGGACTATACAGTTCACGGGATTGCAAAGAGTCAGATATGACTGAGTGACTTTCACTTTCACTATTTTTTGCCCCTCAGAGCCTGCATATCACTTCTCCTTTGGGACTCTATTTTCTTATCTAGAAGCAGGCACATGAATATCCACCTACTGGGGGATTTTTTGGGTAACAACCAGATGAAATAGCTTATGTACATTACATGGTAATGGTTTCCATTTATTTCTGCCTCTCTTGTTTATTTGGCCGCACTGGGTCTCTGTTGCCGTGTGCAGGCTTTCTCTAGTTGCAGGGAGTGGGGGGCAGTCGCTAGTAGTGGTACCCAAGCTTCTCTTTACAGTGGCTTCTCTTGTTTCAGAGCACAGGTTCGAGGGAAGCAGGCTTCAGTGGTTGTCGTGCATGGGCTCAGTTGCCCCATGTCATGTGGCATCTTCCAGGATCAGGGAATCAAACCCCTGGCCCCTGCATTGCCAGGTGGATTCTTAACCACTGGACCACCAGGGAAGTCCTCTCCCTTTCTTCTTAATTTTCTGTTCTATTAATTTTGCCTTCATAATATGCTGTCTTATATCATTAAGTGGCTCTCAACTGTCTTATAAGTTTATTGAGGGTAGAGATGTCTGAGATTCATTCTTAATTTGTTTAGCCCTTTATATAACACTCTCAACATCAAAATGTGTGTAGTAGGTCTTCAACTCCTAAGAGATATCCAGTGTGCAATGGCAGTGGAATAAGAAAATGCCATGAACATTTGCCCACCACCATTTATCATGGCTGCTTTAAAGGCAGCTCTCTCTGGGGTCCCTACTCTCTGACATTCTGAAGCAGGCAGACAGCAATCTAGCCAAAGGGTACACAAGAGACCGCATAAAGAACAGGGTCAATCTAGGTGGGCCAACACATGTCCTAAGACAATGCCACACCACTTCACTCATGTGATTCCACCTACAGGTTCTAGTCTGTTCCTTAGGTTTCATTCTCAACACAGACAAGCAGCAAATGGTAGAAATCACCAACTGGTAGCCTAAAAGCGTAGTGTTTTGTTTACCACCTCAGGGATTGTTTTGTCTCATTTTTTGTCTGATCTTTTATAAGCTTTGTTTTTACCTGTTTTTAATTATCTAAGCAACACATTATTTATCAGTGAATTTTTCAAAACTTTCAGTTGAAGCTTAGAGTCTCTCTTCACCTCCACCCACTCCACTTTCCAATGCTGACACATTATTTTTGACACCATATTTTTTTGTTTGTTTAGTTGACTTTGAATGCCTTTTGGAGGACACAGCTTACCACAGGCTCCAACAATTGCTTCCCCCCAGCCCCACTGCAATCTATGTGCCACCCAGCTGGCCCTGAGGTCACTTGCACTGGGCTTGAAGTCCTAAGAACACTCTTATCTGAACAAATCTTATTTCTAGGATCCATGTTCCCTACTTGACGAGATTGCTATGAGAATTAAAGCAAATAACATCAGTGAAACTACCTGGAAAACCGTTATTTCCTGAGCAGGAGGTGCGCCAAGCAAGGGAGTATGTATCTCAAAGAAGCCCACTGAAGAGCAAAACCGCTTCCATGCCCGTGATCTGTCTATGAAAATCAAGCAATGTTTGAATTCAGTTAAGTGATAAATTCCACTATAAACAATAACACGTGTGAAGCACTTACACATTCCCCAAACAAAAATAGTTCACAATTTTAGTATCATTACTGATGCTTTAATTAATAGTAACAATACATTCCTGTTTATTTTTAAATAAAAATATTTAGTTACTTTTTATTGTCAAATTTTTACTATAGGAAGAGGAGTCATATTTGTCCTATAGCTTCAGATACTTCCTGACACCATTAAAAAATGGTGAGTTGTTATGATTACTAGTCTTTCAAGACCCAGCTAAACAGCTCTTTTGTGAAACCTTCTCTGACCACCCCAACTGAATGAACTCCTCTGAATTTCAGTAGTGGTTATTTCTCTCTAGTTTTCTCGGGCATCATGTGTACACATGGCCTTGTATTGCTTCTATTGTTGTGACACTGTTATTTAAATATTTGTGGAATAGAGATTCTAGTCTTTAATTGTTTGTGTGTTTATCTCATCTCTCCTTGACGGGATAATAGGCTTCTTTGTGTCAGAGGCCACATTCTGTGTCCCACTTTGCAACATGCCACACACACACTAGGCGCCTGGTAAGTGTCTTTAATTTTATTTGAAGAGAGTGTTAGATCCTAGAAGTGCCACAAGAATGTGTCTCTTAAAACTCCTCATCTGTAACCTTGTCCCTTCTGATTTGTAACCAGACAAGAGCTTTGAAGTGAGGTGACAGTATGTTTCTTTCTTCTGTGTTCCTCGGAATGAAGGCTCTTGTTTTCCACCCAGGCAAAGTGAGATGATTTGAATTTCTCTAATGCAAAACCCAGCATATGCTGTTCTTTGTGTTGAAGGTCATCTGCTAGAATCTAAAAGTATCTGTTGCAATAATTATTTAAGCAGTGTATTTCTAATCTTCAAAGAGATAGTTTTGTGTTTAAAATTAATTTTCTTATTTGTCTGTGGTTGCAACTTAAAAAACACTTTTCCTTAGATGCACTATAAAATGTTAATAGCTACATATAGAATGACTTTACGACTGTGGTGTCATTTTTCTCAGCTTGATCAGCTCTTTTGAATGGCATCATTATGATCAAAGTTGTTTATAGTAATAAAATATGAATAGTTTCGATAAAAAAGTAGACACCATTACAATTAAACAGTATCTGGCATTTTAGAATGTGATAACTACTCATAATGCTGTCGTCGAAGAAGCAAATCTACAATATAAACATAATCATAAGAATGACCTAAACAAATCTTTGAAGCACAAGAAGGAATATAAGTTGGGGGTGGGTGGGTGGGTGGTGGGTGCCACAAGGTTGGGGAAAGCAGAATATTCAACATACCTGAGTTCTTTCAAAGAAACTGTGAGGTTTTAACATTGTATTTATATAGTACCCTTCATCAAGCTTTATTTCTGCAAGAAACAAGCAAATTTTAAAATTAGAACAACATGCTGAATGTCTCAATAAAACTTGGGTCTTAATACTTTGTTTGATAAGGTATTCTGCAAAAATTAGCATATTCATATTTATAGGGTTTTTATTCAATTATATTACCAGGCTATTGGAAAACATAACAAATAGGATATATAAAATAGCTCTATAAATCTTTACACCTTATATTAACACCTCTCCAAATGCAATAAAGTTTCCTTGATCCAGGCGCTGATTTTCAGGTTTCTGTTCCTTTTCTTTTTTCTGAAGATTGACTTATTTCTGATTCTTATGTATACTCCTTGTTACCACTATTAGAGGGTGGCAGGTAAGAGAAATTTGATGAATTTCTAGCCCATCAATATTGCTACTGGCTTGAGCTTCTGAAGATTTGAAGGAAGTAAAAGTGGCAGACTCTTTCTTTGGGGGATCAAAAAGCGCTGGTTTCAGCAATGCTAGGAAGGTGATTGTCTTCATAAGGATAAAAGTGAGTAAAACTGTGAAGTCTAACACACAAGCAGCTGAGTACAATGAATATGTTAGCTTCTTTATAGAAGAAGGAAAAGAAACAATTTTGACATGACTCTCCATATAGAGAGTAATTGGGAAACTTTGTACAAATAAATAAAAAGTGTCAGTCGCTCAGTTGTGTCGGCTCATTGCGACCCCATGGACTATAGCCCACCAGGTTCCTCCCAAATTTCCCTGAATACCTTGTATGTATGCCAGTAACACTAAAATGTTAACCCAAGATGTGTGATCTCTTGACTGATTAATTATTTTTTGTAAACTAAAAAAACTGTTTTCTGAAACCTGCCAGAGAATTTCAATTTGCCAAATGAACAAAGTTGAGGCTTCTTAGACCTTCATTGAGGGCTTTCTACAATCTGACGTTGACATCCTTGAACAAACTCCTGTCTCCCCAGTTCTGTATGTGAACCTCTAGCCTATCTACAAACTCCTAGAAAAATTGTTCCAAGTTTGTGTCTCCATGAAATTCCAAACACACATACATGCATGCACGCACACACACAGACACATACAATGTCCACCACCCACTCACAACCTGCTCTCCACACATCTAAACAACATCTTTCTTATGAAATTATTCAATTCCTCCATTCCTCTTCTGTAATCGACCTCTCCAAAGTTCAGTCTTTTTGTCGAATCTTCTCCTATTATTTCTACCATCCCTTTGGCACTTACCCCAAGCTATTTTAGATTTCTGGCTAGCTACTTGCCTTTCCTCAGCTTCCCAGGCGGTTCAGTGGAAAAGAATCCACCTGCCGATGCAGAAGATGAGGGTTTGATCCCTGGGTCAGGAAGACACCCTGCGGGAGGAAATAGAAACCCATTCCAGTATTCATGCCTGCAAAATTCCACGGACAGAGGAGCCTGGGAGGCTACAGTCCATGGGGTCACAAAGAGTTGGACATGACTGAGCACATACTCACTTAACTTTCATATAATATATCCTGAGAAATATTTAGGGGGAATTTTTAAATATTCATAAGATATTCTGGTTATAGCACACAGTTATCCAAATGATGAAGCAATGATCTATGTCCTTAGTCTGTAAGCATGGAAAGAATTTCTCTCAGCTGTGCCTTTTCATTTTCCTTTCGAGTTCAAAAAATGTTTTTCCTCTCTTTCCTGTACTCTCTTCAGGGTATACCTAAGTTGAAAGTAGAACAAAATTAAAAAACAAAAATCAAAAAGGCCTAACCACTGAGATATCAGAATGTCAGCTGAAATACTTAAAAATAATCTTCACTTGTATAAGCAAAAATAGATAAGAGCCAACTATGACAGCTCTTATCTGCAACAAGAACAACAATGCAAAGAGTCCATCCATTAAGATGTTTTTTGATTTCCACCCATTCCAAGGGCAATATTGTAAGTATAAACTAAACAAGTGACTTCTAGCAAGGGAAAACAAAATAACAACACATGCTTTTACCATCAGTTTACCAGGCTAAATAAACATTGCTTTAAAGTAAAATTAGAAACTGTTAATTCAGCAGTTATTAGATTAAAAGATCAGCAAACCCATTAATTTAAAAACAAACATATAAACAAAACAATGACTGGCTAAATCAGGGATATCGTCTTTGGACATTATAGCATATAGATTTGGCACCTTTACTTAAACTGGTGTGGGAAATGAACTTATCTACAAAATAGAAACAGACTCACAGAAATAGAGAACAGATCTGTGGTTGCCAAGGGAGAGGAAAGGTGAGGGAGGGATGGATTGGGAATTTGAGATTAGCAGATGCAAAACATTGTATAGAGAATAAATAAACAAGGTCCTACTGCATAGCACAGGGGACTATATTCAATATCCTGTGATAAACCATAATGACAAAGAATATAAAACAGAATGTGTATGCGTGCGTGCCTGTGTGTGTGTGTGCATGCATGCTTGCAAAGCCGCTTCAGCTATGTCCAACTCTTTGTGACCCTATGGACTAGAGTCCACCAGACTCCTCTGTCCATGGGATATTCCAGGCAAGAATATAGAGTGATTTACATATATATATATATATATATACACACACACATGCACACACACATAACTCAATCACTTTGTTGTACAGTAAAAATTAGAAATTAGCACAATACTATAAATCAACTATTGGAGAAGGCAATGCACCCCACTCCAGTACTCTTGCCTGGAAAATCCCACGGACAGAGGAGCCTGGTGGGCTGCAGTCCATGGGGTCGCTGGGAGTTGGACACGACTGAGCGACTTCACTTTCACTTTTCACTTTCATACATTGGAGAAGGAAATGGCAACCCACTCCAGTGTTCTTGCCTGGAGAATCCCAGGGACGGGGGAGCCTGGTGGG
>NW_011495046.1:1963357-1975861 GCF_000754665.1 Bison bison bison | reverse complement strand
GGAGAATCCCAGGGACGGGGGAGCCTGGTGGGCTGCAGTCTATGGGGTCGCACAGAGTCGGACACGACTGAAGCAACTTGGCAGCAGCAGCATCATAAATCAACTATACTTCAATAAAAATTTTAAAAAATTGTTTTAAAAAGTATCGATGTGGTAGAGATGAAAAAATTAAGGATTTTGGTGTTAAACACAATTATGTTTGTTTGTCTTGACAGAAGCTATATATATAATATGTGCAGTATGACATTTTGATATATGTATACATTGTAAAATGATTACCACAATCAAGCAAATTAATATGTCCATCACCTCCCAGAATTATCTTTTGTGTATGTGTGTGTGGGGTAAGAGCATTTGAAATCTACTCTATTAGCAAATGTCAAGCATGTAATACATCGTTAGTAACTATAGTCACATGCTATACTTTAGGTCTCCAGAATTTCTCTTATAACTGAAAGTTGGTGCCATTGATCAGTGTTTTCACTTTTCTCTTACCCTTCAGCCTCTGGCAACCACCATTCTACTCTCTGTTACTATGAGTTCAACATTTTTTTAGATTTCACATGTAAATGAAAATCATGTGATGTTTATCTTTCTATGTTTGACATTTCATTTAGCATAATGACTTCCAGTTTCACCCACATTCTCTCAAATAGCAGGATTTTCTTCTTTTTAGGCTAAATAATCCATTGTTTATATATACCAGATTTTCTTATCCATTTTTTATCCATCCGTTGATGGACACTTAGGCTGTTTCTATTCCTTAGCTACTGTGAATAATGCTGCAATGAACATGAAAGTGCAGATACCTCTTTGAAACAGTGATTTAATTTCTTTTAGATATACACCCAGAACTGGCATTGCTGGATCAGTTGATAGCTGCATTTTTAACTTTTGAGGAACCTCCATTTTTTTTTTCCATAGGGCTATACCATTTTTACTCCCATCCACAGTGCCCAAGGGTTCCCTTTGCTCTACAGCCTTGCTAACATTTGCTATCTTTTGCCTTTTGGATAATAGCCATACTAATAGTCGTGACATGTTAGTGTAGCTAGTATCTTTTTTTTTTTTGCATTTCCCCGACCATTAGTGATGTTTTGAGCATTCTGACGTATTCATGTTGGCCATTTGTTTGTTTTCTTTGGAAAAACATCTATTTGGGTCCTTAGCCAATTTTTTAATTGAGTTTATTTATTTATCTTGCTATTGGGTTGTATGAGTTCCTTATATATCGTGGATATTAACTACTTATTGGATATGTGGTTTGCAAATATTTTCTCCATTTTGTAGACTTTTTCATTCTGTTGATTGTCTCCTTTGCCGTGCAGAAACCTTTCAGTTTAGTATAGTGCTACCTGTTAATTTTTGCTCCCGTTGCCTATGCTTTGGTGTCAATTCCAAAAATCAGTTGCCAAGAACAAGATAAAGGAGTTTTCCCCTGTTTTATTTCTGTTTTTACAGTTTCAGGTCTTAAGTTTAAATCTTCAATCCATTCTGAGTTGACATTTGTTTATGACATAAGGGTCCAATTTCATTCTTTCACATGTGGATATCTAGTTTTCCTACCTCCATTTGTTGAAGAGACAATCCTTTTCCATTTTACATTCTTAGAGCTTTTATAGAAAACAAGTTAACTGTATGTGTGTGAGTTTATTTCTGGGCTCTCTATTCTGTCCTATTGATCTAGGTATCTATTTTTATGCTAATTCCACATGGTTTTGATTACTACAGCTGCATAATATATGTTGAGATTAGGAAATATGATACCTCCAGCTGTATTCTTCCTGTTCAAGATGGCTTTAACAATCAGGGTCTTTGTGGTTCTACACAAATTTTAGAATAATTTTTTTCCATTTCTGTGAAAAATGCAGTTGAAATTTTGATGGGGATTGCAACTCTCTATCAAAGAAGGAAACATTCACTATTTATTTGTATTATTTTAACTACAACAATAAGCATTTTTAAAGAATTTTTATGATACGAATAAGAGGGTCCCAGAAATTTTCTAAAACCTTTAAGAAAAATGTAATTCCTTTACTATTGCCTTATTTGCAAACAAAAATTAATAGGAAAATCTTCAGTTTGTATGAGGTATTTTTTCCTATCTACATTTGCTATTTCATTTCATGTTCTCATTTGGAAATTATTTGTTTATGTTCTTTGGTCATTTATTGGAACATTAACATTTGATGAGACAGAAACCAATACTTCATATATTCCAACCTGAGCTAATAATCCGTGCATGGCATTGTGTGTAGACTCAGAACTGTCTCAGGATAGCTGAGGAGTCTTAGCCTCTTGTTTGACATTTGCTTTACTCTCTTGTTAGACAGAATCAAGAAATTACACAGCTTTGTTTACTGCTGGTAGTCATTCTACAACCCCAGGGGCACTAGTCTTCAGATGACACTGACTCTAGATGGAGACAAACTGTGTTTGGTGACAACATTTAGCTGATGGATTGCCCAATCCTGAAACCTTCCCTAATCTGTATTTCCAGTTATAGGATGGAAAAATTCTCTATATTATTTAAGCTATCTTGAGTTGTGTTTTTCACTGTTGCTGTTATTAGCTGTGATTGAATGAATGCTATTAAGATATTTTTCTCAAGTAAATAATCAGGAAAGTAGACAAAGTCTTATGCACAGTAATTGTCATCAGAACTGCTTTATAACAGTGAAATAATAAACATGATCAAGATACTAATTATTAGGGAAACATGTACATAGATTATGACTCACTGCTGTGATAGCACATCATGTGACTATTCAAACTGATGTTATCAAGTAGTTTTTAATTGATAGTCCAGCTCCTAGTCATCTCTTTGGCCTTGGTTAACACTCAAGTACTCTCTGTCCACATTCCACTGTCTCATCTATTTGCTTGGCTCACATGATTTTCTTCAAATAAAATGCCTCCAAACTCTTTCAGCTTTTCATTCTACTTCTTTGAAATTCAGCCCAGGAGCATCTCTTCCAGAAAATCTTCCCATAACCTTTCCTTCCCTGCTCCTCAGGATGGTGCCAGCCCCTCCTTTACTCGCTCCTATCTGTGGTTATCACTTCTCTGGTGATGTTTTAACCTCTCATTATGTGTCTGTCTTGACCATTAGACAGATACTGCTGCTGCTGCTGCTAAGTCACATCAGTCGTGTCCAACTCTGTGCGACCCCATAGACGGCAGCCTACCAGGCTCCCCTGTCCCTAGGATTCTTCAGGCAAGAACACGGGAGTGGGTTGCCATTTTTCCTTCTCCAATGCTGGCTCTTATTTAACTGTGTATCCCTCACATCCAACCAAAGGCCTAGAATTCTGCAGATACCCTAGAAATAATTATAGCTTATGTGGTTGGATGGTTAGATGAACAAATGAATGAATCTTAACCAAGGATATATCAAGAAAGTAGAATAGTCAGCCTCTAATTTTTGTAACAGTTTTCTGCATAAAGTACACAAACAGGAAAATTGTGTTTAAAAAGCAATTGGCTTTTTTGCAGAAATTAAATCTTTACTTTAAAAAATTATTCATCATTTAAACCCTGTTTGTAAACATTTATTAAGCCAAATGTATTAATAAATATTTATAATTGAGAGAGATGAAGACAAACCCCATACTGTTATTCTCTCATGAAAAATTAAATTGACTTACTCTTTTGATTAATTTTGAAAGCTTTGGTTTAAGGTTATAGGAGTCTGACAGAAAAATTGAAGCCATGATTGATTTACATGACACACTTTTAATGGAAAATACTCTAAAACATTGCAAAAGCTCTCTGACATCTTTAAAGATGAACTCAGATGAGAAATGCCAGGTTTGCAGGGCAGGGAAAGGCCTCTGTAAGAAACTTCACCTCAGACCCACCCTTCCTGAGGACCCTGGTTGGGCAGTGTGCTTTTATTTCCTAACTGCTGCTTATAGGAATAACAGAGAAACTAGACCGCACTTCCCTGTTTTACAGTGTAAATACTGTGTTTTATAAAGAAGACTTAGAACAGTAGAGACAATACAAAATAAATTCTCAACCTGCACACTACATATTAAAGGTACAGAGCTGGGGGGGTGGTGGGGAAATCCTTTTTTTGAAGACAGACTGTTAGTCATCATACCCACACTGCCAGAAGAGTAGATGACATACAGAAGGCATTCCCAGGAATTGCTGAGTGAATGAAATGTTGATAGTGGTTATATTTATACAGTGGGATCATCTATGAGTGCTATTTCTTCATTTCATTCTTTAGTCTTTTCTAAATTTTCTAAATTTATGCTTGTGGTTTTATTTTCATAAATTCACAGTTAATCCAGAGAAAGAGAGAGGAACAAAAGATACTCTATTAGAAACCTCTTTGTTCTCATATGTAATTCCACATGCCCCTAGTAATTGGTGCTTTTTATATATAGCCAATCAAAATAGAAATAGGTCAGGTCTTCTCCAAGTGCTAGCCTGCCGGAAGTGCAGTTCACCTGATCTGAATTTTTCCCTCTGGTTATCAGAATTTTTCACTCTAATGTCTACCCATGTAAAATCGGAACTCACAGAAGAGTTACAGTGGAGAGAACTGATATCTGCCAAATACCTAGTGAATTCGATGATCCTGTAGCCTCCAAAATCATCCCACCAAGACTGCATCCCATGGTGGTGCCAATGAATGACTTGAGAATGATAGTGATCTTTAACTTCCCTATAATTTCTATCACTTCAAATAAGTTTAATAAAAAACGGTATGCTTATTCTCCAGATTCAGCTTCAAGACCTTTCACCTCTTACCAAGATGACTTTCATCTCTGGTTCCTCCTACAAAAGTGATCTTTAGCCACCACCACTGGAGAAGGCAATGGCACCCCACTCCAGTACTCTTGCCTGGAAAGTCCCATGGACGGAGGAGCCTGGTGGGCTGCAGTCCATGGGGTCGCTAAGAGTTGGACACGATTGGGCGACTTCACTTTCACTTTTCACTTTCATGCACTGGAGAAGGAAATGGCAATCCACTCCAGTGTTCTTGCCTAGAGAATCCCAGGGACAGGGGAGCCTGGTGGGCTGCTGTCTCTGGGGTCGCACAGAGTCAGACACGACTGAAGCAACTTAGCAGCAGCATAGGTATTATTATCCTTATTTTACCAAGGGCATGGTTAATGAGCAGTAGAGCTCATAAGAGAACACTTGTGTTTCTAACCCCAAAGTCTGTCCTTTTCCTACTGTTACCTGCTGCCAAACTTTATAAAACTACAAAATAAAGTTAGAGTGATAGCTTTATCATTTATAGAAAGAAGACTGTCTAGGATTTATTATTTAGACAAGTTATGTGAAATGATGAGTGATTCCTGTATTACCTGTAAAATTTTCTTGACTTAGCAAAATCAGTCAGCTGTGGCTAAAGGAAGTATTTCTGTTCTTCTCCAGTTTGAAATCTCTTTCAGATTGATCATTCTATCCTCTTTGTTCGTTTCTTCATTTTTCACATGAGCTGTCTTCTGTAGCCCATGCAGTTCATATCTTAATGATCTCCATATTTTCTTACTTCGAGAACATAGCTATTAATTGAAACAAGGATTTATTCATTTATTATCCTTTAGATAACTGTTAAAGTCTCTCATTCTAAAATGACAATTAATTATTCATTAATATAATATTGTTATGTTATAATACAATGCTAATTAATTATTCCAAATAAATTATCACTCAGCTGTATTGCTCTCTCTTCAACTAGCTCTGTGATGACTAGCTACTGCAGATATCCATGTAATTCTGGGACATAGGAAGCTAGTTGTATTTCAAATTGCTCTCTTCAAATGACTGGCTATTTAATCTTGAAAATTAATTATCTAATTTTTCACCTTCTATTCCCTGTAAGTAGAAGGGAAAATTTGTATAGTATCTTGTCTGTTTTTCTATATTGTGGAAAAATGCAGATAGGTATAATTTGATAACGGCTTCCCGCCTTAGAGCTGAATTCACTTCTGTTACCTCCACTATGAGAGCTTTTATGTTCCTACCCAGACCACAGCAGCTGAGTATTGACTGTTTCAGGCTCACTAAACCAGGACTCTTGAATGGAAAACTTCACTCTATCCCTGTGCCATTATTCTTCACAAGTCTCTTTATTGCTATTAATTTCCTCCTCAGAACCATCTTCTTATAATTACTTTCTCATAGAAGCAGTGAACACATTTTATAAGTTTTAATCAGTTTTGGTCAGGAAAAAAAAACTGCAGAGATTCACCTTGAAGACTTCCCCTTCGTCTGCACAGATACTTGTACATGGTATGAATGACCACAATGTAGAGATACGCACACAAGCTTCAGAACCAAATCTCCTGGATTTGAATCTTAGCTCTATAAACTGCTTTGCATATATTTAATGTTTTACCAAACAATATTTATATATATTTGCAACTCCAGGAATACAAGATAAAAAATTTTAATTGGCATCTAAACTTGATTTAAGCTGTTAAGAAAGCTTTTTTTTTCTTGTTTTCAATTTTTTAGTTCCAGATTTTACCCTTTCTCACAGTTGATGAAAGAAAAAGTTTTCCTATTACTACTGGGAAATTAAAATTTAAGTAAATAAAATATGAAGTCACATTTTATTTTGATAAAAGCTTATTTAGAAGACCATGTTTTTGCTTTTCTTTGGTCCTTGATGTGATCTTGTAGGAGAAAGATCTACCCAAAGGGGGAAAAAGATGAATGTACATAACTCTGAAAAAGTGACCATTAAATAATGAATATGTACACAAATAGGTTTTGTTCTTCTGTTTAGTTTGATTCATCATCTCACTGAAGCAGACTGGTATCCTTTCTGTGCAACCAAGTATGCTCCGGACAGATATTTCAGTTCAGTTCAGTTCAGAGTTCGTGTCCAATGCTTTGTGACCCCAAGGACTGCAGCATGCCAGAGGCCTCCCTGTCCATCACCAACTCCCAGAGTTTACTCAAACTCATGTCAATTAAGTCAGTGATGCCATCTAACTATCTCATTCCCTACTGTCGCCTTCTCTTCCTGCCTTCAATCTTTCCCAGAATCAGGGTCTTTTCAAATGAGTCAGGTCTTTGCATCAGGTGGCCAAAGGATTGGAGTTTCAGCTTCAGCATCAGTCCTTCCAATGAATATTCAGGACTGATTTCCTTTAGGATGGACTGGTTGGATCTCCATGCAATCTAAGGGACTCTCAAGAGCCTTTTCCAACACCACAGTTCAAAAGCATCAATTCTTTGGCACTCAGTTTTCTTTATAGTCCAACTCTCACATCCATACATGACTACTGGAAAAACCATAGCCTTGACTAGATGGCAAAGTAATGTCTCTGCTTTTTAATATGCTGTCTAGGTTAGTTATAACTTTTCTTCCAAGGATCAAGCTTCTTTTAATTTCATGGCTGCAGTCACCATCTGCAGTGATTTTGGAGCCCAAAAAGTTAAAGTCTGTCACTGTTTCCAGTGTTTCCCCATCTATTTGCCATGAAGTCATGGGACCAAATGCCATGATCTTAGTTTTGTGAATGTTGAGTTTTAAGCCAACTTTTTCACTCTCCTCTTTCACTGTCCTCAAGAGGCTCTTTAGTTCTTCTTCACTTTCTGCCATAAGGATGGTATCATCTGCATATCTGAGGTCATTGATATTTCTCCCAGCAATCTTGATTCCAGCTTGTGCTTCCTCCAGTCCAGCATTTCTCATGATGTTCTCTGCATATAAGTTAAATAAGCAGGGTGACAATATTCAGCCTTGATGTACTCCTTTCCCAATTCCCACGGTTTGTTGTGATCCACTGCCAACATCTGCTGGATCATCAAAAAAGCAAGAGAGTTCCAGAAAAATATCTACTTCTGCTTTATTACCTATGCCAAAGCCTTTGACTGTGTGGATCACAACTGCGGAAAATTCTTCAAGAGATAGGAATACCAGACCACATGACCTGCCCCTTGAGAAATCTGTATGCAGGTCAGGAAGTAACAGTTAGAAGTGGACATGGAAGAACAGACTGGTTTCAAATTGGGAAAGGAATACATCAAGGCTGAATATTGTCACCCTGCTTGTTTAACTTATATGCAGAGTACATCATGAGAAATGCTGGACTGGATGAAGCACAACCTGGAATCAAGATTGCTGGGAGGAATACCAATAAACTCAGATATGCAGATGACACCACCCTTATGGCAAAAAGTGAAGAAGAACTAAAGAGCCTCTTGAGGACAGTGAAAGAGGAGAGTGAAAAAGTTGACTTAAAATTCAACATTTAGAAAACTAAGATCATGGCATTTGGTCCTGTCACTTCATGGCAAATAGATGGGGAAACAATGGAAACAATACAGACTTTAACTTTTTGGGCTCCAAAATCACTGCAGATGGTGACTGCAGCCATGAAATTAAAAGACTCTTGCTTCTTGAAAGAAAAGTTATGACCAACCTAGACAGCATATTGAAAAGCAGAGACATACTTTGCCAACAAAGGTGAGTCTAGTCAAAGCTGTGGTTTTTCCAGTAGTCATGTATGGATGTGAAAGCTGGACTATAAAGAAAGCTGAGTGCCAAAGAATAGATGCTTTTGAACTGTGGTGTTGGAGAAGACTTTTGAGAGTCCCTTGGACTGCATGGAGACCCAACCAGTCCATCCTAAAGGAAATCAGTCCTGAATATTCATTGGAAGGACTGATGCTGAAGCTGAAACTCCAATCCTTTGGCCACCTGATGCAAAGACCTGATTCATTTGAAAAGACCCTGATTTTGGGAATGATTGAAGGAGGGAGGAGAAGGGGATGACAGAGGATGAGATGGTTGGATGGCATCACTGACTCAATGGGCATGAGTTTGAGTAAGCTCTGGGAGTTCATGATGGACAAGGAAGCCTGGCGTACTGCAGTTCATGGCTTCACAAAGAGTTGGACATGACTGAGCAACTGAACTGAACTGAACTGAAGCATCTTCTTCTTGGAATACAAATAGCTTTCAAGAGAGTAAAAAGGGTAATTGTGGTATGTCACTTTCAGTTCAGTTCAGTTGTTCAGTCATGTCCAACTCTTTGCGACCCCATGATTCACAGCATGCCAGGCCTCCCTGTTCATCACCATCTCCCAGAGTTCACTCAAACTCAGATCCATTGAGTCAGTAATGCCATCCAGCCATCTCATCCTTTGTCGTCCCCTTTTCCTCCTGCCCCCAATCCCTCCCAGCATCACAGTCTTTTCCAATGAGTCAACTCTTCGCATAAGGTGGCCAAAGTACTGGAGTTTCAGCTTTACCATCATTCCTTCCAAAGAAATCCCAGGGCTGATCTCCTTCAGAATGGACTGGTTGGATCTCCTTGCAGTCCAAGGGACACTCAAGAGTCTTCTCCAACACCACAGTTCAAAAGCATCAATTCTTCTGTGCTCAGACTTCTTTATAGTCCAACTCTCTCATCCATACATGAGTATTGGAAAAACCATAGCTTTGACTAGATGAACCTTTGTTGGCAAAGTAATTCCTCTGCTTTTTAATATGCTGTCTAGGTTTGTCATAGCTTTTCTGCCAAGGAGCAAGAATCTTTTAATTTCATAGGGGAAGCCCCCTAAAGTGCTAATAGTTACTCACAAGTTAGTGGGTATTAGTCTGAACATATTTAATATAATTGCTTTCCTTCTAGTAATTTAAAGCAACTGTGTTGTCAGAATAGTAGTTTTTATTTCTTAGAGTATTTATAAAGCAGTGAATATATATACCTTTTTTCAGATCTTTAAAATTTAAAAAGACTTATCACATGTATTTTCTGGTGTGACACTTGTAAATGTCACATGACATAAAGACACTGTGGGTTGCCTGCTATCTGTCACTTGCATAAAACCCTGACTTGGGGTACCTCTCATACCTCGTTGTGACTCAGACTTAAAGCAAGAAAAGTCTAAATCAGTCATGGTTTTTTCATTTGCTTTACTAACCGTAGGTTTCAGGTGAATTAGGTGTCCTCATTCACCTCAGGACAAAGAGATATGCAGGAGTTCTCTTGAAGGGCTTCCAGAAAAGGTTATTTTGATCTTAAGAAAAAGAAGGAAAAGAAAGCACAGGAAGAAATCAGTCCCCCTTCTTCCATCAGATGTTCTTATACTGATTTTCCCACTCTCTGAAAGGAGAGCATTCCTATAAAACTTTTCGTAAACCAAAATGGCATCAAGTGAAGATGCAATTACCTCAGGACACATCTTGTGAATGGATGCACAAAATAAATTGAGATAAAGCACAGAAGCTCACAGACACAGTTTAGAGCTATGACAGCTGGATACTGAGATGCTGAGTGTGGTCCCCAGGGAAGGAGTTTGGCACGGCCAGTCTTGCTGATCACAAGTGTCACTGCCTCTATAATTACACCTGCAAAACAAATGCTGAACACTATTTTTCCTTTTCAACTTTTTTCCCCTAAAAATGAAAATATTCTTTGGATTTCTTCCAGTTAGCAAAAATAGGTACTAATGTATTTCAGAAAAGCGAAATGATACAGTGCACTTTTGAAAACTGGGGATACCCGTATTGGCATATGAGGCTTCATAAGCCTTTTATTCCCTTTTATTCAGTAAAACCAGAACTGCAGAAGTCATCTTACTTCCAGAAGGTTATTAAATTACCAAGCTGAAAATGGATGGCACAGACATAGAAAGTTCTAGGGTCCTTGCTGCTGCTGCTGCTGCTGCTGCTAAGTCGCTTCAGTCGTGTCTGACTCTGTGCGACCCCATAGACGGCAGCCCACCAGGCTCCCCCATCCCTGGGATTCTCCAGGCAAGAACACTGGAGTGGGTTGCCATTTCCTTCTCCAATGCACGAAAGTGAAAAGTGAAAGTGAAGTCGCTCAGTCGTGTCCGACTCTTAGCGACCCCATGGACTGCAGCCCACCAGGTTCCTCCATCCATGGGATTTTCCAGGCAAGAGTATTGGAGTGGGGTGCCATTGCCTTCTCCGTCTAGGGTCCTTAGTTGTGTTATTTAGTCACTAATTTAAATATTTGAGTTACTGGACTCCCTTAGGATTTTGCGTTATATGAATAAATTTATCTGCCTTATTGTTTAAAATAATTGAGTCAGAGTTCTTGGCTACTGTTAACTGAAATCACGATACATGTGAATGAGTTAGATTTAGAGATATGTATGGTAATTGAGGATCAAAATTTCAAAGAACTTGACCAAGACCACAGGGTAATTGTAGGTACGTGATATTGTTGTAATTTCACATTCCAGGGATTATATGCCTTCCATTTAATGCTATGTCAATTTTTTTGAGTGGAAAGAACAAACAGTATTAGGGTGTTATAAACCATGGGAAACTGCATAGATTTATTTTATCTTCCTCAAAATAGTGATTTGTGGTAGAGGGCTTGGGACATCAGGAAGAACAATAGGAGATTAGAGTGCAGAAAAGGAGTAGCAAGGTATCATGTTCATATGTTGCTTATTTTTAAATTTTGTCTAAAGTTAGCCTGCAACTCATGAGAAAAATTGAAACTCTCTCCTTATTTCACATGTACTTCTATTCCTAGAACCCAAAACCTAGGTAAGTAGTATTGATAATTCTGTTATGTTCTGTTTAATAGAGCTATTTTTATCCAGATAACTTAGGTAGGATTTCTTGGAGACAAAGCAAAAAATAAAAAAACATTTAAACTTCACTTAAGTGGTTCAGCTGGTAAAGAACCTGCCTGCCAGTGCAGGAGATGCAAGAGACCCGGGTTTGATCCCTAGGTCAGGCTGATTGCCTGGAGAAGGAAATGGCAACCCACTCCAGTATTCTTGCCTGGAGAATCCTGTGGACAGAGGAGCCTGGCGGGCTGTAGTCCATGGGATCGCAAAGAATTGGACATGACTGAGTGCACAAGCACACAACCAAAGAAAAAAGATAAATACATTAAAGAATGAATGGAGAATCCCCTAGAACATAGAAGTAGAAGGCACTGCTTGGCTGAACAATGGTTCCAGGCCAGGAGTTAGAAATCTATCAGGAACTTAGATGTATCATCACATAAGAGTCTCTAGGGCACTGTTGGTGCTCTTCTCTAACTTATCTCTCCATGCAGACCAGCCTTTTCTCCACTCCTCATGTGCAGGGTCAAAGATGTATCCTCCCATCTTCCATCAGCTCATCAGCACCAACCTTCTAAGCAAATGACTTTCTAGGCAAATGCTATTACAGTGGACTCACTCTAATCATGTTTCAATTCTTTCTTTTGGATTCTTCAAGAGGATAGGTCTGGCCAAGCTGAGCTTCTGGCTTGTTTCACTCTAACCAGACACCCCTACTTTTGTTCAATCAAATTTTGCATAGTTGATGATCACATGGAAAAAAAACTTCTATGTTTTTTTAAGTTACTTCTATGCAGATGACACCACCCTTATGGCAGAAAGTGAAGAGGAATTCAAAAGCCTCTTGATGAAAGTGAAAGTGGAGAGTGAAAAAGTTGGCTTAAAGCTCAACATTCAGAAAACGAAGATCATGGCATCCGGTCCCACCACTTCATGGGAAATAGATGGGGAAACAGTGGAAACAGTGTC
>NW_011495046.1:1949922-1962951 GCF_000754665.1 Bison bison bison | reverse complement strand
ACAGGACTCATTGGAAAAGACTCTGATGCTGGGAGGGATTGGGGGCAGGAGGAAGGGGACAACAGAGGATGAGATGGCTGGATGGCATCACTGACTCGATGGACGTGAGTCTGAGTGAACTCCGGGAGTTGGTGATGGACAGGGAGGCCTGGCGTGCTGCGATTCATGGCGTTGCAAAGAGTCGGAAACGACTGAGTGACTGAACTGAACTGAACTGATGGTAAACTTTTTTGGTAACTTTTAAAAAGTTACTTCAGTGGTAAAGGTCAGTTCTCAGAGAAGTGTCTGTGGCTGTGAAGTACCTTGAAATTAGATCTGACCAGAATTTAAAACTTCATTTTATTTTATTTTATAATGATTTTGAAGTTTCAAAAGCCAATTTGGGAATAAAAATTTAAACAGTTTGGTGGTAAAAAGTAGGAAACTTGCTTATAGTGATGAAGGGGAAAAAATAACCAGACATCTCTGTCAATGGTGATTGCTTAGTGTGGACAATGATAAAACAGTGGAAAAAGAAAAAAAAATCTCAGAGGTAACTATTGCTGGTGTATCTGGCTATTTTTCAAAGTACAATTATCTGTGTAATTTATAATTACCATTGTACTAAGTGTATTCATTACATGTACAAAACTGTATATGTAAATATTCAAGAGGAATTTAAAAAATAAACATATTTTATGTGGAAAGTACATTCAAAATTAAATTTTTACATAGATTATTTGATTGCATTCAAGTAATTTAGTACTATACCTTCAGAACTATAATTCTAAAATTTCAGATAAATAATATATAATACAGGAATAACATCAGAAAATATAACATATATTTTAAACTGGCAAAATGAATGACATTAAAAATAGCTCACACAACAAATGATACCAAGCATACAAAAATACATCATTTAAGTCAAGCAAAAAATGCCCATATGTGAAATAAATTTAAATTAAATGTTAATGAAGGCTAGGGAAGCACAAGTATAAAAACTGTTAAGAATTGTATAGGTTATAAATTTTAACCATTAGGTTTTTGTAAGCTAAAATTCATGTTCTATATGTGTCAACACCAGTATGAACTTTTTTATAAAAAAATGTTTTTCAAGAGGCAGAAATTTTAGGGGCACAATAAATCAAATCATAAATTCGGACATGATATGTGAATCTACAAAAATATACATTATATTTGTAGTAATATATATGAAAATATATTAGGAAAAATCTAGCTAACATGAAATTCATTTTGTAAATATAAGCAGGCAATAATATAGTTCTTTATGGGATTTCCAGGGAATTTGAAAATAAATGCTATGTTGAGTAGATCTTTTAAGAAGTAATGACTTAAGATTTCAGAATACCATGACAGGAAATGTTAGAATTAAATCATATGGATTCATGTGCTGTACATGGAGAGGTTATCTAGGAGGCAAGCTGCTTCAGCATAAAAATTAAAGTTAAAATCACACTATCCATTTAGAAAAATCAGAACTGCACAAACAATTACCCAGTACTGCAAAAACAAATTTCCTCCCTTTTCAGAAGATAGGGCAATTTCACTCCTTTGCTGTTTTTTATTTTCACCAATCTCTGGCCTACCTGGGTTGAGTGAATATGCCAAAACGTAATGCAAAAAGCCGTTCTTGTTTCAGCTTAATTGGGAGCCAGAAATAGAGTACGTCTCAAGGGATTTCTAACTGAGCATGGCAGGCTTGAGATGTTTGGAGTGTTCCGATCAGATTTTGGCTAAGAATGTGAATTATGTTTATTCAAATGCCCTTAAATCTCCAGAATCCTTGGGGCAAGTCTGCCATGACTCTGACTGAAGAGTGACATTTTATATCTTAAATGAGGCTGAGTCTGTTGTGGCCACAGCAGAGCACTTCCTCTGGAAGCCTGAGATTTCCTGAGGCCTCCACCCCAGAGTCAGGCCGCCATGATTCCTAGGACACTGCATCCCAGACTGAATCTATTAAAACTCTGAGCAGCCGCTATCATTTTGTACATCATCATCAGGACACTATAGGCAAATCAGCAGGGACCCCAGATGGCTGCTGCTAGGAGTCCTCAGCCACTTCTGGCACCCTAAGGGCCAGTTAATTCCATTCTGTCTCTCATGCTTATAATCTTAGGACAATGAACAATATGCAAATTACCCTGCTCACCTAATTCTTCAATATATGGTTTGTGCTTCTTTTTCTATGTCTTATTTTCCTACTCTGATACATATACTTTTTCTCTTTATCAGCTCCTTGTATTTGTTCTTTGAAACATTAAATTCAGTTGCAAATTGACTCTTCTACATTATCAACTTTCTCACATTCACCCCTTGGTGGTGTCTCCTCCCTTTGTGTTTATTTGTCTACAATAATCTTCTTATTGAAGTAAAATTTACATTTTCTAGAAATCCCATATTTTAAATGTATAGTTTCATGAGCTGTCGATACTTTGTTCACCTCTCCAATCAAGATGTACAACATTTCCCTCATGCAGAAAGTTCCCACGAGGATCTTTCTGGTCAACTGCTCATCCTTTCCTCTAAGCAACCATTTAAAATTTTTATCACTGTGCATTAGTTTTGCCTGTAAATGCAAAATCATGAGAATTCTTCTGTCTGACTTCTTTAGTTCAGTATAATGGTTTTGAGATTTGTCCGTGTTGTTGTCTGTATTAGGAACTCATTCTTTTTATTGTTGAATTGTATTCTGTTGTATGGATTTACTACCTAATATCTGGGTTGTTTTGAGTTTCTTGCTGTTAGGGTTAAATTTGTTATGAAAATTTATGTACAATTTTTTTGTGAAGGTATATTTTCATTTCTCTTGAGCCTTAGGATTGGGTTGCTGATTCACAGGGAATTTGTTTCATATATAAATTAACAATGACCATCAGGTTTTATAAATTGGTCCAGTGAATTAACTTAATGTTAAGTTCACCTGAGAGAAGTGGATAACTTTTAAGTATAATAACAACTAGGGCATCTGAGACTGGAAAGCAATCATGAGTTGTGATGAATTCATCATGCAAAGCTCCCTGGAAAAGCCGTTTCTGGACACTAGTTGGCCTTTGCATCGTGCTTGTCTTCTCCCCTCTCTGGATCATGTCTATTTTCATTTGAAATTCTATGCATCTTAACTGTTCCACCTTCCCGGTGTCAAACTCCTACCTACGGTCCACCATTCACTGTGTCACTTTTGGGAGCAATACACTTCTTCTTCCAACTTAGGTCCAGTCATTGGGGGGCTGCAAATTAACTGACAACAAGCAAGTTAACAGAAGAAAGTTAAGTTTAGTTGAGTCGCTTCGTCGTGTACGACTCTTGACGACCGCATGGACTGTAGCACACCAGGCCTCCCTGTCCATCACCAGCTCCCAGAGTTTACTCAAACTCATGTCTATTGAGTCGGTGATGCCATCCAACCATTGTATTCTGTCATCTCCTTCTCTTCCAGCCTTCAATATTTCCCAGCATCAGGGTCTTTTCCAATGAGTCAGTTCTTCACATCAGGTGGCCAAAGGATTGGAGTTTCAGCTTCAGCATCAGTCCTTCCAATGAATATTCAAGGCTGATCTCTTTTAGAATGGACTGGTTGGCTCTCTTTGCAGTCCAAGGGACTCTTGAAAGTCTTCTCCAACACGACAGTTAAAAAGCATCAGTTCTTCAGCACTCAGTTTTCTTTATAGTCCAGCTCTCACATCCATACATGACTACTAGAAAAATCATAGCTTTGACCAGACTCACCTTTGTTGGCAAAGTATGTCTCTGCTTTTCAATATGTTGTCTAGATTGGTCATAGCTTTTCTTCCAAGGAGCAAGCTTCTTTTAATTTCATGGCTGCAGTCACCATCTGCAGTGATTTTGGAGCCCCAAAAAACAGTCTGTCACTGTATCCACTGTTTCTCTATCTTTTTGTCATGAAGTGATGGGACTGGATGCCATGATCTTAGTTTTCTAAATGTTGAGTTTAAAGCCAACTTTGTCATTCTTCTCTTTCACTTTCATCAAGAGGCTATTTAGTTCTTCTTTGCTTTCTGCCATAAGGGTGGTGTCATCTGCATATCTGAGGTTATTGATATTTCTCCTGGCAATCTTGATTCCAGCTTGTGCTTCATCCAGCCCAGCATTTCTCGTGATTTACTCTGCATATAAGTTAAATAAACAGGGTGACAATATTCAGCCTTGATGTACTCCTTTCCTGATTTGGAACCAGTCTGTTCTTCCATGTCCGGTTCTAACTGTTGCTTCCTGACCTTCATACAGATTTCTTAAGAAGCAGACCAAGTGGTCTAGTCTTCCCATTTCTTGAAGAATTTTCCACAGTTTGTTGTGATCAACATAGTCAAAGTCTTTGACATAGTCAATAAAGCAAAGGTAGATGTTTTTCTGGAACTCTCTTGCTTTTTTGATGATCCAACAGATGTTGGCAGTTTGATCTCTGGTTCCTATGCCTTTTATAAATCCACCTTGAACATCTGAAAGTTCACAGTTCACATACTGTTGAAGCCTGTTTTGGAGAATTTTGAGCACTACTTTGCTAGCTTGTAGACAAGTACAATTGTGCGGTAGTCTGAACATTCTTTGGCATTGACTTTCTTTGAGATTGGAGTGAAAACTGACCTTTTCTAGTCCTGTGGTCACTGCTGAGTTTTCCAACTATGCTGGCAGAACTTTCACAGCATCATCTTTTAGGATTTGAAATAGCTCAACTAGAATTCTATACCTCCACTAGCTTTGTTCATAATGATGCTTCCTAAGGCCCACTTGACTTTGCATTTAGGATGTCTGGCTCTACATGGGTGATCACACCATTGTGATTATCTGGGTCATGAAGATCTTTTTTGTGTAGTTCTTCTGTGTGTTCTTGCCACCTTTTCTTAATATATTCTGCTTCTGTTAGGTCCATACCATTTCTGTCTTTATTGTGCCCATCTTCACATGATATGTTCCCTTGGTAGCTTTAAGTTTCTTGAAGACATCTCTAGTCTTTCCTATTCTATTTTTTCCCTCTATTTCTTTGCATTGATCACTGAGGAAGGCTTTCTTATCTCTCCTTGCTATTCTTTGGAACTCTGCATTCAAATGGGTATATCTTTCCTTTTTTCCATTACCTTTCACTTGTCTTATTTCACAGCTATTTGTAAGGCCTCCTCAGACAACCATTTTGCCTTTTTGCATTTCTTTTTCTAGGGGATGGACTTGATCACTGCCTCCTGTACAATGTCACGAACCTCTGTTCATAGTTCTTCAGGCACTCTATCACATCTAATCCCTTGAATCTATTTCTCACTTTCACTGTATGATCATAAGAGATTTGATTTAGGTCATACCTGATTGGTCTAGTGGTTTTCCCTACTTTCTTCAATTTAAGTCTGAATTTGGCAATAAGGAATCCATGATCTGAACCACAGTCAGCTTCTGGTCTTGTTTTTGCTGAATGTATAGAGCTTCTCCATCTTTGGCTGCAAAGAATGTAATCAATCTGATTTTGGTGCTGGCCATCTGGTGATGTCCATGTGTAGAGTCTTCTCTTGTGTTGTTGGAAGAAGGTGTTTGCTATGACCAGTGCGTTCTCTTGGCAGAACTCTGTTGTCTCTGCCCTGCTTCATTCTGTACTGGAGGGCCATATTTGCCTGTTACTAGAGGTATTTCTTGACTTCTTGCTTTCGCATTCCAGTCCCCTATAATGAAAAGGACATCCTTTATTTACTTCTGGTGTTAGTTCCAGAAGGTCTTGTAAGTCTTCATGAGTGAGTGAGTGAAGTCGCTCTGTCGTGTCCAACTCTTTGCGACCCCACGGACTGTAGCCTACCAGGCTCCTCCATCCATGGGATTTTCCAGGCAAGAATACTGGAGTGGATTGCCATTTCCTTCTCCAGGAAATCTTCCCGACCCAGGGATTGAACCCAGGTCTCCCGCATTATAGGCAGGCACTTTACTATCTGAGGCACCAGGGAAGTAGGTCTTCATAGAACTGTTCAACTTCAGCTTCTTTAGCATTACTGGTCGTGGCATAGAATTGGATTACTGTGATATTGAATGGTTTGCCTTGGAAACGAACAGAAATCATTATGTCGTTTTTGAGATGGCATCCAAGTACTGCATTTCAGACTCTTTTGTTGACTATGATGGCTACTCCATTTCTTCTAAGGGATTCTTGCCCACAGTAGTAGATAAAATGTCATCTGAGTTAAATTCACCCATTCCAGTCCATTTTAGTTCACTGATTCCTAAAATGTGGATGTTCACTCTTGCCATCTCCTGTTTTACCACTTCCAATGTGCCTTGATTCATGGACCTAACATTCCAGGTTCCTATGCAATATTGCTCTTTAGAGCATCAGACTTTAATTCTATCGCCAGTCACATCCACAACTGGGTGTTGTTTTTGCTTTGTCTCTGTCTCTTCATTCTTTTTAGAGTTATTTCTCCACTGTTCTCTGTTAGCGTATTGGGCACCTACCAACCTGGGTAGTTCATCTTTCAGTGTCCTATCTTTTTGCTTTTTCATACTGTTCATGGGATTCTCAAGGCAAGAATAATGAAGTGGTTTGTTATTCCCTTCTCCAGTGGACCACATTTTGTCAGAACTCTTCACCATGACCTGTCCATCTTGGGTGGCCCTCCATGGCATGGCTCCTAGTTTCATTGAGTTAGACAAGGCTGTGGTCCGTGTGATCAGATTGCTTAGTTTTCTGTGATTGTGGTTTTCATTCTGTCTGCCCTCTGACGGAGTAGGATAAGAGGCTTATGGTAGCTTCCTGATGGGAGAAAACAGAACTGGATGAAAACAGAATGGTATATATAACAGAAGAAAAGAAAAGAAAAGGCTTATTTATGTGTGTACTCCATACATGCTGGAGACTTAGCTATGAGTAACTCACTCAATAACCAGGGATTATAAGTATATATGCAAAATTTAACAAAAGTGAAGGGGATGCTTAATGTTTCAATAAGAAGGTATGAAAAGTACTGTTGGGCTTTTTGATGCGAATAAAAATGGGCAGTCTGCTTCTGTGGCAGTGGAATTCACAGAAAACTCCCTGGAGGGGGTTAATGGCAGCTGTATTTTCTGGAGATTCTGTTTTAGTCAGATAAGGGAAGTTCAGATAAGATTTCTTTCTGCATGTTTTTAGTTCAAATGTTTTCACTTTAAAATAATCTTTATACCAACTTCAGAAGTCTGAGTGGGTCTCCATATTTCCCTATCTAAAACTTTCCTAGAAGTTTAACAGAAAAAAAAAAAGTTAGGTTGATTGCTGTGGAGAGAGATTCAGGTTAGAAGTTATGAAGTAGGAGGTCTGAAAAAAAGAGAAAAACAAAGATTAATCGCTGGACCAGGTGATAAACCTGACTTTTAAGTCCAGAGGGCAACTGGTCAAGAAGCTTTCTGAGTGTTGGGCTTGAAGCGTCTTTAGTGAGAATTACAGTGGTAATGGTACTGTCACGGTCATTTGCCTTGGAGCAGACTCGGACATGCAAGTGTTCCTTGAAACTTCTGAGTGCCCCACACTGCTGTGGTGATAAAGCCTTTGAGGTTATAGCATGTCAGTCACCTTCAGCTTACAAGGCTTCAGGAAAAAGGCAGCTTTAGTTTTCAGTGCTGCCAAGCCAAGTGGGTGGGAGAAAAATTGGAAACATGAATTACAGATAAAATATACAGGAGAGCAGGATCCAGGTGACAAAGAGGTGAAAAAGAGCTCAAAGACAATGATTAAGTGATAACTCACAAGGATGGGTTATAATTTTTCATTGAAACAAAAATTTTCTGTACAATCACCCCAATTCTGATCAAATATAATCAAAGTAAAATAACTCTTGTTTACAAAATAAGTCTAGTCTCATTACATTGGACTTGGTCATTTATATTAGTTCAGCAAAAATCGTAAATGTCCACATAGGCCTTTGAAAATTTGCTTTGTTGGAGCTTTCCTAAGGAATTTCAGATATGACTTTTAAAAGTTTCTTGAAGTTGGGATGCCAATCTAAGGACTTGCCACTAGACTTTACCTAAGCTACCTGTAGATTTAGGTGAATTCCTCTCTTCAGAAAACTAAGATCATGGTATCCCATCCCATCACTTCGTGGCAAATAGATGGGTATACAGTGGAAACAGTGGCTGACTTTATTTTGGGGGGGGGCTCCAAATCACTGCAAATGGTGACTGCAGCCATGAAATTAAAAGATACTTACTTCTTGGAAGGAAAGTTATGACCAACCTAGACAGCACATTAAAAAGCAGAAACATTACTTTGCCAACAAAGGTTCGTCTAGTCAAGGCTATGGTTTTTCCAGTAGTCATGTAAGGATGTGAGAGTTGGACTATAAAGAAAGCTGAGAGCCGAAGAATTGATGCTTTTGAACTGTGGTGTTGGAGAAGACTCTTGAGAATCCCTCGGACTGCAAGGAGATCCAACCAGTCCTTCCTAAAGGAGATCAGTCCTGAGTGTTCATTAGAAGGACTGCTGTTGAAACTGAAACTCCAATACTTGGGCCACCTGGTGCAAAGAGCTGACTTGTTGGAAAAGACCTGGATCCTGGGAAAGATTGAAGGAGGGAGGAGAAGTGGATGACAGAGGATGTGATGGTTGAATGGCATCACCGACTCAATGGACGTGAGTTTGGGTAAACTCTGGGAGTTGGTGATGAACAGGGAGGCCTGCCGTGCTGCAGTCCATGAGCTTGCAAAGAGTAGGACACGGCTGAGTGACTGAACTGAACTGAACTCTCTTCTTGGGGTCTGCAAAGCAGCTTAAGTTTTGTAGACTTGGAAACTTAAGTGGCCTTCCTTACTCATCTGTAATACTGGGAAATGTCTAAGTTATTATCAGGCCTTCTTTTTTTTTTTTTTTTAGAGTGCTTTCTAAGCATTGGCTCCATGAAGTTAACTTTAGTTCTTTAAATGGTTTGCTCATATTTGATGCTATGCACACTATTGTCAAGTATGACATACCAGCCAAAGCCTTGGTAATAAAATCAATTTTCTCAACTGTGTTACAAGTAAAACAGATTCCTATTGAATTTGGGCAAATAACTATATTGCCATGAAAATAAGAATACTCAGTGAGAGTTTCTAAATTCTGGAAGGGCTGCTGCTGCTGCTCCTAAGTTGCTTCAGTCGTGTCCGACTCTGTGCGACCCCATAGACAGCACCCCACTAGGCTCCCCCATCCCTGGGATTCTCCAGGCAAGAACACTGGAGTGGGTTGCCATTTCCTTCTCCAATGCATGAAAGTGAAAAGTGAAAGTGAAGTCGCTCAGTCGTGTCCAATTCTTCACGACCCCATGGACTGCAGCCTACCAGGCTCCTCCATCCATGGGGTTTTCCAGGCAAGAATACTGGAGTGGGGTGCCATCACGTTCTCTGCTGGAAGGGCTAGGTAGAGAGAAAAACACAAATGTTTCATTTTTGATAAGAAACCTGTAATTTACTAAATTGTTGTGAGTTATAGCTAGCTTAAGAGAAAACAGAAAAGGATTCCTTAAATACAGAAAATAGAATATTAAAGAACAATCAATGCTCCAAATATAAGGCCATAAGAATAATAATCGTCCCTCATCAGTTCATTCAGTCCCATGTTGTTAATTCTTACTCTGCTTGACCTTGAGTTACCTATTTTACGAACCCATCAGCTTCCCCACTAATGTTCTGAAAATCTTTACCCAGCCCAGTGGTATGATCTCAAAGCTATTTGAGCAATGCCACCAGAAGCTGGTACCCTACAATTCCTATCATAATCATTTCCGTGGATCTCTGAGACAGTTCCTTTTGTTGAGAAGGAAGCATCCTGGCTTATTGATGATTGCAAGAGCTTTCAAAAAGTATTAGAATAAAACAATAACTATTCGTAAAAGCAAAAGAGTTAAAATGGCCATCATTAAAGATTTATGAAGAGATTCTTATAAAAATACAGTAGTCCTCCCTTTATCCACAGTGGATACATTCAAAGACCCCACAGTGAATGCTTAAAACTGCAGATAGTAATGAACCCTAAGTATACTATTTGTTCCTATACATACCTATGATACAGTTTAACATAAATTAGACACAGTAAGTTATGAACAATGATTATAGCTAATAATAAAATAGAATACTTGTAACTATACTGTAATAATAAAAGTTATGTGGATGGGGGCTCACTCTCACTCCCAAAATATCTTTTTGTCCTGTACTCCCTCTTATTGGGATGATGTGAGATGATAAAATGCCTACTTGGTGACATGAAGGAAGGTGAATGGACAATTGTGATGTAGTGTTGGGCTACTATTTGACCTTACAACAAAAAGTCAGAAGAAGGATTATCCATTTCAGTTGACTTTGGATCACAGGACCATGATGATATCAACAGTTAAATGTCAGAGTAGAAGATGTCAACATTTGGGGACTCTGAGCAGGAAGGACCAGGATCGCTCAAGATTTCATCAAGTTACTCAGAAGGGCACACAATTTAAAACTTGACTATTATTTATTTCTGGATTTTCCATTTAACATTTTCAGTCCATGCTTGACAAAAAACCATGGAAAATGAAATGACAGATGAGAGAGGATAACTGTTATGCAACAGATAAGAAACTTACCTTGTTTCTGTGACATCTAACATTAAAGGTAATAATTGCAGTTACAACTGATAACATATCAGGAGATATCATGAATGAGTAGAACACTGATAAATTTCTATGAATTTTATATAATTTGAAATACTTATATTAACAAAATATACCCATGCAAATATAACCCTTAGGGGGAATTAAGAATCTCCTCTTATTTGACAATGTTTTTATGCAATTAAACATACAAAATAAATGTAATCATTTTTTAAATATCTCTCTCTTCAAAAGATGAAAGAATAAATCATTTTAGATGTTTCTAGGAACCCTCTGGGAAATCTCAAAGTCAGTTTCAGATCAAGATTTTATTTAGGGTTTGATTTGAGTAAGATAGGATATCAAAAATTGTCCAAAATGACCAAAAGTTTGAACGATTGATTAAATAGGATTGCATACCACTATGAAACAATAAAAGATTTTTAAAGTAAATATAAGAAGTAACACAATTCTAGAAAGCAGAAGAAAAACTTAGTTCATTTAATGATGAGAAAATTCAGTTCTCCTAAATAACTGAGAGCAAAATAAAGACAATGCACTGCAACAAAAAGACACAGAATCTTTGCTTCTTGTGTGGATTTTTCAAAAGGTAAAGAAAAACCTTTTACAGTCTTGTGTTGCTGCTGCTGCTAAGTCACTTCAGTTATGTCCAACTCTGTGTGACCCCATAGATGGCAGCCCATCAGGCTCCCCCATTCCTGGGATTCTCCAGGCAAGAACACTGGAGTGGGTTGCCATTTCCTTCTCCAATGCATGAAAGTGAAAAGTGAAAGTGAAGTTGCTCAGTCGTGTCCGACTTGCAGCAACCCCATGGACTGCAGCCTACCAGGCTCCTCCACCCATGGGATTTTCCAGGCAAGAGTACTAGAGTGGGTTGCCATTGCCTTCTCCGAGTCTTACGCTAAGAATTTACTGATTATCGAAGAAATTCTGTCCTTTTGAGAGAGAAAAACAAACTCTAACTTTACATCAGTACACATATTAAAGGTCATTTTAAAAACTTATAATAAACTAATTTAGTCTTAGCCAACTTGACCACATGAAATGATTCTCTGTCTTCTTTTCTTTCCCCTTATTTGACCCTTTACAACTTCTCACAGACCATTTACAACTTTCTAGATCCATTCATGCTTTTGTTCTCCACTGTCCTCTTTCTCATTCTAGAACAACCTGTTAAAACAATCTCTAAACAACTACCTCAGGACAATATTACTCTCTTTTTTTCCCTAAAAAAAAAAAAAAAAAAAAAACGATCTTACATTCCTCGAATACCTTTCATACAGAATTCTTATCCTTTACTTTTACTACTTCTGAAGCTTCCCTGGTGGTTCAGTAGTAAAGAATCTGCCTGCCAATGGAGATGTGGGTTCAGTCCCTGGGTGGGAAAGATCCCCTGGACAAGGAAATGGCAACCCACTCCAGTATTCTTACCTGGAAAAGCCCATGGACAGAGGAGCCTGGAAGGCTACAGTTCATGGAGTTGCAAAAAAGCCAGACACAACTTAGTGACTAGACAAAACAGCAACAACAACAAAAAACCTTAGTATTTCTAGTAGTTACATCCCCAAAATTAGTTTTTCAAACTGCAAATGCAATCTTATTAATAACTAATATTTAACAATTACAGCATATCACATACTGGATAAGTTTCAAGTTCCTATCCAAACCTTAATCAAATACTTCTTGATTAAGATTTTGCCTATGACCATATCCTCTCCATACCCTCGGGGTATACTATATATGGTATAGTACATAAGAGCTATTCCTAGAATGCACTGTTCTTTCACACTTCCTAGTCTCAGCACATAGCAGTCCTGTACCCTGAAATTTACTCTCCACCACGGACCACATGCATGTTTCCATGTTCCCTTGGCATCAATTCAACTTGTGAATTCAACTTTTCCTCTTCTGTGAAAATTTTCCAGATTTCCTATTCATACTTGCCACTTTCTCATGGCTATCATTGCAGCTTATGCCCACCTTCCTTTCAGTAGAGTTCACATGATGTGATTTCATCAGTTTTCGTATTTGCCTCTTTGGGACATAAATGTATCGTGGGAAGGAATATGATCTTTTCTTCTTTGTATTCCCCTCACCTATCACAGAGTGTAAATAGTTGTTGAATGAATGAGTGCATAGATGAATGAATGAAGTTTGGGGGCACTCTTTATGGTCAAGAAGAAGGGAAGAAGTTCCAGTAGCCAATGTCATGCTATGGAGAATGTGCAGGAAGTGGAGGACTTTTGCTTACCTGCATATCCAGGAGGCTTGTATATGATAATGCTCAAAAGCATAGCACTTTCATATGAGCCTGTTAATTTTTCTCTTGAGCCTTACAATAATTGGTGATAGGAGCAGAACAGGTATTATTTCTATTTTATTTTGGATAGATGGAGAAAGAGGCACTGAAATGTTGAGGGTCTTAGATCTGGCTAGT
>NW_011495046.1:1903229-1949744 GCF_000754665.1 Bison bison bison | reverse complement strand
CACTCCTCTCTCTAAACCTCGTATAATTTCCTTAATGTGGAGGCACTGAGCTAAGTTATAACACTATAAGATTCAGAGCAAAAAAGACCCTTCAGTTTAGTTCAGTAGCTTAATAGGGTCTGACTATTTGCAACCCCATGGACTGCAGCACACCAGACCTCCCTGTCCATCATCAACTCCCAGAGCTTTCTCAAAATCATGTCCATCTAGTTGGAGATGCCATCTAACCATCTCATCTTCTGTTGTCCCCTTCTCCTCCTGCCTTCAATCTTTCCCAGCATCAGGGTCTTTTCCAATGAATCAGTTCTTCACATCAGGTGGTCAGAGTATTGGAGTTTCAGCTTCAGCATCAGTCCTTCCAATGAATATTCAGGACTGATTTCCTTTACGATGGACAAGTTAGATAAGTCGCTTCAGTCATGTCCGACTGTGCGACCCCATAGACAGCAGCCCACCAGGCTCCTCTGTCCATGGGATTCTCCAGGCAAGAACACTGGAGTGGGTTGCCATGTCCTCCTCCAATGCATGAAAGTGAAAAGTGAAAGTGAAGTCACTCAGTCGTGTCCGACTCTTAGCGACCCCATGGACTGCAGCCCACCAGGCTCCTCCGTCCATGGGATTTTCCAGGCAAGAGTACTGGAGTGGGGTGCCATCACCTTCTCCACCTTGTAGCCCAAGGGACTCTCAAGAGTCTTCAATAACAAAGTTCAAAAGCATCAATTCTTCTGTGCTCCACTTCCTTTATGGTCCAACTCTCACATCCATGCATCACTACTGGAAAAACCAAAGATTTGACTAGACGGACATTTGTTGGAAAAGTAATTTCTCTGTTTTTGAATATGCTGTCTAGGTTGATCATTAAAGAAGGAAATGGCAAGCCACTCCAGTATTTGTGCCTGGTAAATCCCATGAACAGAGGAGCCTGGCAGGCTACAGTCCATGGGGTCCAAAAGAGTCGGACGTGAATTAGTGACTAAAACAAACAGGTTGGTCATAGCTTTTCTTCCAAGGAGAAAGCCTCTTTTAATTTCATGGCTGCAGTCACCATCTGCAATGATTTTGGAGCCCAAGAAAATAAAGTCTGTCACTATTTCAATTGTTTCCCTATCTATTTGCCATGAAGTGATGAGACCGGATGCTATGATCTTAGTTTTCTGAATGTTTGAGTTTAAACCAGCTCCTTCACTCTCCTCTTTTACTTTCATCACGAGGCTTTTTAGTTCCTCTTCACTTTCTGCCATAAGGGTGGTGTCATTTGCATATCTGAGGTTATTGATATTTCTCCCAGTAATCTTGATTCCTGCTTGTGCTTCATCCAGCCCAGCATTTCTCATGATGTACTCTGCATACAATGTAAATAAGCAGGGTGACAATATTCAGCCTTGACACACTCCTTTTCCAGTTTGGAACTAGTCTTTTTTTCCATTTCTGGTTCTAACTGTTGCTTCTTGTCCTGCATACAGATTTCTCAAGAGGCAGATAAGGTGGTCTGGTATTCCCATCTCTTGAAGAATTTTCCAGTTTGTTGTGATCCACACAGTCAAAACCTTTGGCATAGTCAAAAAGCAAAAATAGATGTTTTTTTCTGGAACTCTTTTACTTTTTTTATGATTCAATGGCTGTTGGCAATTTGATCTCTGGTTCCTCTGCCTTTTCCAAATACAGCTTGAACATATGGAAGCTCTCAGTTCACATCCTGTTGAAGACTGGCTTGGAGAACTTTGAGCATTACTTTGTTAGCATGTGAGATGAGTGCAATAGTGTAGTAGATGGAACATTCTTTGGCATTGCCTTTCTGTGGGATTGGAATGAAAACTGACCTTTTCCAGGCCTGTGGCCACTGCTGAGTTTTCCAAATTTGCTGGTATATTGAGTGCAGAACTTTAACAGCATCATCTTTTAGGATTTGAAATAGCTCAACTGGAATTCCATCACCTCCACTAGCTTTGTTCATAGTGGTGCTTGCTAAGGCCTATCTGACTTTGGACTCCAGGATGCCTGGCTCTAGGTGAGTGATCACATCATCGTGGTTATCTGGGTCTGAAGATCTTTTTTGTATAGTTCTTCTGTGTACTCTTGCCACCTTTTCTTAATATATTCTGCTTCTGTTAGGTCCGTACGATTTCTGTCCTTTGTTGTGCCCATCTTTGCATGAAATGTTCCCTTGGTAGCTCTAATTTTCTTGAAAATACCTCTAGTCTTTCCCATTCTATTGGTTTCCTCTATTTCTTTGCATTGATCACTGAGGAAGGCTTTCTGATCTCTCCTTGCTATTCTTCGGAACTCTGCATTCAAATGGGTATATCTTTCCTTTCCTCCTTTGCCTTTCACTTTTCTTTTCTCAGCTATTTATAAGGCTTCTTCAGACAACCGTTTTGCCTTTTTGCATTTCTTTTTTGAGGGGATGGTCTTGATCACTGCCTCCTGTACAAGTGTCACGAAACTCTGTCCATAGTTCTTCAGGGACTCTGTCTATCACATCTAATCCCTTGAATCTATTTCTCACTTCCACTGTATAATCATGAGATTTCATTTAGGTCATACCTGAATGGTCTAGTGGTTTTCCCTACTTTCTTCAATCTAAGTCTGAATTTGGCAATGAGGAATTTGTGATCTGAGCCACAGTCAGCTTCTGGTCTTCTTTTTGCTGAATGTATAGAGCTTCTCCATTTTGGCTGCAAAGAATATAATCAATCTGATTTTGGTGCTGACTCTCTGGTGATGTCCATGTGTAGAGTCTTCTCTTGTGTTGTTGGAAGTGAGTGTTTGCTATGACCAGTGCGTTCTCTTGGAAGAACTTTGTTAGCCTTTTCTCTGCTTCATTTTGTACTCCAAGGCCAAACTTGCCTGTTACTCAAGGTATCTCTGGATTTCCCACTTTTGCATTTCAGTCCCCTGTGATGAAAAGGACATCTTTTTTTGATATTAGTTCTAGAAGATCTTGTAGGTCTTCATAGAACCTTTCAAGTTCAGCTTCTTTGGCAATAGTAGTTGGGGCATAACTTGGATTACTGTGATATTGAATGGCTTACCTTGGAAATGAACAGAGATCATTCTGTCATTTTTAAGACTGCACCCAAGTACTACATTTCAGACTCTTTTGTTGACTATGATGGCTACTCCATTTCTTCTAAGGGATTCTTGACCATAATAGTAGATATAATGGTCATCTCAGTTAAATTTGCCCATTCCCTTCCACTTTAGTTCACTGATTCCTAAATTGTCAATGTTCACTCTTACCACCTCCTGTTTGACCGTCATTGGACTTGACCTCCATCACCAGTCACATCCACAACTGACCACTGTTTTCACTTTGGCTCCATCTCTTCATTCTTTCTGAAGTTATTTCTCCACTGATCTCTAGTAGCATATTGAGCACCTACTGACCTGGGGAGTTCATCTTCCAGTGTCCTATCTTTTTACCTTTTCATACTGTTTGTGGGGTTCTCCAGGCAAGAATACTGAAGTGGTTTGCCATTTCCTTCTCCAGTGGACCATGTTTTGTCAGAACTCTCCACTGTGACCCATCTGTCTTGGGTGGACCTACATGGCATGAGTTAGACCAGGCTGTGGTCTATGTGATAAGTTAGATTAGTTTTCTGTGATTGTGGTTTTCATTCTGTCTGCCCTGTGATGGATAAGGATAAGAGGTTTATGAAAGCTTCCTGATGGGAGTTTACCCTATGGGGTAAACTGGGTCTTGTTCTGATGGATGGGGCTGTGCTCAGTAAATCTTTAATCCAATTTTCTGTTGATGGTCAGGGCTGTGCTCCCTCCCTGTTGTTTGGCCTGAGGCCAAACTTCCACTCAATAGGAGACTCCTGAATACTCACAGGCAAGTCTGGCTCAGTACAGTTCAGTTGCTCAGTAGAGTCCAACTCTTTCTGACTCTATGGACTGCAGCACACCAGGTCTCCCTGCCCATCACCAACTCCCAGAGTTTACTCAAACTTGTGTCCATCGAGTCGGTGATACCATCCAACCATCTCATCCCCTGTTGTCCCCTTCTCCTCCTGCCTTCAATCTTTCCCAGCATCAGGGTCTTTTCAAATGAGTCAGTTCTTCCCATCAGGTGGCGAAAGTATTGGAGTTTCAGCTTCAGCATCAGTCCTTCAAATGAATATTCAGGACTGATTTCCTTTAGGGTGAACTGATTGTATCTCCTTGCAGTCCAAGGGATTCTCAAGAGTCTTCTCCCACACCACAGTTCAAACGCATCAATTCTTCAGCACTCGGCTTTCTTTATAGTCCAACTCTCACATCCATACATGACTACTGGAAAAACCATAGCCTTGTCTAGAAGTCTGGTTCAGACTGTTAGAAATCACATAATCTGCCCCCTTATAATGAAAGTGATTCTTCCTCCCACAAGAGAAAAAGCATCTGCATCATCTCATTTACTCTGGGAGGGTGATGCACTTGTCATCAGTGTCACTTCTCCACAGTTGCAAATAGGTACCCTTTTGTCTCACAGAAGGCTGTAAATTCCTTACACTGTGGCAGCCTCCTCCTCTGGATTGCCATGTTACCAAGGGATCTTTTCTCTCTCTCAGCCACTCCTCTGCATTCCCCAGGGAGATATTTATAGCCCTGCCCTTCCACACCCTGAGTGACTCTTAAGGGCAGCCCTTTGGCTTGAGAAGTACAGACCAAATGACAGGTCAACCTGTCATAAGCAAGCTGGAAGGCAAGTGTTAAGTGACATGCCAACCACACAGTGATATCCATCTCCAGTTATTATGTGTATCAAAGGAAGAACAGTGGGAGCCGTCATCTCACCTTTAGTCATATCACCTATTCTGCTCAGATGCAGTCAAGCACGTCTTCCAGAATAAAGGATGTTGCCGTAATGGCTATTTTGTTGTTGTTGTTATTGTTTTGTTTTAGATTTTGTTTTTGTTTCGGTGACTCAGACCACAAAGAATCCACCTGCAATGTATGAGACCCAGCTTTGATCCCTGGGCCAGGAAGATCCCCTAGAGGAGGGCATAGCAATCCATTCCAGTATTCTTGTCTGGAGAATTCCGTGGACAGACGAACCTGATTGGCTACAGTCCATGGGGTTGCAAAGAGTCAGAAATGAATGAGCAACTAACATACACACACACACACACAGACATGATCTTACCCATCGTTGCTACAACTCTAGCCCAGTCATACAGGGTGTGATGTTCAGTGTACAGACTTTCAGCCTGGCATAAGTCCATGGATGTGATCATGAGTGGATATAAGAAATGTGAAAAAGGAAGAGTACCTAAAATTCAAGCCCTGAAGGGTAAATGGATATTACTTAAAAAGACAACTCAAAATGAAAAGGTAGTATTATGCTCAAAACTCAGTTGCAAAATTCATTACCCCGCATGACTAGGTTATGATGATTGTAAAGAATTGATCGTTGTTCAACAATTAGCAAAAACATGGATTTGCTTTGTGTTTTATTTTGCTTTTCAAGTTTCTGTTGCTATTTTGTGCACTTAATATATAATATCTGTTAAAACAAAGACACAGATATTCCCCAGCTTTTATGGGCACCTGAGTTTTACAGGGGAAAGGAGAATTTATACCAGAATTTGAAAATGAAACAAGCATGCTATGATACTTTCAAAGTTTAGTATAATGCTTATTGCCTTTTCTGAAGGTGGCAAAAAGATTTAAATGAGTTCTTTTCTGAGAAATTCTACTTTTCTATCATGGAAACTTCACAGTAAAAATAATTTTAAAATTTGTCACATGAAATTTAAATGAATCATTTTTATTTGAAAATCAAGGTGTGCTTGTGATTTGCATGATAAAACAGAAGCTTTCTGCACTTTTTATGTAAGTATATTGTTATTCTAGATTATCTAAGATAGAACATCTTATCTGATAACATCTCAACTGATAAAAGAGTTTTGAAAGACGGAAGAGAGCTGAAAGCTATTGTTCCTTTGGATGTAGACCTATGCCCCCCTCCTCCAATAAAGAAAATAAGCCATGTGGTAGACAATATTATTATTTGAAAGCAGCCTAATTATTTATTATAAATTATAATCATATGGAATCTTAATTCATCTTTTTATAGCATTTTTAATGTAAGTTTACTGCAAGTAGCAGCAGCTCTTCCTATGTCACTTATCAAAGATAATAAAAGCAATAAAAGCTGGATTTGTCTTTAAGACTTGAAAAAAACACCAAATTTACACAGAGAAAGTGATATACAGGAACGACACAAGCGATGCTCCTGTTATCAGAAAATAACACAATTGAATTGCACTGGGCCAGCTCCAGTTGTCATATCATGTTGCTGTTGTTTCTTATAAAATAAATTGGTTTGTTTATCATGGACCAATGTGACATGGCAGTACAAAATTCATATTCCATGCTCCGGCAGCAGGGAAGAGAGCAGGTGTCACCACTCAACTAAACCTGCAAAATCGTTTGGAATTTTTATTTATTAAAGCCCACCTTCTTTGCACCATGCTCACCAGTCTACATCTCCTGCAGTCAAATTCACAAATATTTTCACTGATAAGACAATAGATGTGACCATCCAGAAAAACAAAGGTCTTTCTTAAGAAATGCTCGAATACAAATTGATTTCACCAGGGGGAATCCAACTGTACTATGTCCTGTACACTTATTATAACCAATTAAACTGCTCTTTCACCAGTTTAAATACACCTTTTTAAATTGCTCTGTTCCTTTATATAAAAAAATACAGTGCAGAACTCTTGCAAGGCACCATTCATAATAATAATTTCATTTCCCCGTCCCCTTACCTCCTCTTGATTTTTCTCATTTTATCCCCAGCATCTCATAGCTTTTCTTTTGTAAGCTGCATTATAGAACCTTATGGTGAGGGCATGATAATGTAGAAAAACAAAACTACGTGAAAAAATTATAATTAAGCAGTCAATGGCACATTTCTGCATGAAGCAATGGAGGCAATTTACAACATAGGTCCCACCTGTAGGAAAAGCTGTTGTTGTGCTGAAGCACATTTTTATGCTGATAAACTATTGAACCTAGAGTACATTAATAATAGCATTCCCGTAATATAACTATATTCTATGTCCTGAGATGAAGATACAAGTGAAAAATAAAATCAAAGTAAATTGATACTACTTTTTTCCCCACTGAAAAGTAGAATATTCATATCCTCCTTTTTGGACACTAAAAAATGTTATTTTTCTTCTTTATTATGTATATATATGGGTATATATATAATGTGTACATGTATTCATGTATATCTATGTATATATTCTATATGTGTGTGTATCAGTTCAGTTCAGTCGCTCAATCGTGTCTGACTCTTTGTGACCCCATGAACCACAGCACGCCAAGTCTCCCTGTCCGTCACCAACTCCCGGAGTTTACCCAAAGTCATGTCCATTGAGTCAGTGATGCCATCTAACCATCTCATCCTCTGTTGTCCCCTTCTCCTCGTGCCTTCAATCTTTCCCAACATCAGGGTCTTTTCAAATGAGTCAGCTCTTTGCATTAGGTGGCCAAAGTATTGGAGTTTCAGCTTCAACATCAGTCCTTCCAATGAACACCCAGGACTGATCTCCTTTAGGATGGACAGGTTGGATCTCCTGCAGTCCAAGGGACTCTCAAGAGTCTTCTCCAACACCACAGTTCAAAAACATCAATTCTTCTGCACTCAGCTTTCTTTATAGTCCAACTCTCACATCCATACATGATCACTGGAAAAACCATAGCCTTGACTAGATGGACCTTTGTTGACAAAGTAATGTCTCTGCTTTTTAATATGCTGTCTAGGTTGGTCATAACTTTCCTTCCAAGGAGTAAGTGTCTTTTAATTTCATGGCTGCAATCACCATCTGCAGTGATTTTGGAGCCCCCGAAAATAAAGTCAGTATTATACACACATATATAATGTGTGTGTATATGCATATACATAATTTATATAATATATACTTTATACTATACATATGATACATATGTACATTATTCACATACACTATATTTGTGTGTATGTGTGTATATGTTAGTTGCTCAGTCATCTTCGACTTTTTGCAACCCCATGGACTATAACCCACCAGGCTCCTCTGCCCATAGAATTTTACAGGCAAGAATACTGGAGTGGGTTGCCATTTCCTTCTCTAGGGGATCTTCCCACCCAGGGACTGATCCACTCCAGTATTGTTGCCTGAGAAGTTCCATGGACAGAGGAGCCTGGTGGACTACAGTCCACGGGGTTGCAAAGAGTTGGATCCAACTTAGCTACTAAACAACAACAATAATAATGTGTATATATAATACAGATGTGTATACATATGTGTTGCCATTTCCTTCTCCAGGGGAATTTGCCAACCCAAGGATTGAAACTGCATTTCCTGCATAAGCAGAAGTTTTATTGACCACTGAGCTACCAGGGAAGCCTATATATACATATATACACACACATATATATACTTGGTACCTTGTGGGAGTCTATAAGACAAGATGCCAAGAGCATAAGGTTCATATTCATGTAATAATGGAATTCTTTCCATACGTGAATCTCAAGGAATCGTTTGAAAGGTTAATTTTCAAAATATATGCACTGATCACTTTTTACTTTGCCTATTTTAGAGATTTGTGACCTGTGATAGAGGAAGGAATCATGGTTTGCTCATATTAGCATAATAAAAGAGCTCAACTATCACAAAGTCCATTTCTTCATCTTAAAGACAGCATCAGTGTTCTTTGCCATCCTCCACTGAACTTAGTATTCATGCAACTTAGAAGTCAGTGAGTGGGCCAATGAATCAAGCTAGGTCAATCAAATCAGACTCTTCTTGGAATTAAAATCTTGAGCAGAATGTCACCAGAATAGACAAGAGCTGGATCTGACTTCTCTTGATCACAAATCCCTGGAAAAATTCTTTAACCTGTTTTCAATGTCTGCCCTGAGATCTTACTTCCCAAAGCTTGACAGTCATGCTTTTTCTCCAGTTTCATGAGCTTCTGTAATCACTTCCAATAAATATCACCCTCCCCTACTTTTTTTATTTTTGTTTGGATTACCCAGGAAAGCTTTGACCCATGGATCCAAAGAAACATAGGCAAAATAGTTAGCAATATTTTTGACCCTGCTTACAAGCCAGTGGGCTGCTCCATATCCAATATGAAGAAAGGCTCTCAGAATTATAATTGTGATTAGTATACTTGTAATAAATAAAGCCTCAATCAAAAGAACTTACGTTCAGATTCTGCCTTATTGATTCTGGAACTTTTCTAGATCATTTAATACCTCTGAACATCAGTTTTGTCATTCATAAAACGGGTACATATTTCCTGCTTAGTTATACTAAGCATAAATGGAAATATAAATTATTTGAAAATCCCTTATAAGTTATTAAGTATAATCCAACTGCTGGCTGTGGTTATTAACTCCTTCATTCCAGCTTTGCCACTTTTGGGCTGTGGGACATTTTACATTTCTGTGCCTTACCAGCCTCATCTATGAAATAAAATATAACAATCTCATAGGGATTTTGTGGTTATTAAATAAGTTAATAAGTATAAACTGGTGCAAAGTAAGTATTATGAAACTGTAACCTATTTTTGGCTGTAATATTATACCACCAATGTGAGTTCACAGAAACCTAAATATGCACATTTCAGTGTGGTATCTGTCCTTTTCTTACCTCACTTTTTTCTCTCTATTGAAGTTTTCTTTTTTTTTTTTTTAATAGGCCACAATAGAGGCATCCAGATTGCAAAGAAGGAAGCAAAACTATTTCTATTTGCAGATGACATGATCTTGTATACAGAAAATCTTATGAAACTTACTGAGAAATTATCAGAACTAATAAATGAGTTTAGCAAGGTTGCAGGATATAAAGCCAAAAAACAAAAATCAATTGCCTTGCTAAGTGCTTGCAATAAACTATCTGAAACTGAAATTTAAGGAAACAATTCCAGTTAAGAAAGTATCAAAAAGAATAAAATGCTGCCAAGAAATTTAACAAAAAATGTGCAAGGCTTATACTCTGAAAATTACAAAGCATTGTTGAAAGAAATTAAAGAGATCTAAATAAATGGGAAACTATCCCATATTCATGATATACACTGCATATAAGTTAAATAAGCAGGGTGACAATATACAACCTTGATGTACTCCTTTCCCGATTTGGAACCAGTCTGTTGTTTCATGGCCAGTTCTAACTATTGCTTCTTGACCTGCATACAGATTTCTCAGGAGGCCGGTAAGGTGGTCTGGTATTCCCATCTCTTGAAGAATTTTCCACAGTGTGTTGTGGTCCACACAGTCAAAGGCTTTGACATAGTCAATAAAGCAGATATTTTCCTGGAACTCTCTTGGTTTTTCGATGATTCAACAGATGTTGGCAATTTGATCTCTGGTTCTCCTGCCTTTTCTAAATCCAGCTTGAACATCTGGAAGTTCATAGTTCAAGTATTATTGAAGCCTGGCTTAGAGAATTTTGAGCATTACTTTGCTAGATTGAGATGAGTGCAATTGTGTGGTAGTTTGAACATTCTTTGGCATTGCCTTTCTTTGGGATTAGAGAAGGAAATGGCAACCCACTCCAGTATTCTTGCCTGGAGAATCCCATGGACGGAGGAGCTTGGTGGGCTACAGTCCATGGTTTGCAAAGAGTCGGACATGACTGAGCAACTTCACTTTCACTTTCACTTTTCTTTGGGATTAGAATGGAAACTGACCTTTTCCATTCCTGTGGCCACTGCTGAGTTTTCCAGATATGTTGGCATATTGAGTGCAGAACTTTCACAGCATCATCTTTTAGGATTTGAAGTAGCTCAATTGGAATTCTATACTTCCACTAGCTTTGTTCGTAGTAGTGCTTCCTAAGACCCACTTGACTTCACATTCCAGGATGTCTGGCTCTAGGTGACTAATCACACCATAGTGATTATCTGGGTCTGAAGATCTTTTTTGTATAGTTCTGTGTATTCTTGCCACCTCTTCTTAATATCTTCTGCTTCTGTTAGGTCCATACCATTTCTGTCCTTTATTGAGCCCATCTTTGATGAAATGTTCTCTTGGTATCTCTAATTTTCTTGGAGAGATCTCTAGTCTTTCCCATTCTATTGTTTTCCTCTATTTCTTTGCATTGATCGCTGAGGAAGGCTTTCTGATCTCTCTTTGCTATTCGTTGGAACTTTGCATTCAAATGGATATATCTTTCCTTTTCTCCTTTGCTTTTTGCTTCTTTTCTTTCATAGCTATTTATAAGGCCTCCTAAGGCAACCATTTTGCCTTTTTGAATTTCTTTTTCAAGGGGATGGTCTTGATCACTGCCTCCTGTACAATGTCATGAACCTCCGTCCAAAGTTCTTCAGGGACTCTGTTTATCATATCTAATCCCTTGAATCTATTTCTCACTTCCACTGTATAGTTGTAAGGGATTTGATTTAGGTCATACCTGAACGGTCCAGTGGTTTTCCCTACTTTCTTCAATCTAAGTCTGAATTTGGCAGTGAAGAATTTGTGATCTGAGCCACAGTCAGCTTCTGGTCTTGTTTTTGATGACTGCATAGGGCTTCTCCATCTTTGGCTGCAAAGAATATGATCAGTCTGATTTTGGTGCTGACCGTTTGGTGATGTCCATGTGTAGAGTCTTCTCTTGTGTTGTTGGAAGTGGGTGTTTGCTATGACTAGTGCATTCTCTTGACAAAATTCTATTAGCCTTTGCCCTGCTTCATTTTGTATTCCAAGGCCAAATTCTCCTATTACTCCAGGTATTTCTTGACTTTCTACTTTTGCATTCTTATATGCAGAGTACATCATGAAAAATGCTGGACTGGTTGAAGCACAATCTGGAATCAAGTTTGCTGTGAGTAATATCAATAACCTCAGATATGCAGATAACACCACACTTATTGGAGAAGGAAATGGCAACCCACTCCAGTACTCTTGCCTGGAAAATCCCGTGGACAGAAGAGCCTGGTACAGTCAATGGGGTTGCAAAGACTCGGACACAACGGAGTGACTAAACTTTTACCTTCACCATACTTATGACAGAAAATGATGAAGAACTAAAGAGCCTCTTGATGAAAGTGAAAAAGGAGATTGAAAAACAGTGAAAAACTCAACATTCAGAAAACTAAGATCATGGTATCTGGTCCCATCACTTCATAGCAAATAGATGGGGAAACAGTGACAGACTTTATTTTGGGGGGCTCCAAATCACTGCAGATGGTGATTGCAGCAATGAAATTAAAAGACGCTTGCTCCTTGGAAGGAAAGTTATGACCAACCTAAACAGCTTAATAAAAAGCAGAGACATTACTTTGCCAACAAAGTTCCGCCTAGTGAAAGCTATGGTTTTTCCAGTAGTCATGTATGAATGTGAGAGTTGGACCATAAAGAAAGCTGAGCACAAAAGAATTGATGCTCTTGAAATGTGGTACTGGAGACAACTCTTGAGAGTCCCTTGGACAGCAAGGAATCCAACCAGTCCATCCTAAAGGAAATCAGTCCTGAATATTCATTGGGAGGACTGATGCTGAAGCTGAAACTCCAATACTTTGGCCATCTGGTGCGAAGAATTGACTCATAAAAAGACCCTGATGCTGAGAAAGATTGAAGGCAGGAGGAGAAGGGGATGACAGAAGATGAGATGGTTGGATGGCATCACTGACTCAATGGACATGAGTTTGAGCAAACTCTGGGAGTTGTTGATGGACAGGGAGGCCTGGTATGCTGCAGTCCATGGGGTCACAAAGAATCAGATATGACTGAGCAACTGAACTGAACTGACTGATCCCATATTCATGAATCAGAAGACTTTATTGTGCTTAGATGGCAGTACTGCCATTATTGATCTACAGATTCAGTGCAATCCCTCTGAGGATCCCAGTGTTCTTTTTTTTAAATAGGAACTAGCAAGCTGCTTCTCACATTCATAGGGAATTGCACGAGACCCAGCATAACCAAAGAATTTTTAAAAGAAAAAGAATAAAATTGGAAAACATGTATTTCTAGATTTCCAAACTTACTACAAACCCAGCAGAGATAAGAGAGTGTGATACTGGCAGAATGATAAGATCAATGAATTAGAATGAAGAGTTTAGAAATAAACCAATTTATCTACAGTCAACTGATTTCTAACAAGGGTTCCAAGTCTGTTTAATGGGGAAAGAATAGCCTTTTCAACAACTGTTCTGGGACAACTGAATGGCCACATGCACAATGTACATAATATACATGTCACATGATGTACAAATATTAATGCAAAGTGGATCAAAGGCCTAAATGTATGAGCTAAAACTACACAATCCTTAGAAGAAAACATAGGGGTAAATCATCACTTCAGATTTGGCGCTAGATTCTTAGATATGACAAAAAAGCACAAGCAATGTAAGAAAAAATAGATTGAACTGGATCAAAATTAAAAATTTCATGCTTTGAAAGACAATTTTGAGAAACTGAAGACAATCCATAGAATGGGAGAAAATATTTACAAATCATATATCTGCTAAAGAACTTTTTATACAATCGGCCAATAATCACATGAAAAGATGCTTGGCATAATTTGTCATTAGGGACTACCACAATGAGATACCACATCACACTCACTAGGATAGCTGGAATCAAAAAGTCTGATAATAACAAAAATACGGAGAAATTGGAACCTTCATACACCACCAGTGGGAATGTAAAATGGCACAGCCACTTTGGAAAACAGTCCAGAAGTTTCTCCAACCATTAAACATTGAACTAACATATGACCCAGCAATTCCACTCCTAGTTACAGATAAATGCAAAATGTACACAAATATCTGTAGCTGCATTATTTATAATAAATATATAAATAATATGTTTATAATAGCCAAAAGTTAGAAACAACCCAAATGTCCATCAACTGATGGAATGGATAAACGAAATGTGGTATACCCATACAATGGATTTTTATTCAGACAGAAAAAGAATGAATATCAATATACTCTACAACATAAGTGAACCATGAAAAGTTAATGCTAAGTGAAAAAAGCCAATCATGGAATACAACATATTACATAAAATGTCCAGAATAGGCAAATATATTCAGAAAGTAGATAAATGGTTGCTTAGGGCTAAAGGAGATAGAAGAAAAGGGAGTCATAGCTAAAGTGAATGGGGTTTGAGGTGATGAGAGTGTTCTAAAACTATGGTAATAGTTGCATGGATCAGTGAATATTCTAAAAACAATTGATTATGCACTTTAAGTGGGTAAATTACATAGTATTTGCATTAAATTTCAATAAAGCTATTGAGTTTTCTTTCTTAAAACCACTATAGAGGAAGGAAATTGCTTATCTGCAAGTGGAGGTATTTAATAAAAATAAATAAAATACTTTGGGTGCAAAAGTTATATAATGTGTTAGGATTAACACAATTTTGTTTATAGATCCATAAAGCTTATTATGCCTAACACAAATATACACATTCTATAGCTTACATATGGACTCTACAACTAGGCTCTACATCTCTATTCTCTGTATTGAATATAGGACTCAATATTGGACAGATACAGAAATATACTTTACTAAAGTGAAAAAGTGAAAGTGAAGTCGCTCAGTCGTGTCCGACTCTTTGCAACCCCGTGGACTGTAGCCCACCAGGCTCTTCCATCCGTGGGATTCTCCAGGCAAGAATACTGGAGTGGGTTGCCATTTCCTTCCCCAGGGGATCTTCCCAACTCAGGGATTGAACCCAGGTCTCCCACATTGCAGGTAGATGCTTTAACCTCTGGCCCACCAGGGAATACTTGACTAAACTTGTGTGCAAATATCACACAGTAAACTGAAGCACCTTGACAGAAGGTAACAAAATGTGCACTTTGCTTTGGATCACTGACTCTTTTTATGTTTCACCCATACCTTCAAACCCTGGAGGAGGGCATGGCAACCTACTCCAGCATTTTTGCCCTGAGAGTCCCATGGACAGAGGAGCCCCAGGGGCTACAGTCTGTAAGGTCACAAAGAGTCAGACACAATTGAAGCGACTGAGCACGCATGCACATATACCTTAAAAAGAAAACAAAAGCAGGAAGAATTCTATCTTGCCTCATCTGTTAGGCTTTTCTGCTTTTCCCTTGTTACCACCTCCATCAGGATTGAATGCTATCATATTTTCTCAGAGAAGTTTGCATATAACTGTGTCACAGCACTGAATTCATCCTGAGTCACTTCTTTGTTTTCAAATGCTTGTTCTGTCTACTAGGCTGCAGCAGCTGGAAATCAGAGACTGTGTGTGATTTATTCTTCTCCCACAGTGATAGACTTTTACTAGATTTCTGCAGGAAAAAAGATGAACATTTTACATTTTAGAAGACAAATTTTTCCATCAAACATAATACAAAATCATAGAAAATCAGAGGTGGAAGACCTTAGAAAATATTTGATCTAGTGCCTCAGTTAATGTTAAGAAATCTTTGCTTAGCATTCTCGAAAAATGTTTTTAATTCAAGCCACTACTTGAGCATTTCTGATGCCATAGAATCCATACCTCACAAAGGGGCGCATTACATTTTCAACTTGCTTTTATTGTTGAAAGGTTCATCATTAATGTTAAACCTAATCTTGTAACTTCCACCCTTTGGTTGGTCTAAGATCGGTCATGTATGGCTATACGACATTATCTAATTCATCTTCCATGACAGCATATTAATTATTTAAAGACACTATCATAATCTCCCTTGTTTTCTCTTTGCCAAGCTTCCCACTTTATTCAAATGTTTCTCATAGATGTGGTTTCTGGACCTTTCACTGTACAGAGTCAGCTCCTTGGGACACTACCAGATTTTCAATAACCCTTTTAAGTTGTACTTCCCAGAAAAGGCGCCTAAAACATGTGACCAGTGTCAAATACACAGAGGCCTTTTTCCTTCCTTAATCTATACCCTGGACTCCTGTCAATCATTCCAAAACTGCTTGAGTTATTTGGAAAGTCACATCACATGGTCTCTCCTCCTAAGCTTGCCATAAGCACAACTCTTCTTATGCATTTTTTTCTGCATGAATTCCATTAAGTCAGATCTGCTTAGTTCTTCCACTTGCAATTCATCTTTTTAACCTTCATACAAGTTTCCATGTTGATTTATGAATAAACAAAATGCTCTGCCCAAACCAGGTGCTTAACAAATGTCTGTACCTCTTCACATCTCTTATCACAGAAGGAATGTTATATTTACTATGCAGTTATTTGAGAGCAGGATCCATGTATATTTTTTGTCATTGCTGTATTCTTGTTACTTAACAAAGTGACTGACAGTAGTCGTCACTGATGAACACTATTTCTTTCCACAATTATTTGACTATATTGCCACATTGCTTAAAACAAGTCACTTTAGAGAAACTGTTTGGTTGCATTATCAGTCAGTTCAGTCAAAAGAATTAACAAGTAACCTCATGGTGACAATGTTTGAAATGATCTTCCCAAAAAAGATCAATAGCATTAAAAACCCAAAGTCAGTGCCAGATTTTCAAAATATACCCATCTTACCTAAGAATCTAACCTCTGTGTCAAACAACTAATAATCCCATAGCCTGAAAAGCGTTAATTTGCTGAGTAAAGTGGGTGTCCACACACTTAGTCTCTGCAATGCTGCCTTGTAATTAGTAGGTTCATAATGCTGATGGCCATGGCTACCCCATTTTTAAGATTCAAGGAGAGTTTGTTTTCCTAGTTTTACTCATTTATGAAACTTTCGATATGTGCATGTTCAATTTGTAAGGTATACAATCCATTCTCATTTCCTTGACAAAGTAAAGAAAAATTCAAAGACATCTCAAGAAAAAGAACTGTTTAGGACTATAAGTAAATGTAACATATAAATAAATTGTAGGCACTGGAAGAGATAAACAACCTAACATTTCTAGTTAAAATTGGGCTGTCACATTTTTCAGTATATAGAGGCTAAAAATGGTCTTTTCTATCATACACTAACTCAGACACATTATTTTATAAATTACATTTGCTATTCCAAAAGATTTTAGGATTTGTGAAGCTTTTTATCATTTTTTTGTTACCCTCATATTTATGGACGAATAGGCAGACAAGCCTCCTGTTCTTTAATAACATAACATCCGGTACTCCTTGGAAACAGGACACAATAGAGAGAAGGACTGTTTATGAGTCAGAGAAACATGTGCTCCTGTCAACTTGAATAAGAGCCATCAGATATTTCTGGTGATGAAAACCTTTCAGTGAGGTGAAACAGGCCACATTCCATTCCTTTTATTTTCAGAGATGAGATGGATTTGAAAACCATAACCTGGCTTCTTGATGCAAGGACTCGCCACATGAGATAATCTCCAGCACATTACTATTGGCAAGCAGATCTTTCACCCTTTTGTCTCCATGCATTACAGAAAATGTTAAATCAGTTTGGTGTCCATATAAACTTTTGATCCTAGGAACAGCCTAGGGTACCATCATTATCTTCCCGAGGACCATGTATAAGACCTTCAGTAGGTAGTACTAATTTAATTTCTTTGCTAGAGGAAAAAGTAGCTGATTTTCTAGATCAATATTTGATTGAATATGTTTGAAATGTTGGCAGATAAAGGCCCCTTTTCTGGTCCAAAGACTTTTTGAACCACAGAGGTATAGCGTTCTAGCTCCCCTGGGATTTGAGTGGAAGGAGGTCTCAAAGATCTGTAAGAAGCCTTCCTGCCTTTCCTTGTGTTCTTCCAGCAAGACTCTCTAAAGCTTGAGATGAGAAAAAGATAAGATCAAGAACTGGAATGTCTTTATACCCATTTTTTTAATCTTTCCTGGGGCTTCTCTTAACTAAAAATAATCGTTTATAACACTAGTTTACAAAAACCTCCTGTAATAGGATGGTTGAAAGAAAACCTATCTGATCAGCTTTAAGGAGATAACCCAGTGACTTTGGCTAATAATTTGAGACCTCAGATTCTACCACGCATACTCCTAATTAAACAAGAATGCCCACGTATCCTCAAAAATGAAATGAATAGAAACTTAAAGGCGGAGATGTGTGACATAGATTAGAACTTGAGTTTTCTAGTTTATATTGATAATTAAAAGATCTTTTCACAAATTGTGCCGGTATTGTAAAGACATTTATGAAGGAAAAATGAAGATTGGGAAAAAATTCCGTCCATATGGTATCCGACCATACAAACAAAATAATCTGGTTCAGAAGTATATGTGTCACTGTATTCATTTTTTTCTTTCAAAAGTTGTATCTAAGGTAGCAGCCCCCTCCCCGCTAAAACAGCTTGCATATGACTGAAAAGTATTACTCAAGTAAACAATGCCAGCGACACTGTTTTCTAAGTCTATGTAGAAAATTCAAAGATTCTTGAGAAGAATGCTTTCCTTTGCTACAGAAATGTACCTACATTCTCTAAAAGCACAAAAAAGGAAAGGATGCTCACAAATTTCTTCAACTTTCTTTCCTAACGTTGAACTTTTATTTGACTGAAGGAGAAATTTGCTTTCCCCTAGCTACTGATGTATACACAAGTTCATTTAAAAAAGGAGAATAACCACTGCATGAAAAGCCAACTGCAACTCCTTGGAAATGCAGACTCCAAAGAACTTATTTCCCACTGGTTAAGTCAAGTCACTGCTCTGATTTTGAGGTGGGAGGATTACAATCCGTTTAGGTTTCTTAGTTGTTGCTATTTGTTTTTTCATAGAAATTCCCCCACAGCTTCCTTTTATATTAGGTCAGTATAATACTATTTGCCATATAAATTGAACAACTATTCAAGGCATCATATCATATTTCTTACTTGAAATGAGAGATAATTAGCTTCTGTGAAGGGATTTCATTTTCTATATATTTTATTTTAAAACACTGCTCATTGCTAGGTATAGAATAGTATATATAATACTTAGGTTGATCAGTTATGTAGATAAAGTTAATTTTCAAGTTCTGCTTTTAAGGAACAGTCATCATTTGAATAAAGGAAACCAAGTTTCTATCTACAATTATATTATGAAATACATAGAGTGTTGTAGTGTCATCAGAGATTGTAATAGAGATTTCTTCACAGTGCTTATGCATCAGTTGAATATTACACACGGCAACTGCTACACACAGATGGATCTTAAATGCAAACTCAAATTGCCCCTGTATCTTTGATTTAGAATCCTTGCTTCAGGGTTTCCTTGAAACCCAAGGCTCCCTTGTCAACCAGGCAGCTCTGTTAGTTTTTAAAAGAGTTTTCATTTTTTTCCATGGCCTAAAAAGAACAAAAGACAAAAGCAGTGAGGGTTATTGGATGTGAAAATTTAAAGTGATGCCGGCAAAAAAATATAAACTATTCCATATACCTTTCCTCAATATTATTGATAGTAAAAAAGTGTGATTCTCCATTTTCCCCAAACCTCACGTTTTGTAAGGTTCAATTTCTATATCTCTTGTAATAGAAATCCTTCCATATGCTAAGATTTAAAGTTTAAAATTTCCTGATATTTTTCCTAAATAAAATCATGGGCATTATGCTAATATATTTCTCTGATACACGTCAAATCTAATTGGAAAATTCTGCCTAATTTTATAACGTAAAAATACTAGTTATCTACCCACATTCCCCTTCCTTTCGGAAACTAGAATTTGGAGGGGAGGGTAGAAGAGTTATGTATTTATTCCTTCTCTACATACTCCATATTTTTAGGGAAAGCTGACCCTACTCTCAGTCTCCCAGCCCCAGGAGAATCTTATTGACTGGCTTAAAAATTTTTCTCCCATGAACTGGAAAGGAAGCAAAGAAGTCCACTGAGGCTAGGCACCATCAGCTCACCTCAGGGAGAGGCAGACTTGGGATGGGGCCCTTGCCCTAATCCACAGAGACCTAGAGAGGCAAACCCTGAGTAATCAACAGCCTCCGCATCAAGTAGCCCTGAAGTTTGCCCTGCCTCTTGTTTTTTCTTGCTTGAGCAATCAATCTCCTTTATCATGTAGGCTATTTTGAGTGGGGTTTTCTGTTACTTTCAGCATTGCAGGTGCTAACTGATACTCTAACTTTTTGTTACAAAACCCCCAAAACTATATTTTTCTTCTCATTTCATCAACGAACATAAATCATTTGTGGCAAGTGATCTGGTTCCCCTATGATAACATAGACATGCTCCAAATTCTATTATTTGGATATTTAAATTTGTAATTCACCCTCTCAGTGGAGTTTTCATTATTTCTTTTAATTAATTTATTTTTTTATTAAAGGATAATTGCTTTACAGAATTTTGTTGTTTTCTGTCAAACATTAACATGAATCAGCCCTAGGTATATATATGTCCCCTCCCTTTTGAACCTCTCTCCCATCTCCTTCCCCATCCCACCCTAGGTTGTTACAGAGCCCTGGTTTGAGTTCCCTGCAACAAATTCCCATTGCCTATCTATTTACATATGTTGGTGTATATACCAGAGAAGGCAATGGCACCCCACTTCAGAACTCTTGCCTGGAAAATCCCATGGATGGAGAAGCCTGGTAGGCTGCAGTCCATGGGGTCGCTAACAGCTGAGCGGCTTCACTTTCACTTTTCACTTTCATGCATTGGAGAAGGAAATGGCAACCCACTACAGTGTTCTTGCCTGGAGAATCCCAGGGACGGGGGACCCTGGTGGGCTGCCGTCTATGGGGTCGCACAGAGTTGGACATGACTGAAGTGACTTAGCAGCAGCAGCAGCAGTGTATATATATATCCATGTTACTCTCTCCATTTATTTATTTCATTATTTCTAACATCACATTCTATCTAGAAATTAAATTCTAAAAGTATCTGTTTTAGGCCTGACTACTATACCTCTCAAGCAACTCTGAACCTGGGGTAAAGATTCCTGGTGTAAAGATTTCATGAAAGATATAGCCCTGAGAGAGAAACCCACTAATGGAGCAAAGGGTTTCATCATACCATGCACATACTATTGAAACCCACCAGATCTTTTTTACTTAAGCAAAAATTGTAAGCAAAATACACTGTTTGAACATCATCCTGAAACAGTGCTTTTAGTATAATCCCATTAAGGTGAATTTTTAGATCTACATATATGACATTAAACAAAGGAGCCTAATGACAAATATCTATGATTAAGTACTTCCATTTAACTTTACACATAAATAATATGTGCATTGATATGAATCAAGGAAATATTTTTTCTAAGACTCTTAGTGTCTACTTTGTATATTTTTAAGTTTCTCAGTTTACTAACCATTTTTGCTTATTTTTTGCTGATAAATTGGCAAGAAACTTTGAGACAGCTGACTTTTACAAATGAAATTAATGTATGGCTGGAGGCACTGTGATGCACTTAGTATACATACCATTTATTTTGATTATGTGATTAGTGTGTTCTCCTTACTCATAGTATAAGAAATAGGATATGATTAATTCCATGACTTTTAATTACAAGAAAATAATGTAACTAAAATCTGACATCTATTTTTCTTTTATCTGCTACTGTTACCTATATAATGCTCTCCTTGGTGATGAGGATTTGATGCTCTTAAAATAGAACAAAGATGAACCACAGTGGGTAGTGTGTAAAATCTATGGCAAAGAAATGAGTATACTACATACTGGAAAATTTGAGCTAACTCTATTACATATAAAGTATTCTGTATTTATACATATAAAATATTCTGAAGATTTTTAATAGTTTGAAATTAGTCATTCTTTTTCTTGATAGTCATATTCTGCGATGATAACATTAGTCTTAAACTAGCTGTATGAATATTCCTGAGGGGGAAAAAAAGGCTATGGTTCAGTTTCACGGTGTATGTCGAAGTCAATGACTAAAGGATGGAGATTCTGTATTTACTGAAGTAAAAAATTCCTAGGAGCAGAGGGAATAAAGATGTGGCTCAATGAGAGCAGAAGAGAAAAATGTGGAACCCATGGAGCCAGAGTTCCTCTGAGATTGTGCCAGGTGAATAAGCCTGTGCATTAGGTCCCCTTCATTAATCCAGAAAACACTGCAACCAGAGTCCCAGCATGGTTGCCAGGAATGCAGGAAGCCCCCATTTTTCTGGAGTTAGACAAAAGAGGTAGGTCATCTGAAAGATGCCCACTCTCATCTTGGGAATGAGACTTCTGGATATGATCAAGACAGAGTGGCACCATTGGCGTCACTGGATTTGCCATCAAGGATAGGCTTTCAAGCCAACAATACCATGGGAACTGAAGTTGGGTGATAGGAGGAAAAACAGAGATGATGACTCTTGTCTCAGGAAATCTATAGGATATATGTGACACCTTATGTTTTACACCTGGAAATTAGCACTTCCACTCACACATAATCCTGAATGACTTCTTCAAAAGCTACAAACTGGAGACTATTTTAGATCATGTCTTGATATAACTTTATGAATAGACTGTATGATGTAGGCTTATGGAAGCAGGCGATATGAATTATATAGTTCTTAGTAGTTACTGCACCTACACAGTAGGCATTGAACATGGCATGTTGAACAGGGCACAAGTTAAAGGTCCTGCTTTTTAGTCTTAGTTGTTGTCAGTAACTGCACTGTGATGGGAGAGCCAGAACCAGTGTAAAGTAAGCTTCCATTTCCTCATTTATGAAATTTAAATAAGGAATTCTGTTGAGATGATCACTAACATTGCTCAAAAACATTTCATGGTTTACACATTTCTGGTAGACTTCCTGAGACAGTAGGCATCATCTATTTTTTTTCTTTGTCCATCTAACTTTAGTAAGCATTTACTATTCATTATTATATATAAGCTGATGTTCCTAAATGACTTGTCTTTTATTTTCTTAATTTTATTGAAGTATAATTGATTTACAGTGTTGTGTTAATTTCTGCTGTACAGCAAAGCGACTCAGTGAGACACATAGATTCTTTTCATTTTCTTTTCCATTATGGCTTATCACAGAATATTGAATATAGTTCTCTGTGCTATAGAGTAGGACCTTATTGTTTCTCCATTCTCTCATAATAGTTTGCATCTGCTAATCCCCAATTCCCAAATGTGTCTTTCAAAGATTAGCAGCTCTTCTACTATTTCCACCACTTCCTTAAGGAAGTTCATTATATCAAACCGTGACTCTAAAAGAGTAGAAACTAAGCACCCAGCAGAGATGTTGGATATGCAATAGTTTCCAAAAGGATAAAAGTAAGCCTGGCAAAGATCTGCCTCCAATGCATTTGCGAAAGAGTGTTAATGAAAAATGAGAGCGATGTTCCCCTCACACATTTTTGGATTACCGTGCAGCAACATCAATTGGAAACCTAATGAAACAGAGACCACCTACAGAGGAGGGATATTGTGTTCCTCTGTCTGACTGCATGCAATTTACCAACCAGCTGTATAGAACCAGCTGCCTGTTTGTTTGAGTCCCTAGTACTGACTGACCACACATTTAACAATGATAATAGGTGGTGCCAAAAGCCATCATCTTTCACTGGTAGAAGTATGTCATAGCACTTTATAATCAAGTGGTGATGGTAAAAGGGAAAAGGCAAATTTCCACTTAGGGTGCTCTCAAAATTCCAGTGCTGTATCCTTTCACCATGGTGACCTTTTGGAATTACACCAGGTCCCAGAAAAATTAACAGCCATCCCTCTATTTAATCCTTTCCATTGACTAAGGGAACATGCTATATATTCATCAAATAGAATTTCTCCCAAGCAGGGGAATAACAATAAGAAACCTAGTAGGTGAGTTCCCACAAAGCATATCAGGGACTCCATAAAGAGGAAAACTGATGATGTTCCAAATGGAAGTGTTCTATTCTTTGTTTCTGCACCTGTTCAAACTGGCATCTGGTATTAGGCTTGTAACTAGTCAAACATTACTACTTTCTATTGAGCTGGCTGGGAGAAACAAAAGAAAGAGAATATAGTGGAAAATAATAGTTCATCTGTGTGTGTTATTTTAAAACATAGTCACTGCATTTTCTTCCTCAGGCTCCCTACCTGTGCTTATCATTGACTGCAATTTCTTCTTCTTTTTTTTTTTAAATCTGACTTCTAGAAGCCATCTGGCATTCAGTCTAATTCCCACATTACAGTTCTTCATAAGTCAGTGTACCTGTCAGGTCATAGTATTAAGTTTAAGGCTTTCTTAATTCATCGTGAGGTTCTCCATGGATACAATCTATTATATCTTCCTGAGCTTGTCCAGTTGTAGATTTCTGTATGTGATTTATGTTTAACAGGTGTTAGTTTGCTAGAGCTTTCTAAATATCGGTTTCACAATGCAACGGAGGCTTTTAGAAGACACAAGGACTCCAAATTGTATGGCTCCACAACTGGAGAAGGGCCTCCCTGCTGAAATCCAATGTTGCAGAGCTATTTATTAAGTTAAAGGGATGGATATTCCAATGTATGGAAATTAAAGAGACTCAGATTCCAACATCAACTCACCAGTTGTGCCTACATATTACGTGGCTCTCAAGATATAGTATATTATTTAACAGGTAGGACAACTAGGTAAGTTTAAAAATAGAGATTTCCTCTTTGCTACAAATTGCCATGAATTTGAGTGTGATGTTTGTAATGTCCTACTTTTAAGTTGAATTCTTTTGTATAATTTTTGTTTTTCTAGTGCAAAGTTTAAGTAGCTAATGAAAACCTAGGCATTGCGAGGAAGAGAGGGGAAAAGGTTTCCTTCAAAGACTATACCTAATAAAGCATTTTAAAATGCATTATTATACATTTGGAAAATTTAGATAGCATTCTGGGAAATAGGGAACAAACAATAAAGCTGAGTTAGTAATGAATGTTCATGTGAGTGTCTGAAAGCTATTATGAAATTTTAATTTCTATGTTCAGTTCAGTTCAGTTGCTCAGTCGTGTCCAACTCTTTGCAACCCCATGAATCGTAGCACACCAGGCCTCCCTGTCCATCACCAACTCCCGGAGTTAACCCAAACTTATGTCCATCGAGTTGGTGATGCCATCCGGCCATCTCATCCTCTGTCGTCCCCTTTTCCTCCTGCCCCCAATCCCTCCCAGCATCACAGTCTTTTCCAATGAGTCAACTCTTCGCATGAGGTGGCCAAAGCACTGGAGTTTCAGCTTTAGCATCATTCCTTCCAAAGAACACCCAGAACTGATCTCCTTTGGAATGGACTGGTTGGATCTCCTTGCAGTCCAAGGAACTCTCAAGAGTCTTCTCCAACACCACAGTTCAAAAGCATCAATTCTTCGGCACTCAGCCTTCTTAACAGTCCAACTCTCACATCCATACATGACCACAGGAGGAGTTGGACTGTATGGATGTGAAAAATTTGTATGTAACATGTACTTTAATAAAGTTTCTATATTGAGATATGGGATTCTTCTCATGACAATGGGCCATTTGTTTTAGCTAGGTGTGCACGACACAACACAATGCCTCAGTTCAGTTCAGTAGCTCAGTCATGTCTGACTCTTTGCGACCCTATGGACTGCAGCACACCAGGCCTCCCTGTCCATCACCAACTCCCGGAGCTTACTCAAACTCATGTCCATCAAGTCACTGATGCCATCCAACCATCTCATCCTCTGTCATCCCCTTCCCCTGCCTTCAATTTTTCCCATCATCAGGGTCTTTTCCAATGAGCAGTCAGTTCTTCTCATTAGGTGGCCAAAGGATTGGAGTTTCAGCTTCAATATCAGTCCTTCCAATGAACATTCAGGACTGATTTCCTTTAGGATTGACTGGTTGGATCTCCTTGCAGTCCAAGGGACTCTCAAGAGTTGTCTCCAACACCACAGTTCAAAAGCATCAATTCTTTGGCACTCAGCTTTCTTTATAGTCCAATTCTCACATCCATACATGACTACTGGAAAAACCACAGCTTTGACTAGACAGACTTTTGTTGGCAAAGTAATGTCTCTGCTTTTTAATAAGTTGTCTAGGTTGGTCATAGCTTTCCTTCCAAGGAGCAAGCATCTTTTAATTTCATGGCTGCAGTCACCATCTGCAGTGACTTTGGAGACCAAAAAGATAAAGTCTCTTACTGTTTCCCTTGTTTCCCCATCTCTTTGCCATGAAGTGATGGGATCAGATACCATGATCTTAGTTTTGTGAATGTTGAGTTTTAAGCCAACTTTTTCATTCTCTTCTTTCACTTTCATTAAGAAGCTCTTTATTTCTTCTTTGCTTTCTTCCATAAGTGTGGTGTTATGTGCATATCTGAGGTTATTGATATTTCTCCCAGAAATCTTGATTCCAGCTTGTGCTTCATCCAGCCCGGCATTTCACACGATGTACTCTGCATATAAGTTAAATAAGCAGGGTGACAATATATAGCCTTGATGTACTCCTTTCCCTATTTGGAACCAGTCTGTTGTCCCATGTTTGGTTCTAACTGTTGCTTCTTGACCTGCATACAGATTTTTCAGAACACAGTTAAGGTGGTCTGGTAGTCTGGTATTCCCATCTCTTTAAACCCATAAAATCTTTAGCCTCATATTGGTCTTTTATTTGTAAATATATATATCTATCTGTCTTTTATTTTAAACCATTCAGTTTTATAGTTATTCCTCACCTCAACTACAGGAAGGAAATTGTTACACACATATTATAGATGATTAATCCAAGATACAGTGAGATTAAGGTACTATGCCTGTGGTCACACTGAAAGTTAATCAAAATTAAAATGCACAGCTCTGAGTTCTCAGGCTATTGCTCAGCCCCTTGAGCTATGCCACTTTGCACTATAAATTGTCTGTATAATTTAAATATTTATAATGTCTCATCAATTTGCATATCTGAGTGTGAATTACAAACATTAAAATTGGCTACAACTCATCATCACCCAATTATTAACAAGAAGCACCTAAAAGGTCAAAATCATGAAAGACCAAAGTAAATGATAACTGTGCACCTTTTGCCAAACACTGTGCACACAATGCAACATGTATTCTTTGTTTTTCTGACACTGGGAGGTAATTCAAAACTTGGTTTATTCATAGTCATTGACTATGAATTATTAGAAGAAATCAAAATGGTATTCTAAAAATTATTTTAGTATGATTCAGACTTGATATCATCTTTAGATACCAAGTATTAGGGGTAAATACTTATGAACACACAAGTCACTAATAAGATATGCTCTGTCAAATTAAAATCAGCATAATTTTTAAAAAGCCAGTAATACATAAAAGAATTCTATATCAATATAACTTGTATTAGGCACTAATGAAATACATTGTGATTTAGAATTTCTTGATTTCTGTGGACATTTCCTAAATAATGAGGAATTTTCCATTTTTCTACCATCAGCTGATGTTCCATTCTTTGTCCTGTGATGGTTCCATTGTTTGACATCTCACAGAACCAATTAACCATATAACATGGATAAGAATACCAACTCAAAAAGGGTGTCAAAAGAGCATGGAAAATTTAGGATCTTTTTTGAAGAGGTTGGTAGTCGCACTGAAAACTGTAATTAAAGAGTGTGTAATTCTGTTTGTGTGTTTGTTATACAATTCTACTAGTCTAGAGTTAAAGAAACATGGGACCGTACAGTGGATTACAATGAAAAAGAACTTTTATTCTCCAGTTGGTGATAATAAAGCATAAGTCCTTAGAGAGGGACTTTTTTCCCTATAGTATTTGTACCACCTGCTTTTAAAATGCTACTAAGTGTGAAATTAGTGTTGTCCCTCAAAGTGCATAAGATTAATTGTTAGTAATTGAACACAGTTTGGGGACTAATTATATAAAAATTGATATTAAAGAATATGACCAAACTGATTGAGTTTTACAGTTTGCATTTTGTTTTCAAATTACATGAGTTGAAAGGCAATGGTAAGAATAAAAATCCATTCAAAGCTGTGAAAGCAAATTAAGGTTTACTAGTCCTTTGAAAGACAAATGAGTCAAATGCTGTAATGTAAAGAGAGCAGTAAAAATGATTCTGAAATTAACTGTAGAATTAAAATATCAACTGTTCTAAGACTGCATGGTTGACCACATTCAAGGAGGTGACCTGCCTTTCCTTGTGTGTCTGGTTAATTCGGGGTCTCAACGCTGTTCTTTGAAAACATAAATTACGATGGTTTGGTTAGAGAATGGGGAAAAGTGCAAACAATTCATTGCCTCCCATTATTCCTTATTTATCTTTAAATTTTCAGCAAAAGACTCCTGCTTCCTGAAATATGGACTGAACGCCCTTTTCCCTATTTCTCCCACTATGTACAGTTAAAAATGCTGGACATTTATATAAAACAAATGTAAGACGACTCTGAAAGGCAGACAAACAGTCTAGGTAGGGAGCTGGTGATCAGAGGAACAACATGGTGATGAGTTCTTTGGGTTTTCTTTATGCCTCGTATATTCCAGACTGGGTGGAGAAATCCCTGAAAATGCCAATGAATGCAGAGCTACACCCACACCTAAAGCCTGATCTGTCTTGCCAAAGGAATAGAAAGAGACAGCCCAGCCAGGACAGAAATGTTTAGACAATGACTGCTCTACCACAAATGTCACAGAAAAAAAATCCTTATCCCTTCCAGCAAAGGCCAAGTGGGGAGCCTAAATTTTAACACTTCCCTAGTTGTCCAGGGCACCCCAAGCTACCTTCCTGAGATTATCTGCCATTTCCTACTCCAGGGATCAAACCCATGTCTATAGCATCTCCTGCATTAGCAGGCAGTTCTTTACCACTGCACCATTTGGGAAGCACAGAATAAGATGAAAATCACATTAAATAAAATGGAATTAGCTTTACTAAAAACAGAAAAAAAAAAAAAAAAGGTTTAAGACTGTGCTGTGCTGTGCTTAGTCGCTCAGTCGTGTCTGACTCCTTGTGATCCCATGGACTGCAGCCCTGCAGGCTCCTTTGTTCATGGGGATTCTCCATGCAAGAATATTGCAGTGGGTTGCCATGACCTCCTCAAGGTTTAAGACTACAAAGAACCAAATCAATGACACGAAGGCTAAACTTGAGAAATATTCCCAGATACCTAAGTGGCTACATAAACAAAGAAAATGTGAATTAGAATCTAAAGAGTTATAAAGAACTGACTAAATGAATCAAAAACAGTAAGAAAAGATACAACAACAACAACAAAGATCTGACAAGATCTTTAAGCTTTTTAACAAAGCTAAATATGTAGCAGGGAAAAATTAGGAACAGAGATTAATACCTAGACATAGGCTGGTAAAACCTTAAACTTCTTGACTGACAAAAGAACTTGGTAAGTGATCAATGTACACATGCACACAGACACATTTGTGCCAGAAATAATGAAAATTAGACTGGCATCTACAAAAAAAAATCAGGAGAAAATTCAGAAGTTCCTATAGAACTTTTAGAGAAAAGTCAATGTTCCAATAACTTTAAAATCAATTAAATTGCTTTTCATATGCAATGGTAACCAGAAGACATTCTCAGATACCAAAAGCCATAGAAAGAAGACATTCTCAGATACCAAAAGCCATAGAAAATTTATCAGCAAGGTATAATTTCTGAAAAGCTACTAAGAGATGTCCATGCGTGTGTGTTAAGTCACGTCAGTCATGTCCGACTCTTTGTGACCCCACTCACTGTACTCCTCGTTCATGGGATTTTCCAGGCAAGAATACTGGAGTGGTTGCTATGCCCTCCTCCAGGGAATCTTTTCCTGACCCAGGGATCGAATCTGCATCTCTTACATCTCCCACATTTGCAGACGGGTTCTTTACCACTAGCACCACCTGGAAAGCCCCAAGAGATGTTCTCACTTAAAAAAACGAGTCAACAGTAAATTGTGTCAGATAGGGATGAGAAACAAGAAGCAAAATCAATGAAAATTATAGCAGTAAGTGGAGAAAAGAAAAGTAATCAGGAAAGGGTTTATATTGTCACCACAGTTAAAAATAGAATTTAAAAATCAGATAAATGTGACATTTTTTAATGATGGTAAGTGTGGATTCAGATTAAATTAGCCAGGACTAGTAAAAAGAAAAAGCTTTAGAGTAGATTGCAAAAACACAAAATTCCTTGTCTCCCTAAAACAAAAAGTCATCAGTCATTATTTTAATTTTGCTAATAAGATAAATATGGGTTTAGCCTTAAGGCAATTAGTATATTTTAAAAGAAGGTGTTTATTTCACAAATCATTGACATATACAACAGAATATAGAATGACGCTGCACATACCACAAAGGAGCTTTTAACTGAATAATAAACAGTAAAAACCATAAAAATAGGAAAAAGTAAACAATCGTGTAAGTTTGGATAACATTTGCCACTGGAATAATTTCTAACATTTCAGTGTTTTTACATACTAGACGTCTGGTTTTTGCTCACAAAGCCATCCAGTGTGTATATTAGCAATAAACGGCTTCTCTGGTGGCTCAGCTGGTAAAGAATCTGCCTGCAATGTGGGAGACCTGGGTTTGATCCCTGGGTTGGGAAGATCCCCTGGAGAAAGGAAAGGCTACCCACTCCAGTATTCTGGCCTGGAGAATTCCATGGACTGCATAGTCCATTGGGTCAAAAAGAGTCAGACACAGCTAAGCGACTTTCATTTTCTTTCATTAGCAATAAAGGATGTAAGGGTTGCTGCATCTAGTCTTACAGGGGATTAGCTGGCAGGGTTCTGCCATCTTCAGTTTCAAATGTCACTCTCAGTATTGACCTCCAGCTACAATATGGGAAAAGAGTGAGGATAGAGAAAACACAGCCCCTCTGCTCACATTTATGACACACAAAGATTCAGCCTTGGGCTGAGCAGACTTTCAGGCAACAAGTCTACATTATAGGAGAGGGGCACCTATCTTCAGTGAACAGCTAGTGGTCTCCACCAAAACCGTAGATACATGGTTTCATTTAACTAAAAAGGGAAGATTCCCAAGTCGAATATTTTTTTTTTGTCTAGTAGTTGTCTGGTTCCAAAGGACATGGCTTAAACAAAATAATACGGAGAGGCCAAGCATAAAGTAAAAGGAACTGAGATAAAACAAATTCAAGCAACTTGAAAGTGACAGTGTTAATTTCAAACAAAGTTGAATTTACAAGGTAAACTGAACTATAAGAATATTCCTTTTTTCCCATTTTTCCTTATGGGACAAATTGGGAGAGCAGGATTGATATATATACACTATTGTGCATAAAACAGATTTAGCCAGTGGGAAGCTGCTGATTAGCACGGGGAGCTCAGCTTGGTGCTCTGTGATGACCTAGAGGGGTAGGATGGGGTGGTGGGAGGGAGGCTCAAGAGGGAGGAGATATATGTATACATGTAGCTGATTCACTTTGTTGTACAACAGAAACTAATACAACATTGTAAAGAAATTTTACTTCAATTTTTTTGAAAAAAAAGTCTTCTCCATCGATTCCAAAAAATAAATGTTTTGGTTTTTTTTTTTAAAGAAAGAAAATGAAACAAATTCAAACGAAAGTACAGTCAGGCCTTTCTTTTCCAACAGGTTTCTCAGCAGAGCAAGCTCAGTGTTTCTCCTCCCCGGTCTCTTGCTAATATCTTCTTGGTTCTACTGCATTCTTCTGAAGCTGCTCAAACTTCCTAACTTCATATTTTCTCTTATAAAACATACCAGCTCTCATCCCAGGCTATGTATTCTTTTGTATGCACCCCTTGCCCTCCCTGACCACCCACTCCATCCCTAGCTGCCTTTCTGTTCTAACAGCCTCAGCATCTCCCAGGGCTGTTGGCAGTATCATTCTTTCCTCATCAAAATATCTTCCCAGTCTTCTGCTGATTTCACATTTTCCGAGCATCCTATGGACCGGCCCCACAGATGAATTTGGACCTACCTGAGCCAGTCATCACATGGGGACTCAGACTGAGTGCCAAATAACAGAGCCAGGATGATACGATACCTAAAGAAAAACATTGTCACCAAACCAAAAAGAGATGACCAGAAATACAATCATTTGAAGATACTTTAACATAGTGCTATCAGCCTAGGACAGGACAACTTGACTAAAATAAACAAGATCTTATAGAATCAAAGCAAAAATGAATAACTTAGAATTTCAGTGTGTGGAAAATCATATCACCCAAAGGCAATATAACTTTTCTCAGGATCTTCTAAAATAATACATTGGCAAGAGCATTTTTTTAATTCTGGGGAAAAAAATGTAATGAATGTATATCAGCCTTATTACAAATGAAAATATTTCTATACTAGTTAAAACAATAAAGTTCTGGTGTAAAAATAGATAGGTTAATGGAACAGAAAGAGAGCTTCCAAACAGAGTACAATATGTATAATAAGTTAATATACCATAAAAGTTTTATAAGTCAGTGGAGAAAAGTAATTTTACCAATGACAGTTTTTAGATAGTTGTCATCTTAAGAAGGATCAGCTTTTAATTTCTCTTTATACTACATACCAGTGCTTTTTAATTTACTTCTCAAAAACTAAGGACACTCTCAAATATAGGACCAAGATGAAAGCAAGAGAAATGGATCTGAGTATTGACCTAAATCATTCCATTTTCTCATTTTATCAATTAGATTTCCATGTAAGATTTTGCTTGAAGAAAGAATTTTCCACCAAAAAAGGATATAAAAAGTTTGAAAAGTTGTCATATACCAAACTACATTTAGAGGAGTAAAATGTTATTGAAAGCAAAACACGAAAAATACCAGGGAACACAATTAATTATAATAAATATTTTAAATGAGTAGAATTTTCCAAAGAGAGATGCAATAGAAAACAGGAGAGACTGGGAGATGACTAGATACAAGCATAACTTTCTTTACATCAAAATAAACCGAAGTAAAAAGATGATAAGGAAATATTTGTATCATATGAGAATTTTAATGTGTTGGTGGTGGTTTAGTCACTAAGTCATGTCTGACTTTTGTGACCCCATGTATCCCTCCAGACTCCTCTATCCATGGGATTTCCTGGGCAAGAATACTGGAGTATGTTGCCATTTCCTCTCCAGAGGATCTTCCAGACCTAGGGATAGAACCCAGGTCTCCTGCATTGTGGGTGGATTCTTTACCGACTGAGCTATCAGAGAAGCCCCTTAATGTGTTAACTCCTTAAATTTACAAAGTTTTTATATAAATGAATTAAAAATAGAAAGATCTCAAGTTCAGAATAAAAGCAAATTATTTTGACAGCAATATCCAAAAGTGAAAACCCTGATAAATATCACAACAATAAAGAGATTGTGGGTGAGAAATTTCAGCCCATTTTTGCAAAATGAAAGGTGGGTAGAGGAATGTTGACTGGTGATAGAATGAAGAGAAAACAGGGCCTGACTGATGCAAAGCCCAACGGTTAGACTCAAACAAAAGGGAATGAGATTTGGAGCTGCAAAGAAAGGGCTGGTCGGCAGCACGAACACAAAATTCAGTCACTGCTCTCTCTCTGCACCCAGTCTCATTCCCTCCTGCATATACCTGAACACATGAACACAGGTGTAGCATCCCCAGAAGTCAAGCATTTATTGCCCGTTTTAAAAGCAAAACAAAAACAGAGTTGCCTTTTCCAAAAAAAAATGAACCACTTCTCTGGGGGAGAATCAAGGGTGTGATGAAGCTGTGTGTGTGTGTGTGTGTGTGTGTGTGTGTGTGTGTTTATGTGTGTGTGTTAGTTGCCCAGTCATGTCCTACTCTTTGAGACCCCATGGACTGTAGCCCTCCAGGCTCCTCTGTCCATGGAATTCTCCTGGCAAGAATACTAGAATGGGTTGCCATTCCCTTCTCCAGGGGATCTTCTTGACTCAAGGATCAAACCAAGGTCTCCTGCATTGCAGGAAGATTCTTTACCATCTGAGCTATCAAGGAAATAATAGTGATGAGCTACCCAATAGCAACACGTTCTTTCCTTGCTTTAGGGCCTCCCAGCTCAATGGCTGGCTCTCAACCTACTCACCCTAAAGCAAAGCGTGATGATCAGTGGATAAACTTTTCTCCCATACACAAAGCACATAATCATTACGTTTTTTGTCACATTCTTAAATACAAATAGGTAAAAAAGGATCACTTGGTACTGAGGGAAGCCAGTGATATGAAAGAGAATGATCACAAAGTATGAACAGAAATGACCATCAAATAAAGGACCAAATTCAGACTAAAGAAAATAAATTAAGAAAAGTAATCTTTGATAATACCCCCTGAATATTTCGTGTAACACTGTATCCATAAAGCATGATTGGGATGCTATTAAAATAGGGTCAAGGGACTTCCCTGGTGGTCCAGTGGTTAAGAATCTGCCTTGCAAAGCAAGGGACATGAGTTTGATCCCTGTCAGGTAACTAAGATCCCACATTTCTGCAGAACAACTAAGCCCACATGCCCCAACTAAGAAATAAATATTAAAATAGATAAATAAATAAATAAAAGAACAAGAAAAACTCATGGAAATAAAAATAGGATAGCTGAATAAAGAACTATTGTACGACTAGTAAATATATGGGAAAATGACCAGTACCACAAGTATGCAAATTATCCAGACTAACACAAAAATGACCAGCTTTGTTTCATTATTAAATTAACAAATGTCAAAGAAAGTTTTAACATAAAAGTACTCAATGCTTGGAGGGAATGTAGTAAATCTCTGCTTGTGGTGTTAAATAACTGTAAAACTCTCTGAAAATAATTTGGTAATATGTTTATAGAAAGAGACAGGAAAATTAACTTTTGACCTAGTTATTTTGTTTTGTTTCCATCTGAATGCAAGATATAAGGACACTTAAACAAAATACAGGAACAACGAAGGGACCAAATAGATTATCACAATGGTATTTAGCCGCATAAAATACTTCCTAGGAAAACCTCGCTCACTGAGGATGTTTAAAATCTCACCCCAAACTACCTTTGTAGTCTATCCTGGGAAGTGAATCACTTTGGATTTTCTTCTTCTCACAATTACTGGTTAATAAAAGTTGTTGCTGGAAGGAATAATGTCTGGAATAGATGTTGAAAGATGAATAAGAGCTAAACAGAGTTTTTAAAAAAGAAAGTAATTAGCCTCAAATTAAAATAAATAAATTTAAATTAAAAAAAAAGAAAGAAAGAATAGCACTTTGGGCCACAGAAAAAGCATGAGCATGTATGCAGAACATAAAATAATATAAAGTGCATGAAAAACTATAATCGGCTTAGAGTTCCTAGTGCTTAAACCATTAAGCTGGGAGTGGTTAGAGATGAGATCAGGGAAGTACATAGGGGAGTGCCAGGTCAAGGAGAGCCTTATAATATAAGACTAAAAAGTTTGGACATAAGGTAATGAAGAGCCATGAAAGGGTTTACGTAGAGGAGTGACAACTGCAGATTGTGGGGATTTGGGGGTTTTTCTGTTTGTTTTTGTTATTGGGGTTTAGTTGCTTTACAATATCGTGTTAGTTTCTGCTGTACAATGAAATGAATTAATTGTATATATACATATATCCCTTCCCTCATGAGCCTCCCTCCCCTCCCTCCATCACACCCTTCTAGGTCATCACAGAGTGGTGTGAGCCCATCACATACCAGACTGGGCTCCCTCTGTTATACAGAACTTCTCACCAGCTATCTATTTTACACATAATAGTGTATATATCCTGATGCTGCTTTCTCCATTCATCCCACTCTCTTCCCCCATACTGTGACCTCAAGTTCATTTTCTACATCTGTATCCATTCCTTCCTTGTAAATAAGTTCATCAACAGACATTTCTCCAAAGAAGACATGCAGATGGCCAATAAACACATGAAAAGATGCTCAACATCACTAATTATTAGAGAAATCACATCAAACTGCAATTGGGTATCATCTCACATCAGTCAGAATGGCCACCATCAAAAAATCTACAAACAATAAATGCTGAAGAGGATATGGAGAAAAGGAAACACTCCTACACCATTGATGGAAATGTAAACTGATATAGTCTTTACTGAGAACAGTATGGAGATTCCTTTAAAAACTAGGAATAAATCTACACTTGATATTTTGATATACATTTCCAAGTAAAGTCAATACCCTCCAAACCGCCTGAGAAAAACTATTAGAATATTCAAAGTAATTCTCTGGTTAATGGTAGAATGCTGTGTGAGAAATGGTAGAAATCAAAACATCTGTTATAGACAGATATGGATTAATTAAAGCATTATTAACTCAAATATCAAAGTCTCTCATTACTAGAAATTACATTAACTAAAACTAAAGATATTTGGATTACACAAAGTTTTTTTTACCCTGAAAGAATGTTTTAGGGGAAAAAATGCTTATGTATCATTTTGTGCACTGGCATTAGCATTTGCTAGTTCAAATCTAATAAATTCTTCTCCATGAATGCTTCATTAATAAAAATCTTCAAAATGGCTTCTCTCAACATTTTCTTTTTGATTTTTCATGATTTAATTAGAAACATCTTTAAAAAGGCTGGTTTTACTATGGTAGTATCGTATCTGCATTTTCAGCAATATGCTGTTTAATCACAATGGGTTATAAAGCGAAACTCCCAGTACTTATTGTATTATCTAGTAGAACCCACACATTTCGTACTTTTAGTGCCCCTGAGTCATCATCTTATATTTGTTCATCAACATTTTAACTGCCCCTCTTTAAAAAATGTAATTTGGTAGTTAATTTTCTAAACTTGTTGTTCTTTTATTTCTTTTCAAAGTAATGACATTTCCTATGCCTTTGTTGCTGCATCCTATACCTGAACCTCGTTGCCTAATAAATCAAAAGTTATTTCTTTTTACCTTATACGAGTTTTGCAATTTTTGTTTAGAGACTTAATCAACTTAAATCCTTCTAAGCTTTCATGATCATCAATAAAAATGAATTAGCTATTTTACCACATTGTTGGATAGTTTTAGGATATACATAAACGGTGGTATTGGTGAGATTAAAGGTTTACTAAGAAAACAGGAGATCAGCCCTGGGATTTCTTTGGAAGGAATGATGCTAAAACTGAAACTCCAGTACTTTGGCCACCTCATGCGAAGAGTTGACTCATTGGAAAAGACTCTGATGCTGGGAGGGATTGGGGGCAGGAGGAGGGGACGACAGAGGATGAGATGGCTGGATGGCATCACTGACTCAATGGATGTGAGTCTGGGTGAACTCCGGGAGTTGGTGATGGACGGGGAGGCCTGGTGTGCTGCGATTCATGGGGTCGAAAAGAGTCAGACACGACTGAGTGAATGAACTGAACTGAACTGAACTGAAGTATATATAGAGAGAGACATACATATATGCAAAGAATATGTTGGTTACTTTGACAGAAAAAAAATTTAAGTTACTTTCAAAAAAAAGATTTCTTTCTCTAATAAAGAATAACTCATATGTTTAATACTCAAATGATTTAAAAATTATGGATTAAATGATGATTTGAGACTTTTTCACTCATGTTGTTTGTCTGAAACAGAATCAAACACGAATAGAATGAATGGGTCATAAACCTGCTGATGAAGAACTAGGTGTTTCCCACTTCTCACCCTACCCTTGTCCCTTCCTTTCCTCTCTCTCCTCTTAAATTTCAGAGAAAAAGAGGGAGCAAGTTACTCAGAGGAGCTCCCTTCAAACCCTGTTCTTAGCACCTCCCTTGCCTCCTCCTAACACTGTCCTGTTGTCATTGCCTGTACTACTCAGAGTAATAATTTATAGCGTAGGTTCTGGAATCCAGTTGCCTTGACTTCAGTCTTGGATCTGTCTTTCTAGATCTGTGACTTTGGACAAGTTGCTAGACCTTCCTTTATTTTGAAATATAGTAGTACTATTAGTATTATTTTGGGCTCCTCAGGTGACTCAGAGGTTAAGAATCCACCTGCAATGCAGGAGATGCAGGAGACACGGGTTTGATCCCTGGGTTGGGAAGATCCCCTGGAGAAGGAAATGGCAACCCACTCCAGTATTCTTACCTGGAGAATCTCAGGGACTGAGAAGCCTGGCAGGCTACAGTCGTGGGGCTGCAAAGAATTAGACATAATAAGGAGATCAGCCCTGGGATTTCTTTGGAAGGAATGATGCTAAAGCTGAAACTCCAGTACTTTGGCTACCTCATGTGAAGTGTTGATTCATTGGAAAAGACCCTGATGCTGGGAGGGATTGGGGGCAGGAGGAGAAGGGGACGACAGAGGATGAGATGGCTGGATGGCATGCTGACTCGATGGACGTGAGTCTCAGTGAACTCCGGGAGTTGGTGATGGACAGGGAGGCCTGGCGTGCTGCGATTCATGGGGTCGCAAAGAGTCGGACATGACTGAGCGACTGATCTGATCTGATCTGAGCATGCATGTACTAGTAGTATTTCCCTTACAAGGCTGTATGAATTAAACACTACCATTAAAGCATTTAGAGCTATTTCCAATACATAGCAAGAATTTAATCATTGTTAGCAACATTATTATTTCTTCTCTGTTTCATTGTGCTAAGAAGATAAATTCCTTTTCTTTTTTAAAAATGTACTTATTTGACTCAAGCTGTTTTCTAAGTAATTTATTCATTAATTCATTCATATCTTTAACAAGTATTTTTTGAATACTTGCCATGTCCTAGGAACTATACTAGATTCTGATGCCTTAAGAGTAAGCAAGAAACACAAGGCCATATTTTCAGGCTTGAGAGTCAAGAAGGAGCTTCTGAATTAAACAAGCAATTACAACATAGTGTTAAGTGTTAGGATAGGAGCGGTGAGGAGTAATATAGAGCTGGAAGGTGTACACCCAACCCATCTGGCAGAGAGTAGCTGGTGACAGAAATATCCCCTTATTGGAGAATACCATGCCACTCTCTCCTCAAACAGCCCTTCCTCATCTTAGCAAGTGTCAGTAGATTCACAAATTGGATTTATTTGGTCCCAAAGAAGAACAGACCTTAAGGAATCTGTATAGTTAGAAAGCATTCTAGTTGATTTTCATGCAAGAGTCTGAAGACGCCCTGCAACAAGTCTCAGGCAAAATGGGCAAGACAAGAAATACTGGAACAAAATCCCAGTGTGGCTGCAGTGAATCTCAACTGTAACAAATTGGTACATCTTTCCAGCAGTGCATTAAAGAAGGTCTTTCAGGTGTGATGCATTTCAAAGAGGTTTATCGTAGACAGAACAATTACTCAATGTCATCAACTTCTGTTCAGTGGTACTCATAAGCCATGCCTGAAAGACCCAAGTAGCCTATTTTAAAAGGGCTTCCCCAGTGGTTCAAGTGGTAAAGAATCCACCTGCAATGCAGGAGACGCAAGGAGATGCAAGCTTGATCCCTGGATGGAGAAGATCCCCTGGAGAAGGGCATGGCAACCCACTCCAGTATTCTTGCCTGGAAAATCCCATGAACAGAGGAGCCTGGCAGGTTACAATCCATAGATTGTCAAAGAGTTGCACATGACTGGTGTGACTGAGCAAGCACAGCCTATTTTAAAAGACTTGCAGGTAAGAGAATTCTGTAGCATGCCTTGATAACATTTGCTAATGATTATGATGAGTGTTTATTTGGGCTGTTTAATTACTAAGATAATTACTTTTCTAGTCCCCATCACTGTGTATGTGTTATCCTAGTTTGAGTGTATAACATGTGCTGAGCACTCTGCTCTGAGGTATGGGAGAGCAAAATGAAATTATCCACAATGGTTTTAAAAGCCAATTGTTACTCTTTATCCATGGCAGAATAATAATAATAATTGTCACCACTTAAATAGCTCCTTTCATTCTCAGACCTCAAGGCACTCCAACGTTGTTCCTTCACATTATTTAAGTGAATTTCTTTTGGAAGACAGGGCAAACTGAGAGACACATAATACGTGGTTAGCTATGCTAATTTTGTTTTCTTTAACAAATGCAAAATAAATAGCCTACTAAAGAGCCAGATAATATCGTGACGATAAACCCTTTCTAAAGTAGGTTATTCTAAACAGATGTGCTTTGTTTTATATCAATGTTATTTTTGAAAATTTTATTCACATAGACATAATCCTAGATGTGATTAACTAATACCGATTTTTTTTTTGGCTCGTATTTTGTCAGAAAAATGGAAACAAGCAACTTGCTTGCACATACACAAAAAAATGGTTTTAATGAACAGTGAAACTACAGATTTTTAAAGCCTTGCTGCTTTCTAAATTTTATGAGTAAATTTTGTGGAAAACTGTGTAAATAGAGCATAATTGTTTTAAAAATAGAAGCCTTTGTTATTAGTCATCTAACTGTCACAGGTATACAAAGCAGCCTGCTGTATAGACAAAGAACCAGAAAAAAGTTACCTGCAGAGAGTTTTTGCTATTGAATAATAAAAACTAAAGCAATGAACTTTTGGTTCACATTTGCAAATACTGAATGCTAAACCTAGCTGAGGGAAAATCACTTTAGCCTGATAACCGGATTACTTAGAACAAAAATAGAGAAAATTAAGAACTGAAAAGCAGAAAATTAAGGTGGAATGCAATTTAAAGAGTAAGTAGATGATGTAGGCTTTCATTTTCTTCCCCCCCAGTGTCCAGCTAATTAAAATCACAATCAAAGTGAAAGAGTCTAAATGTGTAAATATCTTTAGCTAATGGTTTTGTTTTTTTTTTAATCATCTTCACATTCAAAGTCTTCTTTTATTCATTTAGGTCTTTACAATAAAATAAAATTGTTTTTCCCCTGTAAAAGTCCTCCTTTTAATTTTCCTTATCTGCTTCTCTTTATATTATATAATTCTTCAGTTCTTTTTTCTCTGCCTCTCCTTATGCCATATTCTTTCAGCTTTTTCTTTAACTTTGAACCTACTTTACAGAAGGCAAAGTTGTATAGGTGTAGAGGTTATATTATTTTATGTTAGAATTTAACTGCTGATCCAAATACAGCTCTTTGAGGCTGCCTCACACACAAAGGAATAATTACTTGTGGCATAATATATACCTTATAAAATTATACTTTCAAAACTTAAGTGGATTCCAGTTTTCTTAGCAGAAAGATTTCTTCATTGCCTTTGCCACCAGGAATATCTTTTATATTGCCAAGTAAAATCACAGCTAAAGACATTACCAATCTATGGAAATTTTCCTTTGTATCTGTGTTTACAAATATATTGTGCTTCAAACTCTCCTAGGATCAGTGTTTGGGGACCCAGGAAATGAAAAAGTACCTAAGAAGCATGAAGTCAGCAACTATGGAACACTTTATTTATCAGTTTTAATGCACATTAATCAGGCACCCATGAACAGAGGAGCCTGGTGGGCTACAGTCCATGGGTTTGCAAGAGTCGGACACGACTTAGTGATTAAACAACAATAATCAGGCACCATCAGCCATTCACCTTGTTGGAGGACTTGTTCCTAAACCTAGAGGTCAGATCGGGGCTTTGCATAGCATCACATCCATCTCTTGATCAAGCTCTGCTCTACTGTTTAGAGAAGTTTATTTTTATTATTATTATGGCTATTTTATTTTCTGCCTTGCTAGCCTGCCTATATAAGCTAAACTAATAATAAAGTGTGGGCAGCAGCATTCCCATATCCTGGGAACTTGTTGAAAATACAGAATCTTAGACAGTAGAGCAGATGTACCGAATCATCGTCTTAACAGGAACCCCAGGTTAATTTACAGACACACTTAAGTTGAGAAGTCCTCCTTGAGGCAGTCTCCTCTAAGCACTCTAGATCTCTGACTGATCCTTCTTTGCCCTTCTGTACTCCTTCAACACCCACCCATGAGTGGTGAACATATCATGTCTAAGATAGGAAAGGAAGGGATTGACTTTCATGCCTTGTCAACACAGGACCTAACTTAGAATGTCATTTCCCATGACCAGGGTCCCTTCATGATAAGCAGGCTAGAATGCCAGCAGGGTGGGGATTATGGGATGTCAATGAATAGTCAATTTGTCACTATCAGTGCCAGGCTCCTAGATAAAGAGACCAGCAGGAGCCATTCACATCCAAGGCTAAGCGTGAGGGCAATGAGGGTATGTATTTGGGGGCTGGAATAGTGTATTTCGGGCTTCCCAGGTGGCTCAGAGGTTAAAGCATCTGCCTGCAATGCGGGAGACCTGGGTTCAATCCCTGGGTTGGGAAGATCCCTGGAGAAGGAAATGGCAACCCACTCTAGTATTCTTGCCTGGAGAATAACCATGGGTGGAGGAGCCTGGTGGGCTACTATCCACGGTGTTGCAAAGAGTCAGACATGACTGAGCAACTTCACTTCACTATAGTGTATTTCTGCTTTCTACAGCCCAGGATGAATATACCCAGCAGATGCACTGCCAGGGGTCACTGGGTTCTGCTGATAAGGGAGGAATTCAGCACTATTTCCTCAGAACTCTCCTGCATTCATCTTCTCCATAAACATGTAGGCTGATGCTACTTGGTTTTCATCCCACCTCTCTGATAACTTATTTTCACTGCCTTTTGATGGCCCTTTCCTTTTAATTCAACCTTGAAATGTTTGAGCTCCTCAAGGCAGCCTCTTCGTTTCTTACTCAATATATTGACACTTGTCTGGACTCCCATTCTCTGTCCATTCCAATAGCTTCAATTACCATCAATGCACAAATACTCCCATCTATATCTCTAGCCCAGATTTCCTCCAAGCTTTGAGTCCATTTTATTTATCACTTGGATGTCTCACAGGTATACTGAACCTGCAATTCTTCGTCACTAATCAGTTCTTTCTCGTCCATGAGCCTAGTAAAAACTCAACTGTGCTTCCAATTAAGCCCATCTCACCTCATAGCCAATTAATCAGCAAGCCTTATTGATTCTCTTTTAGAATCCTCCCATTCTTCACATCTTCATCATTATGACTCCAGTCCAGGCATCCTCAAGCTTACCCAAATTATTTTAATAGCTCAACTGATCACTCCCTAACTACACTAATATATGCAAAAACGTGATTTAAAAGATAGCCCTAGGAAATCTCACTTCATATTATTACTAGAGACAGTCAATGGCCTGGTGAGCAGTTAGCAAAGCAGTTGTCTAACTAGACTCTTAAATGATCTCTGCCTTCACTCTTCTATCATCAACAGCACTACAGCCACTAAGATTTTATATGCCAAGAAATATTATTAATTATACCCAGGATAATTTTTTCCCCTAAAAAACAGGTTCTAATTATATCTAATCATGTCAGACTCCTGCTTAAAATCCCACAAAATTCTGTTTGTGATAAAATAGAAAATTCCTTGCTTTGACTGTAAGGCATTCTAAGAACCATCTCCTACCTCACACATGAGAATCATTTTACTCCTCTCTACATTCCTATTCTTTATACTGTAGTTTCTTTTTTATTTTAATTTGGCTGCATTGGGTCTTAGTTGTGGTATGCGGTGTCTTTGTGTGTTATGTGGGAACTTAGTTGCAGTGCACAGACTCTCTAGTTGTGGTGCGCCATTTGCAGCACATAGACTTCTTTGCTCCATAGTATGTGGGATCGTGGTTCCTAGACCAGGGATCAAACCCATGTCTCATGTATTGCAAGGTGAATATTTAACCATTGGGCCACCAGGGCCCAATGGTTAAGGGAAGTCCCTATACTCCAGTTTCTTGAAAGTAGCATGTATCTTCCTACCTCAGACTGCCACATTTGTACATAAGATCCTCCTTTCTTTTGCCTGCTGCTGCTGCCGCGTCATTTCAGTCATGTCCGACTCTTCGCGACCCCATGGACTGCAGCCCACCAGGCTCCTCTGTCCATGGGACTTTCCAGGCAAGTAATGAATTCCTATCCATCTTTCACATCTCTGATCACTTCCTGTGAGACTCTATAGCTTATACCTCAAACTAGGTTAAATCCAGGTAACATACTTTCTTATCAACTTCTACTTCTCCTGGGTAATAGACATCATTATTGTATTATGCTATATCTACAACTCCAACTAGAACTATGCTCCATCCAAGCAAGGCCTGTGTTGGCTCTTGTTCACTACTTTAGCTCCAACCATGCCTTCTACAATTGGGTTCTCAAATATTTCAGAAAAAAGAAACAAAGTATGGAAGGAAGGAATGAGCATGCCAGGTGCTAGTAAAGCAAAAGAATCTGACAGGATGAGATTGTTTTGACCTCTGTCAACCCACTAATTAGAACCGGACATGGAACAACAGACTGGTTCCAAATAGGGAGAGGAGTACGTCAAGGCTGTATATTGTCACCCTGCTTATTTAACTTATATGCAGAGTACATCATGTGAAATGCTAGGCAAGATGAAGCACAAACTGGAATCAAGATTGCTGGGGAAAATATCAATAACCTCAGATATGCAGATGACACCACCCTTATGGCAGAAAGTGAAGAAGAACTAAAGAGCCTCTTGATAAAAGTGAAAGAGGAGACTGAAAAAGTTGGCTTAAAACTCATCATTTAAGAAACGAAGATCAGGGCATCCAGCCCCATCACTTCATGGGAAATAGATGGGGAAACAGTGGAAACAGTGAGAGACTTTATTTTTGGGGGCTCCAAAATCACTGCAGATGGTGACTGCAGCCATGAAATTAAAAGACACTTATTCCTTGGAGGAAAAGTTATGACAAACCTAGATAGCATATTAAAAAGCAGAGACATTACTTTGCCAACAAAGGTCTGTCTAGTCAAAGGTATGGTTTTTCCAGTAGTCATGTATGGATATGAGAGTTGGACTATAAAGAAAGCTGAGTGCCTAAGAATTGATGCTTTTGAACTGTAGTGTTGGAGAAGACTGTTGAGAGTCCCTTGGACTGCAAGGAGATCCAACCAGTCCACCCTACAGGAAATCAGTCCTGAATATTCACTGGAAGGACTGGTGTTGAAGCTGAAACTCCAATACTTTGGCCACCTGATGCAAAGAACTGACTCATTTGAAAAGACCCTGATGCTGGGAAAGATTGAAGGTGGGAGGAGAAGGGGATGACAGAGGATGAGATGGTTGGATGGCATCACCGACTCAATGGACATGAGTTGAAGTAAACTCCAGGAGTTGGTGATGGACAAGGAGATCTGGCATGCTGCAGTCTATGGGGTCACAAAAAGTCGGACACAACTGAGCGAGTGAACTGAACTGAACTGAACTGAACTGAAACCCACTAATCTCTAAGGTCGATTTGACTGGTGTGGCCTGATGTTATTCTCCTCCCCCACTGCTCCCTGTGAACTCTACCTAAACTATGGATTCTGGTATAAATAGAAGTGCATGTGGCCAGGACCTGTTTGTAAGTCCATGCAATAGCAGACTCTGATGTATTAAATAACTTTATCAGGTAATATGGTTAGTTAGTACTTTATCAAGTTAGTACAGTAGGCCCTGTTGCCAGTATCCACTAAGAATACTTTGTGATTAATTATATCTGACTAATAAATGCCTCTTGCTCCAAATCACCACCCATGACTCAGTAAAGGTAAGACTAGGAAATGTCCTTAACCTTCAAGAGATGAAGTGATGAAGTCCTCAGTCATGGTCACCTTCATCCAGCATTATTCCCCAGGGGTAATGACCTGGATTCAGTTAATAACCATTAGACCTATATGATCCACTAAACTTACTTAGATCTCTTAAATTCATTTTTGTCTGGATCTGGAGATTTATCTTAAAATTTTTTTTTAATTTATTTGGCTGTGTCACGTCTTAGTTTTGCCATGTGAGATCTTTCCTTGTGGCATATGGATTCTCCAGTTATGGTGCTCAGGCTCAGTACTTGCAGAACATGGACTCTAGTGGTGCACAAGCTCCAGAGTGCTCAGGCTCAGTACTTGCAGAACATGGACTCTAGTGGTGCACAAGCTCCAGAGTGCTCAGGCTCAGTACTTGCAGAACTGATAAAATTAAGGTAAAATTTGTGTATGTAACAGCTCATTCGACAGAGAGTTATTTGACTTTCTATTATGTTCAGGGGACTAGTCTGAGTGCTGAGGATATGACAGAAAATAAAACAGAAAAAATACCCTATTTCTTGATGTTTATATACACTCTTGATGGGAAGAGACACACAATAAGCAAAATAAACAAGTGAAATTTATAGTTATTAGAAGATAATAAGTCTAGGGAAAATTTAAGTCAGGCTAAGCGATACAGGTTGTAGTGGAGGTAGGCTACAATTTTAAACAGAGTTGGCCAAGAGGTTTTACTGAAAAGATATTTGGGAAAAGACTTGAAGTTGGGGAGAGGGGAAGAAACCATGTGGGAAATAAACATTGCAGGCAACAGAAATAACAGTACAAGAAGGATGCCTTCTGAGATAGGAGGATGCCAGTTGTTCAAGAAAAAGCAAGATCAATGTGACTCGAGCAGTGAGCCAGAAGAATAGTAGAAGTAGGGATGAGAGAGAAAAAGGAGGTGTTAGGAGAAATCTGATGGGGCCTTGTAAACCAATGATGAGGACTTTGGCTTTTGCTTGATCAAAATGGGGAGCTATTGGAGGGATTTGATTCTTACAGTGACTTGATGTGATTTCCATTTAAAAAGGATCTTAAAGGCTTCTGTGTTGCTAATAGAGGGCCAAGGGTGGAAGCAGGGCTCAGTTGGGAGACTAGTTAGATAACTAGTTTCACTAAAACTAGGCTATTATATGTCTCCAGGAATAATTCTTCAGCATTAGTGGCTGGGGCATAGACTTGGATTACTGTGATATTGAATGGTATTGCCTTGGAAATGAACTGAGATCATTCTGGTGTTTTGAGATTGCACCCAAGTACTGTATTTTGGACTCTTTCATTGACTATGATGGCTACTCCATTTTTTCTAAGGGATTCTTGCCCACAGTAGTAGATATAATGGTCATCT
>NW_011495046.1:1902940-1903033 GCF_000754665.1 Bison bison bison | reverse complement strand
GAGACACAAGAGACACAGGTTCAATTCCTGGATCAGGAAGATCCCCTGGAGAAGGGCACGGCAAGCCACTCCTGTTTTCTGGACTGGAGAATC
>NW_011495046.1:1900302-1902840 GCF_000754665.1 Bison bison bison | reverse complement strand
AGATTGCACCCAAGTACTGTATTTTGGACTCTTTCATTGACTATGATGGCTACTCCATTTTTTCTAAGGGATTCTTGCCCACAGTAGTAGATATAATGGTCATCTCAATTAAATTCACCCATTCCCTTCCACTTTAGTTCACTGATTCCTAAAAATGTTGATATTCACTCTTGCCAGCTCCTGTTTGACCACTTCCGATTTACCTCAATTCATGGACCTAACAGTCAAGGTTCCTATGTAATACTGTTCTTTACCACATCGGACTTTATTTTCACCACCAGAAACATCCATAACTGGGTGTTGTTTTCACTTTGGCTCAGCCTCTTCATTTCTTGTGGAGCTTTTTCTCCATTCTTCTCCATTAGCATATTGGACACCTACTGATCCGGGGAGTTTATCTTTCGGTGTCGTATATTTTTGCCTTTTCATACTGTTCATGGGGTTCTTAAGGCAAGAATCCTGAAAAGGTTTGCCATTCCCTTCTCCAGTAGACCATGTTTTGTCAGAACTCTCCAACATGACCCATCTGTCTTGAATGGAAAAATGTCAGTTTTCATTTCAATTTCAAAGAAGGGCTATGCTAAAGAATGTTCAAACCACTGCACAATTGCACTCATTTCACATGCTAGTGAAGTAATGCTCAAAATCCTTCAAGCTAGGCTTCAACAGTATGTGAACTGAGAACTTCCATATGTACAAGCTGGATTTTAAAAAGTCAGAGGAACCAAAGATCAAATTGCCAACAGCTGTTGGATCATAGAAAAAGCAAGAGAATTCCAGATAAACATCTATTTCTGCTCAATTGACTATGTTAAAACCTTTGACTGTGTAGATCACAATAAACTGTGGAAAATTCTTAAAGAGATGGAAATACCAGACCACCTTACCTGCTTCCTGAGAAACCTGTATGCAGGTCAAGAAGCAACAGTTAGAACTGGACATGGAACAATGGACTGTTTTCAAATTGGGAAAGGAGTACAACAAGGCTGTATACTGTCACCCTGCTTATTTAACTTATATGCAGAGTACATCATGCAAAATGCCTGGCCTGGATGAAGTACAAACTGGAATCAAGATTGCCGGGAGAAATATCAATAACCTCAGATATACAGATAATACCACTTTAATGGCAGAAAGAGAAGAGGAACTAAAGAGCCTCTTGATGAAAGTGAAAGAGGAGAATGGAAAAGCTGGCTTAAAACTCATCATTTAAGAAACGAAGATCAGGGCATCCAGCCCCATCACTTCATGGCAAATAGATGGAAAAACATGGAAACAGTGATAGACTTTATTTTGGGGGGCTCAAAAATCACTGCAGACAGTCATTGCAGCCATGAAATTAAAAGATAATTGCTCCTGGAAGAAAAGCTATGATAGACCTAGACAGAGTACTGAAAAGCAGAGCCATTACTTTGCTGACAAGGTCCATATAGTCAAAGATATGGTTTTTCTAGTAGTCATGTATGGATGTGAGAGTCAGACCATAAAGAAGGCTGAACGCCAAAGAACTGATGGTTTCGAACTCTGGTGTTGGATAAGACTCGAGAGTCCCTTGGATTACAGGGATTGCAAACCAATCAGTCCCTTGGATTACAGGGATTGCAAACCAGTCAATCCTAAAGGAAATCAAGCCTGAATGTTCGTTGGAACAACTGCTGCTGAAGCTGAAACTCCAATACTGTGGCCACCTGATGCGAAGAACTGACTCATTGGAAAAGACCCTAATGCTGTAAAAGATTGAAGGCAGGAGGAGAAGTGTGAGACAGAGGAGTAAATGCTTAGATGGTATCACTAACACAATAGACATGAGTTTGAGCAAATTCTGGGAGATAGTGATGGACAGGGAAGCCTGGCGTGCTGTAGTTCACGGGGTGTCTAAGGGTCGGACATAACTCAGCGACTGAAAAACAACATAGAATGAAATATACATGTTCCTAGCCTTTAGGAATATATTAATAATGTAATTTCATGATACATAATTAGAATAAGTATAATTTTTATATAGATAATTAAACTTACTAACTTATGATAACATTTATGATGTGATACAGTCTTGTTCCCTGAAAGTTGCTACAATCAGATTGTGTTTCAAGAGATAATTGTACTAGATTTCATGCCTAATTGATCTTTATATGTGGCAACAGAATTGACCTTCAGTGTAGATATAGATTGTTCTTGCAAAATAAAAGACACAGCAGTTAAAGAGTGTCTATTGTTAGCAGGTGAGATTAGAAATGCTCTTTGGGATATTTTCCTAAAAGTTAAATGAAAAACAAATAGGGCCTATACTAACAACCTAAAGTAGCAAGCTGCAACACTTTATCCTGAATTTCCAGACTTAAAATATAAGTCCTAAAATAACTTTAAATAGCTAAAATTTGATATAAAAGTCAATTTTAATAGAAGGCAAATAGTGAGAATTTCTAAACTTTAATTGGTGGTTGGGGCTTCCCAGGTAGTGCCCCAGGAAGTGGTACAGAACCTGCTGCCAACACGAGACACAAGAGACACAGGTTCAATTCCTGGATCAGGAAGATC
>NW_011495046.1:1888876-1900202 GCF_000754665.1 Bison bison bison | reverse complement strand
TGGACTGGAGAATCCCATGGACAGAAGAGCCTGGCAGGCTGCAGCCCATGGGGTCGCAGAGTTAGACATGACTGAAGTGACTTAGCACCCATGCACTATGGTTATAGTGACTTCAGTTCAGTTCAGTTGCTCAGTCGTGTCCGACTCTTTGTGACCCCATGAATCGAAGCACGCCAGGACTCCCTGTCCATCACCAACTCCCGGAGTTCACTCAGACTCACGTCCATCGAGTCAGTGATGCCATCCAGCCATCTCATCCTCTGTATAGTGACTTATTAATCTCATTTTTAGAATCTGTTGTAAAAATTTCATAATACGTACCAAATTATGTCATAAAATCAGTACATTGCCACATATAAATATGTATATTATACATGCAATACACACATATATGCATATCTGGAAGACCATAGCTTAACCTGGAATCATGATTCCTCTCCTGGTGTTTTGTCTCTCTCATTTATAGATTCCAGTAACAAAGAGATCAGCAGAAGTGTTTGTCTTGTCTAGTTTTCCCTTTAATGGAGACTTCCCTCTATATAACCCATCACAAATGAATAATACAGCTACAATTTACAAGTGAACATTTAAATTGTATTAAGTTTAAAAAGCTTAAACTATTATTCTAAATCAGACTTAAATGATCTACTTAGAACAGGTTCAAACGGACAGTTTCTTGAATGCTAGATTATTTTCAGATACATGTGTTGTTGGTGAACAAGTCTTTTTAAATGTAAGGCTCAGAATCGTTGATGTATCCCATAAGACATATAAGCCAAAAGCAAATAGCAAGTTATTTTGAGGGTTGTTTAAAATAATAGAGTTTATCAAACCCTGCCAAAATCTTTTATGAATGGAGTAAACAAAGTGATTTTTCTAGGAGAAATATTTTCTGTGACATTATAAACCAGCATTTGTCAAAATGAAATCTGTTCGAACTCAAGGATTCAGTTTGTAAAAGGACCTTATAAAAAAAAATTAGTAGTAAATTAACTAACATTGTTGACACTAAGAGAATAAAATAATTTATGGTACAAGTCTATTTTATTAGCACCTTAGATTAATTTACATTCTCCTCTTTAGTGACAGTTGCAGCATTTTTATCTATAATTTTTTAATTATGGATAAAATTTTCTTTAAAAAATGATTACCGTTATTCCTTCTGTGGCATAATCTTAATTGTATATTTTCATGCTCCTCTGCTGAATCTCAAGTTAGAGTAAAGCATTCTAAATGTCTATTCTATTGGTTCCAGTACTTCTGAGTTTTAAAGTTCACTGTTTTTGCCTCCTGGAAAAAATACCTTTGCAGAATGATTTAGTTTGTTTCATAAAATAGAAATACAAAATTAAAATTCAAACTTTTATTTTTCACTTCTTATAAAAATATAAAGTTTAAACTTATTAGTGAAATCTTGGATTTAACAATTCAGAACCTATCTATGTGAGTGAAATCAAATTAAATATATTTAATTATTTTAAAACCTCTTTAAATCAATTTTCACTGGTAAATCCATTATGCCAGAGTACAAAAGAAAACAGAGAGTACTTGCAATTTTTTAGTTTGGATAGGGACACAAAACAAATGCACATGAAATAAGTGAAAAGTTTTTCAGAGAAACATCAACAAGTACTCGTTACTGTAATGCAGTCTTCAGATCACATGCTAGTAAAGTAATGCTCAAAATTCTCCAAGCCAGGCTTCAACAGTAAGTGAACCGTAAACTTCCAGATGTTCAAGCTGGATTTAGAAAAGGCAGAGGAATTAGAGATCAAATTGCCAACATCCATTGGATCACAGAAAAAGCAAGAGAGTTCCATAAAAACATCTATTTCTGCTTTATTGACTATGCCAAAGCCTTTGACTGTGTGGATCACAACAAACTGTGGAAAATTCTGAAAGAGATGGGAATACCAGATCACCTGACCTGCCTCCTGAGAAATCTGCATACTAGTCAAGAAGGAACAGTTAGAACTGGACATGGAACAACAGACTGGTTCCAAATAGGGAAAGGAGTACGTCAAGGCTTTTTATTGTCACCCTGCTTATTTAACTTATATGCAGAGTACATCATGTGAAACGCCAGGCTGGATGAAGCATAAACTGGAATCAAGATTGTCGGGAGAAATATTAGTAACCTCAGATATGCAGATGATACCACCCTTATAGCAGAAAGCGAAGATCTAAAGAGCCTCTTGATGAAAGTGAAGGAGGAGAGTGAAAAAGTTGCCTTAAAACTCAACATTCACAAAACTAAGATCATGGCATTTGGTCCCATCACCTCATGGCAAATAGATGGGAAAACAATGGAAACAGTGACAGACTTTATTTTTTGAGGCTCCAAAATCACTGCAGATGGTGACTGCAGCCATGAAATTAAAAGATGCTTACTCCTTGGAAGAAAAGCTATGACCAAACTAGACAGCACATTAAAAAGGAGAGACATTACTTTGCCAACAAAGGTGAATCTAATCAGAGTTATGGCTTTTCCAGTAGTCATTTATGGATGTGAGAGTTGGACGATAAAGAAAGCTAAGTGCTGAAGAACTAATGCTTTTGAACTGCAGTGTTGGAGAAGACTCTTGAGAGTCTCTTGGACTGCAAGGAGGTCCAACGAGTCCATCCTAAAGGAAATCCGTCCTGAATATTCATTGGAAGGACTGATGCTGAAGCTGAAACTCCAATATTTTGGCCACCTGATATAAAGAATTGACTCATTGGAAAAGACCCTGATGCTGGGAAAGATGGAAGGCAGGAGGAGAAGGGGATGACAGAGGATGAGATGGTTCAATGGCATCACTGACTCGATGGACATGAGTTTGAGTAAGCTCCAGAAGTTGGTGATGGACAGGGAAGCCTGGTGTGCTGCAGTCTATGGGGTCTCAAAGACTCAGATATGACTGAGTGACTGAACTGAACTGAGTCTTCAAATAGCACAAAATTGAGATGTAGATTAATGGTGGGCTAAAATTAAGATGTAATTAGGGTGCTTCAAAAGATACTTTTCACAGCTAAGTTTTGAAAAAGGTTTTGAAAAAGTTGTAATATATGAATTTGCAGGTGGGGACCAGGATTTCAGTGAGAATAGGGCAAAGACATGGAAAGGAGCAATTATGAGTCAAGAAAATACTAAGGGCTGGAGGCAAGGTGAGTTGGAAAAACCATTTAGACCCCTGTACTCCCTTAATTTTAATCCCCTTTCTTTCAATCCATCATTTAACCACTTTTTTGCCCATTGGCTCAGAGGTTAAAGCATCTGCCTGGAATGTGGGAGACCCCAGTTTGGTAGCTGGGTCGGGAAGATCCCCTGGAGAAGGAAATGGCAACCCACTCCAGTACTGTTGCCTGGAGAATCCCATGGAGGGAGGAGCCTGGTGGGCTACAGTCCATGGGGTCGCAAAGACAGGACTGAGCTACTTCACTTTCACTCCCTTAATCTTTTAATCCCCTTTCTTTCAATCCATCATTTAACCACTTCTTTGCCTATTCAGGGACTTCCCTGGTGGCTCAGATGGTAAAGCATCTGTCTACAATGCGGGAGACGCGGGTTCAATCCCTGGCTTGGGAAGACCCCCTGGAGAAGGAAATGGCAATCCAATCCAGGACTATTGCCTGGAAAATCCCATGGACAGAGGAGCCTGGTAGGCTACAGTCTATGGGGTCACAAAGAGTCGGACACGACTGAGCGACTTCACTTTGCCTATTCAGGTTAGACTTCCTGGTGTATTACTGCAACCAACTGTGTCCAGAACTCTCAATGCCTTAGATCCTGTTCTGTTCTATTGCCAGCCCCCCTCCCTGCCAGGGAATGGTTAATTTCAGAAATCAGGGGAACAAGCTTTGTAGTCAGACCTGTGCAGTGACTGCTAGTGAACTGAACAAGGGTGACAGGTCACTGTCTTGTACTCACATTGCTTCCTCTTCATCTTTTCATCATAATTGCAACAAAAAATTTGGAGGGAGATAAATTGTGTTGGAAAGCATAAAATTTTCTCAGGAAGAATAGCAATTCTCCAACTCCCTTTCTAACACCCTCTACAAGCCATACTTCCAATTATAACTACTGGTAAACCCCAAATTTGGATCAATTTAGCTTTTCTGTTCTTAAATCCATGTTTTAGGATGTTGAACAAAAATTCATACCTGCTCATGTTGCAACTACATATCCATCATCTCTGGTTTCATCTGGGCTTTCAAAATCATTCAGCAAAAATTCTATGTTTCCTGTCTTTTGCAGTGCCTTTTTCCATTTTCCAGCTCTCCCTTCTAACTGCCCTCCTCACTTATCCTGCCCCAACATCACTCTGTTGATGAGATCACTGGCCAGCTCTGAGTCAGAAGGTTATCCGGTCCACATGATTATTCAGGAGCTTCTTCTTCATTGTGGACCTTCTGTTTGAGTATTAGCTTGTGTGTATGTGTGCTCACTCACTCAGTTGTGTCCAACTCTTTGCGACTCTATGGACTATAGTGTGCCAGGATCCTCTGTCCATGGAATTCTCCAGGCAAGAGTACTGGAGTGGTCTGCCATGCCCTCCTCCAGCAGATCTTCCTGACCCATGGACCAAACCCATATCTCTTTTGTCTCCTGCATTGGCACGCAGGTTCTAAACCACTAGTGCCATCTGGGAAAAACCAAGTATTTGCCTGAGGCACAAGTGTTTCCAGGCTCTGGGACTTTATTAAGAGATCCATCCCAATCATACACCCATTCTGTCAACTTGGTTTTTATCAATCCTATGAGAGTGAAAAAGTTGCCTTAAAGCCCAACATTCAGAAAACTAAGATCATGGCATCTGGTCCCATCACTTCATGGGAAATAGATGGGGAAACAGTGTAAACAGTGTCAGACTTTATTTTTGGGGGGCTCCAAAATCACTGCAGATGGTGACTGCAGCCATGAAATTAAAAGACACTTACTCCTTGGAAGGAAAGTTATGACCAACCTAGATAGCATATTCAAAAGCAGAGACATTAAATTACTTTGTCAACAAAGGTCCGTCTAGTCAAGGCTATGATTTTTCCATTGGTCATGTATGGATGCAAGAGTTGGACTATAAAGAAAGCTGAGAACCAAAGAATTTGATGCTTTTGAACTGTGGTGTTGGAGAAGACTCTTGAGAGTCCCTTGGACTGCAAGGAGATCCAATCAGTCCATCCTAAAGGAAATCAGTCCTGGGTGTTCATTGGAAGGACTGATGTTGAAGCTGAAACTCCAATATTTTGGCCACCTAATACGAAGAGCTGACTCATTAGAAAAGACTCATGCTGGGAGGGATTGGGGGCAGGAGGAGAAGGCGACAACAGAGGATGAGATGGTTAGATGGCATAACCGACTCAATGGACATGAGTTTGAGTAAACTCTGGGAGTTGGTGATGGACAGGGAGGCCTGGTGTGCTGCGGTCCATGGGGTTGCAAAGAGTCGGACACATCTGAGCGACTGAACTGAACTGAATTGATGATCTTGTCCTTCCAAATTCAAGAAAATTTATACCATTAGCCCCTGCCCAGGATCAATATATATCTCAATCAGGCCAGATCTTCCATGAAAAGAGTCTAACGTGGAAACACAATTCTGCTTCATAAAGAGATATCTATTCTTCATTGTGCTAGGAGCCAACAATCTTCTTCCATGTGATACAGGAATATCGTATGGAGTCATTCTTAAAACAAGATGCCCCAATACCTCCACTATTTAAATCAGAATACAAAATCAATTTTTACATCATCAATCAATTGCTTATGGGAAACTCCCTTTAGACTATAGAGTTGAAACAAGTGTAGCAGTTTGCAAAAGGCATAAGAATGTAGAACCTGTCCAGTTATTAAATTACTGGGCACCACAAACTTTATGGCTAGGTTGGTTCATCAACTGAAACTTGAGCCAAACAGAATGCCACAGTCAGTTTCCTCAAGAGCTAACAGTGTCAGGAAATTTTCCACAAAATGTAGATACAGAAGAGAGCATGGTCTTTGTCCAAATTTTAGGCTCCTCCTCTGTTAGCAAGAATCCTAACTTGGCTTCCTAAAAGGTGTAGATTTGGTGATTAATAAATGGCACCCCACTCCAGTACTCTTGCCTGGAAAATCCCATGGATGGAGGAGCCTGGTAGGCTGCAGTCCATGGGGTTGCTAAGAGTCAGACACGACTGAGCAACTTCACTTTCACTTTTCACTTTCATGCATTGGAGAAGGCAATGGCAACCCACTCAGTGTTCTTTCCTGGAGAATCCCAGGGATAGGGGAGCCTGGTGGGCTGCCGTCTATGGGGTCACACAGAGTCGGAGATGACTGAAGGACTTAGCAGCAGGCTAGTTTGGCTTCTGTAACCTCATAGTTCTTGGAAAATGACAGTGGACTATTGGAAACAAAATCAGTGGAGGCTCCAGTTGTGGCTGTCATGGCAGTTGTTTTTTTTTTTTTTTTTTTTTCCTTGCTAAAATAAATGAATGTATCTGTTACCGTTTATTGTGCAGTTACTGATCTTGTCAAAATATTTTTTTATGTATCTTGGTGGGTAGGCACCATCAGCAGTTTGTCCTCATTGATATAAATACCAATAAATCTAGGATACTTCTAGAGTTAGCAAGCCCATTCAGTATCTCAATCTGCTAGAGAAAGTTCAAGCACCATGAGAACTTCCAGGTCACAAGGACCAGTTGACAGTTACTTGCTGTAAAACCCTGAACCTAAGTTTTCCTTCACTATGGACCCCAATCATGGAAGGATAAAATTTAGATCATCTTGTCCATGGTCAGAGTAAGACATAAAAAGATGCTGTATCCAAAATTTAGGACATTCATTTTGAAAGGAGTAGCCTGGAATGCCACAGATCCTCAAACACTCAGGCCCTTTACTTTCGTATCAGAACTCTTTAGTCTTATACACTTTCACAGTTGCATATATGACTTACAACAGCATCCAGGAGCATTTCTACTTTCTGATCTTCATGGCCTATCAGCATGAAGTTTTGTGTATATTGGATCAAAATGGTACGTTGATCAAAGACTCAGCAAATTAGACTGTAACACACAGCCAGAAAGCTTGTGTTTCCCTAAGGCAGGACAATAAAGATTTATTGGTGTTTATGTCTCTCAATGAAGACAAACTGCTCATGGTGCCTATGCACCAAGATACATAAAAAATATTTTGACAAGATCAGTAACTACACAGTAATTGTTAACAGATACATTCATTTATTCTACCAAGGAGGAATAAAAAAACAAAAAAAACTGCCATGGCAGCCACAACTGGAGCCTCTACTGATTTTGTTTCCAATAATCCACTGTCATTCTCCAAGAACTGTGAGGTTACAAAAGCCAAACCAGTCTATTAATCACCAAATCTACACCTTTCAGGAAGCAGCCTGCATGGTTGTAGGGTTCCTGTTCACTCCTTATTTTGGCTAGGGAAGAGAGTACCTAATGGCCTGTCATAAAATAACGGCTATGTCTTTAGAGGGGGAAGAAAGAAGTTGTGGGGTCTGCCAGTCTCCTAAAATACCCATTCCTACAACTCACTCAGGATCTGAGAAAATGAGCCCAGGATAGTTAGGGGAGTCCCACTCGGCCAACCATGAAATAAACTCAGGTCAGAACATCATTTATCACCTGGACTCCACAATGATCCCCGACTCTATCCAGCTGACTACAGTGGAATTATAAGTCCCCAGGAATCAATGATAACTTTGAGCCGATATCCAATATTTCCCAAGTTCAAGTATTTCCCCTTTCCACAGTGTACAAGTATGCAGGTTAAATGACTGCCAGCCCCATTAGCAAAGACAAGGCAGAAGGTTAAACGTGTAGGCTTGTGTAGTGTTACAGCAGTATCTTTCCTCCTGGGTACCAGCCTTCCCTTTCATTGGGTGATGCTGAGTCTGTGAACCCAAAATTCTCTAGCACGTTGGTTCCAGTGAGGCCTCTGTTCACCAGACTTAGAATAGCTTTGGTTAAATAAATCAAGACACACCTTAATTGGCTGTCCGTCTATTTCATTCCGGGGGACCCCATGATTAATTAACCACAGTCAGAGATTTCTGCTACTGAAGCCATTCCCTGATCCCTGAGTGTAGCATCTGGCTATTAAAACAATACCCACTTTGCTTCAGACTGTTAACAGCCATCACCTGGGCTAGGCCTCAGCTGGCTTCTCACATCCCCTGTGAGATCAGGAATACCATTTTCATTATAGCTCCTTCCACAAACATTCCCAACCCAGGAAAAAACAAAAAGTCAGTAAAGCATTTTAAAATACTTCGGGTATTTCCTTTTTTGCTGTATTTTTATTGGCAAGACAGAGGCGTCTTCAGGATCCTGTCAGGATATAGGGGTGAGAGACATGATCCATTTAATCTACTTTCTTGTCTCCCCAAATCTTTAAATGATTTCCTCTATGTTGTGCCAAGGACTTTCCAGCCTTTTATTTTACCAATAGAGACCAATTTGCTTTAGCAAACCCAGAAAAAAACTACAGCTAACTGCTTGAGCTACCACACTGAATGCAGTATGTCTAATGAATAAACGTGTTCAGAAAAAAAAGAAAAAACAACTTAGATTTTCTATAGTGGCTACACATTAAGAGAAAATGATATGAAGAGTTTTTAAAGATATGAGGCTTATCACCCTCCCCCCACCACCTGAGATTTAACTCAGAGTCTCTGGGCTTAGACCAAGCATCTCTGTCATCTCAAAATTGCCCCAGTGGTTTTGGTCCACAGTGAGATTCAAGGACCACTGCTCTAGAAGTTCTCATTCACTCCCAAGCTTCCTAATATCACCTATATGCTAATGATGTATATTTATAAAATCTAAGACCAATCAGCTAAGCTTCAGCCCACTTGACACAGTATTTCTCTCTTTGTCTCTTTCCCCCAGTTGTTGAAGAATCTGGAGATTTACACAATATAAAGGGATTATCAAATACTAGGGTCTTCCCAGGCGGCACTAGTGGTAAAGAACCTACCTGCCAATGCAGGAGACATAAGAGATGCGGGTTCAATCCCTTGGTCGGGAAGATCCCCTGGAGGAGGGCATGGCAACCCACTCAAATATTCTTGCCTGGAGAATACTTATAGACAGAGGAGCCTGATGGGCTACTGTCCAAAGTGTCATAAAGAGTTAGACATGACTGAAGCAACTTAGCACACATCAAATATTAGAGCTTACCGTACGCCAGGCCAAAGTAAACAAAGCAACCCTGGTCTCCACATTCCTTGTGTAGACATTTGATTGCCTCTCATGGGGTTTCTTAACCTCAGCAATATTGCCATTTTGAGCTGAATCATTCTTTATTGTGGGTGACTGTCTTATGCATGATCATTCATTAGCCTCTACCTACTAGATTTCAGTAGTGCTGTACACCTTCCCAGGAGACAACAAAAAATGTTTCCAGGTATTGCCAAATGTCACCTGTGGGTCAAAAATTGCTCTTGGTTGAAAACAATTGGTCTATGGGCACCTCTATATAAAAGTTCCACAAGAACTTACATCTTAACATGTTATATACTAAAGTGAAAGTGAAGTCGCTCAGTTGTGTCCAACTCTTAGTCGACCCCATGGACTACAGCCCACCAGGCCCTCTGTCCATGGGATTTTCCAGGCAAGAGTACTGCAGTGGAGTGCCATTGCCTTCTCTGATAACAGCAGCAAGGCATATTATATTTACTTGGAGCTGGTATACTTGGTGACAGCTTTAGTGCCCTCGGACACGGCGTGCTTGGCCAGCTCCCCAGGTAGCAAGCGCACAGCTGTCTGGATCTCCCTGGATGTGATAGTCGAGCGCTTGTTGTAATGCACCAGGCGTGATGCCTCACCAGCGATGCGCTAGAAAATATATAAAAGTTCCACAGGAACTTACATCTTAACATGTTATACACTAAATATACCAATTTTCTCTCTATTATGCTAGTCTTAGTTATTTGTACCATTATCAAGACTTAGGCCTCCCAGGTGGCACTAGTGGTAAAGAAGAGACGTGGTTTGATCCCTGGGTTGGGAAGATCCCTTGGAGGAGGCCATGGCAACCCACTCCAGTATCCTTGCCTAAAGAATCCCATGGACAGAGCAGCCTGCAGACTACAGTCCATGGGGCTGCAAAGAGTCAGACACGAATGAAGTGACTTAACATGCACATACTTCAAGACTTTACCAATTCAGAAATCTCTTTTTTCCAGGACCATTGCATATGCATGCACAATTGGTTTATTCAAATTACCATTCAAACAAAGTTTCAAATTGCTCTTAAGTGTTGTTTCTAAGTCTCTTTTTAAAATTGAACCATTTCTCCTCTTGCTTTTTTCCCCCCCATACCTTTGGGTGAAGAAATTGTATTAGTTGGCTTTGAGGACTTCCCTGGTGGCTCAGAAAGTAAAGAATCTGCCTGCAATGCAGGAGACGTGATTTTGATCCCCGAGTCAGGAAGATCCCCTGGAGAAGGGAATGGCTACCCACTTCAGTATTCTTGACTGAAGAATTCCATGGACAGAGGAGCCTGTCAGGCCACAGTCCACAAGGTTGCAAAGAGTTGGACATGACTAAGCAACTAACACTTTCACTCATACTTGGCCTTGTGAACTTGCCTGATCTTTTCCTTCTGATCTCATTCAACTTGTTTCTCTTTTTTTCTTTTTTATTTAACCAGTAAACTGGAAGTTACATCCAAAAGCTTGGTTAGATTTGTATCCAACACTTGGTGCTGTACTTCATATTGCAGTATCTCAACTCAATTCAGTTCAGTCGCTCAGTCGTGTCCGACTCTTTGCAACCCCATGAATCGCAGCACGCCAGGCCTCCCTGTCCATCACCAACTCCCGGAGTTCACCCAGAATCATGTCCATCGAGTCAGTTATGCCATCCAGCCATCTCATCCTCTGTTGTCCTCTTCTCTTCCTGCCCCCAATCCCTCCCAGCATGAGTCTTTTCCAATGAGTCAACTCTTCGCATGAGGTGGCCAAAGTACTGGAGTTTCAGCTTTACCATCATTCCTTCCAAAGAAATCCCAGGGCTGATTTCCTTTAGGATGGACTGGTTGGATCTCCTTGCAGTCCAAGGGACTCTCAAGAGTCTTCTCCAATACCACAGTTCAAAGGCATCAATTCTTTGGCGCTCAGCTTTCTTCACAGTCCAACTCTCACATCCATACATGACCACAGGAAAAACCATAGCCTTGACTAGACGAACCTTTGTTGGCAAAGTAATGTCTCTGCTTTTGAATATGCTATCTAGGTTGGTCATAACTTTCCTTCCAAGGAGTAAGCATCTTTTAATTTCATGGCTGCAATCACCATCTGCAGTGATTTTGGAGCCCAGAAAAATAAAGTCTGAC
>NW_011495046.1:1888019-1888776 GCF_000754665.1 Bison bison bison | reverse complement strand
AATATGCTATCTAGGTTGGTCATAACTTTCCTTCCAAGGAGTAAGCATCTTTTAATTTCATGGCTGCAATCACCATCTGTAGTGATTTTGGAGCCCAGAAAAATAAAGTCTGACACCGTTTCCACTGTTTCCCCATCTATTTCCCATGAAGAGATGGGACTGGATGCCATGATCTTCGTTTTCTGAATGTTGAGCTTTAGGCCAACTTTCTCACTCTCCATTTTCACTTTCATCAAGAGGCTTTTTACTTCTTCTTCACTTTCTGCCATAAGGGTGGTGTCATCTGCATATCTGAGCTTATCGATATTTCTCCCAGCAATCTTGATTCCAGCTTGTGTTTCTTCCAGTCCAGCATTTCTCATGATGTACTCTGCATATAAGTTAAATAAACAGGATGACAATATGCAGCCTTGACGAACTCCTTTTCCTATTTGGAACCAGTCTGTTGTTCCATGTCCAGTTCTAACTGTTGCTTCCTGACCTGCATACAGATTTCTCAAGAGGCAGATCAGGTGGTCTGGTATTCCCATCTCTTTCAGAATTTTCCACAGTTTATTGTGATCCACACAGTCAAAGGCTTTGGCATAGTCAATAAAGCAGAAATAGATGTTTTTCTGGAACTCTTGCTTTTTCTATCATCCAGAGGATGTTGGCAATTTGATCTCTGGTTCCTCTGCCTTTTCTAAAACCAGCTTGAACATCAGGAAGTTCATGGTTCACATATTGCTGAAGCCTGGCTGGAGAATTTTAAGCATTA
>NW_011495046.1:1886768-1887685 GCF_000754665.1 Bison bison bison | reverse complement strand
CCCTCTATTTCTTTGCATTGATCGCTGAGGAAGGCTTTCTTATCTCTTCTTGCTATTCTTTGGAACTCTGCATTCAGATGCTTATATCTTTCCTTTTCTCCTTTGCTTTTCGCTTCTCTTCTTTTCACAGCTATTTGTAAGGCCTCCCCAGACAGCCTGTATGGACTATGGCTTTTAGCTAAAGAGGTATCAGGCGGTGATGACTTGATTCCACCATTATAGATTTGAGACCTTAACCACTGGACCACCAGGGAAGCTGCTGGAGGTCCATATTTGACACATCAGTTTGAGATGACAATTAGACGTCTAAAGTGGATAGATCATGCTGTCGTTAGGGAGGCAAGTCTGAAGTCTGTGGTGAGAAAGATAAGTTTAGAAGTCGTCAGTATATGGAAAGACATTAACCTTCATAGACTAGATGGGAATCACTAAAGGGAGAGAGTATATGGCGAAGAGGGTCCAGATCAGATCAGATCAGTCGCTTAGTCGTGTCCGACTCTTTGCAACCCCATGAATCGCAGCACGCCAGGCCTCCCTGTCCATCACCAACTCCCGGAGTTCACTCAGAGTCACGTCCATCAAGTCAGTGATGCCATCCAGCCATCTCATCCTCTGTCGTCCCCTTCTCCTCCTGCCCTCAATCCCTCCCAGCATCGAGTCTTTTCCAATGAGTCAACTCTTCGCATGAGGTGGCCAAAGTACTGGAGTTTCAGCTTTAGCATCATTCCTTCCAAAGAAATCCCAGGGCTGATCTCCTTCAGAATGAACTGGTTGGATCTCCTTGCAGTCCAAGGGGCTCTCAAGAGTCTTCTCCAACACCACAGTTCAAAAGCTTCAATTCTTCGGTGCTCAGCTTTCTTCACAGTCCAACTCTCACATCCATACATGACCACAGGAAAAACCATAGCCTTGACTAG
>NW_011495046.1:1885593-1886668 GCF_000754665.1 Bison bison bison | reverse complement strand
CTCTATTTCTTTGCATTGATCGCTGAGGAAGGCTTTCTTATCTCTTCTTGCTATTCTTTGGAACTCTGCATTCAGATGCTTATATCTTTCCTTTTCTCCTTTGCTTTTCGCTTCTCTTCTTTTCACAGCTATTTGTAAGGCCTCCCCAGACAGCCTGTATGGACTATGGCTTTTAGCTAAAGAGGTATCAGGCGGTGATGACTTGATTCCACCATTATAGATTTGAGACCTTAACCACTGGACCACCAGGGAAGCTGCTGGAGGTCCATATTTGACACATCAGTTTGAGATGACAATTAGACGTCTAAAGTGGATAGATCATGCTGTCGTTAGGGAGGCAAGTCTGAAGTCTGTGGTGAGAAAGATAAGTTTAGAAGTCGTCAGTATATGGAAAGACATTAACCTTCATAGACTAGATGGGAATCACTAAAGGGAGAGAGTATATGGCGAAGAGGGTCCAGATCAGATCAGATCAGTCGCTTAGTCGTGTCCGACTCTTTGCAACCCCATGAATCGCAGCACGCCAGGCCTCCCTGTCCATCACCAACTCCCTGAGTACACTCAGACTCACGTCCATCGAGTCAGTGATGCCATCCAGCCATCTCATCCTCTGTCGTCCCCTTCTCCTCCTGCCCTCAATCCCTCCCAGCATCAGAGTCTTTTCCAATGAGTCAACTCTTCGCATGAGGTGGCCAAAGTACTGGAGTTTCAGCTTTAGCATCATTCCTTCCAAAGAAATCCCAGGGCTGATCTCCTTCAGAATGAACTGGTTGGATCTCCTTGCAGTCCAAGGGACTCTCAAGAGTCTTCTCCAACACCACAGTTCAAAAGCTTCAATTCTTCAGTGCTCAGCCTTCTTCACAGTCCAACTCTCACATCCATACATGACCACAGGAAAAACCATAGCCTTGACTAGACGAACCTTTGTTGGCAAAGTAATGTCTCTGTTTTTGAATATGCTATCTAGGTTGGTCATAACTTTCCTTCCAAGGAGTAAGCATCTTTTAATTTCGTGGCTGCAGTCACCATCTGTAGTGATTTTGGAGCCCAGAAAAATAAAGTCTGACACTGTTTC
>NW_011495046.1:1872694-1885493 GCF_000754665.1 Bison bison bison | reverse complement strand
CCATGATCTTCGTTTTCTGAATGTTGAGTTTTAAGCCAACTTTCTCACTCTCCACTTTCACTTTCATCAAGAGGCTTTTTAGTTCTTCTTCACTTTCTGCCATAAGGGTGGTGTCATCTGCATATCTGAGGTTATCGATATTTCTCCCGGCAATCTTGATTCCAGCTTGTGTTTCTTCCAGTCCAGCATTTCTCATGATGTACTCTGCATATAAGTTAAATAAACAGGATGACAATATGCAGCCTTGACGAACTCCTTTTCCTATTTGGAACCAGTCTGTTGTTTCATGTCCAGTTCTAACTGTTGCTTCCTGACCTGCATACAGATTTCTCAAGAGGCAGATCAGGTGGTCTGGTATTCCCATCTCTTTCAGAATTTTCCACAGTTTATTGTGATCCACACAGTCAAAGGCTTTGGCATAGTCAATAAAGCAGAAATAGATGTTTTTCTGGAACTCTTGCTTTTTCTATCATCCAGAGGATGTTGGCAATTTGATCTCTGGTTCCTCTGCCTTTTCTAAAACCAGCCTGAATATCAGGAAGTTCACGGTTCGCATACTGCTGAAGCCTGGCTTGGAGAATTTTGAGCATTACTTTACTAGCGTGTGAGATGAGTGCAATTTTGTGGTAGTTTGAGCATTCTTTAGCATTGCCTTTCTTTGGGACTGGAATGAAAACGGACCTATTCCAGTCCTGTGGCCACTGCTGAGTTTTCCAAATTTGCTGGCATATTGAGTGCAGCACTTTCACAGCATCATTTTTCAGGATTGGAATTGCTCCACTGGAATTCCATCACCTCCACTAGCTTTGTTCGTAGTGATGCTTTCTGAGGCCCATGTGACTTCACATTCCAGGATGTCTGGCTCTAGGTCAGTGATCACTCCATGGTGATTATCTGGGTCGTGAGCAAAGAACTGCCCCAGCTATTATAACTGGATGAAGAGAAGGAGCTAAAAGATTTCCAAGAGGCAGGATCTACCTCATTAAACATGCGTTCTCATAACTTTTTCCTCAGCACCTTCCCTGTACTGTGATAATCATCTCCTACATGATATTACTGCATCTAGTTCTGCGTCTTCTAATTCATGTTCCATAGCACTCTCTGATAAATGTTTCTTTTTTTGTTTGTTTTTGATAAGTGTTTCTAAAAGTGAAGTTTATTAGTTTTCAGACTAAAAGCTTTTAATAGCTCTGCTTTGTTTTTAGGATCAATCCCAAATTCCTACTCATGTGTTTCTTTCCTACCTGCTCAGCCTTACATCATGCCAATCCCCATCCCTTACCTGTAAGCATCTCATGGCAGTTTCTCAGATATTCTAAGCTGTTTGTTTCTGTAACTTTTATTCAGCTTCTTTGCAGGATAATTTATTTCACTTGGTGGACACATAACTCCAGGATTATGTGCATGAGTACATGCTCAGTTGCTCGATTGTGTCAAACTCTTGCTATCCCATGGGCTGTAGCCCACCAGACTCTTCATCCATGAATTTCCCAGGTAAGAATACTGGAGCAGGTTGCCATTTCCTCCTCCAGGGGATCTTCCCAACCCAGGTATTGAACCCTCATCTCTTGCATCTCCTGATTGGCAGGTGGATTCTGGAAGACCTAACATTCATAGTTTAGGACTGATCTAAAAGTAACTCTCTTATTAAGCCTTTACTGACACCAGTGAGGAGGAATTGATCACTATTATTCTGCCCCCACTGAAGTGTGTGTGTGTTTCAAAATGTGATCTTAATGCACTGCTCCACAAGCTGAGCACAAATATAATCACTTATTTCCAATGAATTACCAAAAGTAGGTAATTCTCTGGTAGATCAGACAGTAAAGAATCTGCCTGCTGTGTGGGAGCCCTGGGTTCGATCCCTGGGTTGGGAAGATCCCCTGGAGGAGGGCATGGCAACCCACTCCAGTATTCTTGCCTGGAGAATCCCCATGGACAGAAGAGCCTGGTGAACTATAGTCCATGGGGTCACAAAGAGTCAGACACGACTGAGCGACTAAGCACCAAGTAGACCTTAAATGCCATATTAGGGGGAAAAAAGCATTTTGCACTCTATCCCTCCCTCAAATTTTCCAAGGTTCTACAGGTTAACATAATCTAAAAAGAATAATCAGAAGGATATTCACTGTGTGATAATCAATAGAACTGTTGAAAAAATCCTGGTTCTGCTTCCACACACGTAGTGAGCATACACTTTTCTGCTCCCTTGAAGAAAGAGGTGTCCATGTTATTTGCTTTGGCCAATGAAATGTGAAATGACGTGATTCACTCCTTGCAGGAGACTTTAAGTTCTGGTATCTGTCTTTACCTTCCCTCTGCTGCAGTGACTATGCAAGCACATGGTGAAATAGTTTTCATCAGCCTGGGTCCCTGCTGTGATAAGCATTTCAACCTGTGTTGGAATGTAGCATGAGCAGGGAATAAGCTTTTTTTTGTATTTAGCCACAGAGATTTCGGAAGTGTTTGTTCCAGGGAATAATATAGCAAATTCAGTGATATGTACACTAAGCAGGGAGAGTCTGAAAATTCTAGTAAATAAGGTATTAAAAAAAGCATTTAATGCCTCTGGAAATTGTCCTAAGGGAATACATTACAGGAAGAAATAGTTATTCAAAAATATCAACTTGAGCCATGATTTGCTTTCTCTCTCTGTCCCAGCTTCCTTAGCTCAATATGATGGTATCTCCAGTTTGGATGGTATTATTGTTGCAGAAACCAGTACTCAAGAAACCAAGCACCACACTCAGAGAGTTGGAGAACTCAGGTTTATTTCATCCGTGGGCCCAGAGGAGTTAACACGCCAAGTTCTGAGCCCCGAACAAAAGGGTTAGAGTTTTTATACACGGACAGGCATGATTAAGTGGTTTGTGGGTTTGCAGGAGCTGGGCGATTGCAAAGAGCAGGACAAGAGTGAGTGAGATAAACTCCAATTCCTAGTATTTTGAGTCCCCACTTTCTGAGACCTATGTGATCCAGACTCTGCAAGGAGCAAGCTGAGTTACAAAGGCAGAAGGAGCAGGAGGTTATGTAAAATTTTAACTTTTCCTCTTCATTACCAGGAAGACAGGGCTCCTTTTCCCCTCAGCTCACCATCAAGGGATACAATATCTCACAGAGAGGTCAGTTCAGTTCAGTTCAGTTGCTCAGTCGTGTCCGACTCTTCGCAACCCCATGAATTGCAGCACACCAGGCCTCCCTGTCCATCACCAACTCCCGGAGTTCACTCAGAGTCACGTCCATCAAGTCAGTGATGCCATCCAGCCATCTCATCCTCTGTCGTCCCCTTCTCCTCCTGCCCCCAATCCCTCCCAGCATCAGAGTCTTTTCCAATGAGTCAACTCTTTGCCTAAGGTGGCCAAAGTACTGGAGTTTCAGCTTCAGCACCATTCCATCCAAAGAAATCCCAGGGCTGATCTCCTTCAGAATGAACTGGTTGGATCTCCTTGCAGTCCAAGGGACTCTCAAGAGTCTTCTCCAACACCACAGTTGGAGAATCAGCATCAATTCTTCGGCACTCAGCCTTCTTCACAGTCCAACTCTTACATCCATACATGACCACTGGAAAAACCATAGCCTTGACTAGACGGACCTTTGTTGGCAAAGTAATGTCTCTGCCTTTGGATATGCTATCTAGGTTGATCATAACTTTCCTTCCAAGGAGCAAGCATCTTTTAATTTCATGGCTGCAGTCACTATCTGCAGTGATTTTGGAGCCCAAAAAATAAAATCTGACACTACTCATCTATAGCCCACCACTTACTTCCTCTGACTCTGAGTTGCAGAGGCTAAATTCTGGCAAGTGTAGCCAGGAAGTCACAAGCTCCCTACTTCCACACACCCCGACTCATAGGGTGGAGGTTACACCCTAGGCTCAGCATGGCCCAAAATACAGGGGCTTCCGATCACCTTCACCCCAGCTTGTTTGTGGTGTGGCAGTCCCATGCTGGGAACCAGAAAATGGGGAAAAAATGATATACAAATGGTGAATTAAGCACATGAAAAGATGCTCAATATCATTAGTCATAGGGAAAATGCAAATAAACCACAATGAGATACCACTTCACACCCACTAGGAGGACTATGGTGAAATAGGAATATAATAACACGTGTTGGAGAGAATGTGGAGAAATTGGAACTCTTATACGCTGCTGGTGAGAATGTAAAATGGTGTATTTTAGATAAGAGGCTGGTGATTTTTTTCAAATTCTAAGAATCTCTAGAATTACCATGCTACTAAGTCGCTTCAGTCATGTCTGACTCTGTGCGACCCCATAGACAGCAGCCCACCAGGCTCCGCGGTCCCTGGGATTCTCCAGGCAAGAACACCGGAGTGGGTTGCCATTTCCTCCAATGCATGAAAGTGAAAAGTGAAAGTGAAGTTGCTCAGTCGTGTCTGACTCTTAGCGACCCCATGGATGGCAGCCTACCAGATTCTTCCATCCATGGGATTTTCCAGGCAAGAGTACTGGAGTGGGGTGCCATTGTCTTCTCCCATATGACTCAGCAATTCCACTTGTCTACACACCTGAAAGAAATGAGAACATATATGTATATATAATGTGATACATGAATGTTCATAGTAGTACTATGTTTAATCGTCAAAAAATGGAGACAACCCAGGTGCCCATCAACTGATTACTGGGTAAATAAACAAAATGAGGCCATTCCATACAATGGAGTAATACTCAGCCATAACTGAAGTACTGATAGATGCTACATTGTGGATAAATCTTGAAAATTAGGTTAAATGAAAGGAGCTAGGTACAAAGGACCACATATTGTACAATTCCACCCATATGAAATATCCAGAACAGGTAAATAGATAGTGGCAGAAAGTGAATTTGTGGTTTCCTAGGAGTGGGGTTGGGAGTGGCTTTCTTGGTGGCTCAGACAGTAAAGAACCCACCTGAAATGTGGGAGACCTGGATTCAATTATTGGGTGGGGAAGATCCCCTGGAGGAGGGCATGGCAACCGACTCCAGTATTATTACCTGGAGAATCCCCACGGACAGAGGAGCCTGGTGGGCTACAGTCCATAGGGTCATTAAGAGCCAGATATGACTGAGCAACAAACACACACAGCTGGTGGATATGGAATTGCACAATTTAAATTGGTGAGTTATGCATGAATTATATCTCAGTAAAGCTGTTTATGGAATTTAAAAATATTCAGCAAAACCTAAAAGTTGAAAGTAATGTTTTATTCAGTGGGAAGTTTTAGGACTTCAAGTAATCCTGAGAGAACTGCTCTGAGGAGGCAAGAGGAGGAGCCAAGTTACTTAGAAGTTTTGCAACAAAGGGCAGGTAGTCTGAACATCAAAAGATTGTTGTTAAGTAAAGAAAACCAGGTATCTCAAGTTAAGGAATTTAGCACTTTACTATATATGGGCTCTTAGTTTTCTGAATGTTGAGCTTTAAGCCAACTTTTTCATTCTCTTCTTTCACTTTTATCAAGAGGCTTTTTAGTTCCTCTTCACTTTCTGCCATAAGGGTGGTGTCATCTGCATATCTGAGGTTATTGATATTTCTCCCAGCGATCTTGACTCCAGCTTGTGCTTCTTCCAGCCCAGTGTTTCTCATGATGTACTCTGCATGTAAGTTAAATAAGCAGGGTGACAATATACAGCCTTGACGTAATCCTTTTCCTATTTGGAACCAGTATGTTGTTCCATGTCCAGTTCTAACTGTTGTTTCCTGACCTGCATATAGGTTTCTCAAGAGGCAGGTCAGGTGGTCTGGTATTCACATCTCTTTCAGAATTTTCCACAGTTTATTATGATCCAAACAAAGGCTTTGGCGTAGTCAATAAAGCAGAAATAGATGTTTTTCTGGAACTCTCTTGCTTTTTTCGATGATCCAGCGGATGTTGGCAATTTGATCTCTGGTTCCTCTGCCTTTTCTAAAACCAGCTTGAACATCAGGAAGTTCATGGTTCACGTATTGCTGAAGCCTGGCTTGGAGAATTTTGAGCATTACTTTACCAGCGTGTGAGATGAGTGCATTTGTGCGGTAGTTTGAGCATTCTTTGGCATTGCCTTTCTTTGGGATTGGAATGAAAACGGACCTTTTCCAGGCCTGTAGCCACTGCTGAGTTTTCCAAATTTGCTGGCATATTGAGTGCAGCACTTTTACAGCATCATCTTTCAGGATTTGAAAGAACTCAACTGGAATTCCATCACCTCCACTAGCTTTGTTCATAGTGATGCTTTCTGAGGCCCACTTGACTTCACATTCCAGGATGTCTGGCTCTAAGTCAGTGATCACACCATCATGATTATCTTGGTCATGAATATCTTTTTTGTACAGTTCTGTGTATTCTTGCCACCTCTTCTTAATATCTTCTGCTTCTGTTAGGTCCATACCATTTCTGTCCTTTATCAAGCCCATCTTTGCATGAAATGTTCCCTTGGTATCTCTAATTTTCTTGAAGAGATCTCTAGTCTTTCCCATTCTGTCATTTTCCTCTATTTCTTTGCATTGATTGCTGAGGAAGGCTTTCTTTTCTCTCCTTGTTATTCTTTGGAACTCTGCATTCAGATGCTTATATCTTTCTTTTTCTCCTTTGCTTTTCACTTCTCTTCTTTTCACAGCTATTTGTAAGGCCTCCCCAGACAGCCATTTTGCTTTTTTGCATTTCTTTTCCATGGGGATGGTCTTGATTCCTGTCTCCTGTACAATGTCACGAACGTCCATCCATAGTTCATCAGGCATGCTATCTATCAGATCTAGTCCTTTAATCTATTTCTCACTTCTATTTCTCACTTCCACTGTATTATCATAAGGAATTTGATTTAGGTCATACCTGAATGGTCTAGTGGTTTTTCCTACTTTCTTCAATTTAAGTCTGAATTTGGCAATAAGGAGTTCATGATCTGAGCCACAGTCAGCTCCCGGTCTTGTTTTTGCTGATTGTATAGAGCTTCTCTGTCTTTGGCTGCAAAGAATATAATCAATCTGATTTCGGTGTTGACCAGCTGGTGATGTCCATGTGTAGCGTCTTCTCTTGTGTTGTTGGAAGAGGGTGTTTCCTATGACCAGTGCGTTCTCTTGGCAAAACTCTATTAGACTTTGCCCTGCTTTATGGGAAATCACTTCATGGAAAATAGATGGGGAAACAGTGGAAACAGTGTCAGACTATTTTTTTGGGCTCCAAAATCACTGTAGATAGTGATTGCAGCCATGAAATTAAAAAACACTTACTCCTTGGAAGGAAAGTTATGACCAACCTAGATAGCATATTCAAAAGCAGAGACATTACTTTGCCAACAAAGGTCTGTCTAGTCAAGGCTATGGTTTTTCCAGTGGTCATTTATGGATGTGAAAGTTGGACTGTGAAGAAAGCTGAGTGCCGAAGAATTGATGCTTTTGAGCTGTGGTGTTGGAGAAGAGTCTTGAGAGTCCCTTGACTGCAAGGAGATCCCACCATTCATTCTAAAGGAGATCAGTCCTGGGTGTTCCTTGGAGGGACTGATGCTAAAGCTGAAACTCCAGTACTTTGGCCATCTCATGCAAAGAGTTGACTCGTTAGAAAAGACTCTGATGCTGGGACAGATTGGGGGCAGGAGGAGAAGGAGACAACAAAGAATGAGATGGCTGGATAGCATCACTAACTCGATGGACGTGAGTTTGGGTGAACTCCGGGAGTTGGTGATGGACAGGGAGGCCTGGCGTGCTGGGATTCATGGGGTCGCAAAGAGTCAGACACAACTGAGCGACTGAACTAAACTGAACTGATGTATGGGCTCACTGAAATCATTCTTTTGATATGCACCTCAGCTATCTAGGGCTGATTTCCTGTTTTCACATCCCGAATTTCCTCAGGGCTCACCAGCTCACCATCTGTGGTGGCTGCAATTGCAATTGTTAACTGTGACATCATTTGTTTACTGATATGTCAGGAGCGACTTGGGTTTGATTCCTGGGTTTGGAAGATCCCCTGGAGGAGGGTATGGCAACCCACCCTAGTATTCTTGCCTGGAGAATTCCCATGGACAGAGGAGCCTTGTTGGCTACAGTCCATAGGCTTCCAGAGTCAGACATGTCTGAGCAACTAAGCACAGCACACAGCATTCCATTTCTCATGTTATAAATTATAATCAGTATTATAGCATCTTCCCATACTAGATAGTAAATCCTTAAGAGGAGGAGCCATGTCTCATTCATTTATCTTCTTCATTTATCAGAAAGACCTATTTTGAGTGTGAAGAGTATACTTTTGGTATTAGGACAACCTCAGTTTTGTAGGCTTGAGAAAATTATTTCAGCTCCCAAAGCATCAGTTTCCTCAGCTGCATAATGGAAATGATAGAACGAACATTGTAAAGTTTTCACAGGGGTCCACTGAGATAACACATAAAAAGCATTTACTTCAGTCCCTGACACATAGTGGGTTCTTAATAAATGTTATGTTTCATTTATAGCAGATGCTTGAGACACATATTTTGAAAGGACAAAAGAAGGTAAAATAATGTATGCATGGCCTTGGGATTTGGGGGATAAGAGCTTGGGAAAATCTGAATATGTTGATGGTGTTGAATTTCACACTGCCAGGAAGACAAGTTGGGAAATATAACAAATTCTGAGAAGCAGTTTTATAGCAATTATGAATAAGAATCTTTTAGAGAAGTGGTAATATATGCAATGAAGCAAACTAGAAGAAAACATGAATTATAACTGCTGTCTGGAATCAAGAAGTCATTTCTCCCCAAGTATCTGTTTATAAAGCTATAATACGTGGATAGTAATCCTTGTCCCAGATACCTCACAGAATTACCGGGGAGCCCCATTGAGAGAACAGATATGAATGGGGTTTGAAAACGATGCAAATGAAAGTACTCTCCTTTATTAAATGATTAGTTCTTTACAACAGTTGCAGCAATCCAGCATACATAATTATTCAGGTATTAATTGATGATGGCCACAGGTTGGGTTCCCCACGAAGCAGATGATGAGGGGAAAATTTCTTAGGAGGAAGTTTTTTAGAGAGTTGTCGGGGGATCAGCACTTACGGGGAATGGAAGGAAGGAGGACTGGGTGGAGGGAAACAGGCTTGCGTGCTCAGTCATGTCCAACTCTTTGTGACCCCAGGGACAATACTCTGCCAGGCTCCTCTGCCCATGGGTTTCACCAGGCAATAATATTGGAGTGGGTTGCCATTTTCTCCTGAAGAGGATCTTCCAGAACCAGAGACTGAACCCACATCTCCTGTGTCTCCTGCATTGCAGGTGGATTCTTTATCACTTGAGTCACCTGGGAAATCAGCTGGAGGGAGAAGTGGGAATGTAATTCAGGCACAAAGAGTCCTCAGCTGATGACAGGGGGAGCTCTGAAGCTGAGCTTGCCCTTCAGAGTGTCCCTCACTGTGGAAAGAGAGAGGAACCTTCTGTACCCCTGCATTATCAACCTGGGAACAAGTACGACCTTGGGCCAGTCAGCTCACTTTTCAGCAGAGGGCAATTTGCAGAAAGGGCTGACAGTTAAGAGCTGTCCAACCTTCTCAATTGGCTGAGGAACATCAGCTGGTCCTACAGGAAATTTTGACTAGCACAACACATCATCCACAATGACAAAGTAGGGAGTTGATAGTCAGTGAGTGCCGTGCTGCACTGTTCTTTGTCGTTCAGTGGTATCTGACTCTTTGTGACTCCATGGACTCTAGTCTGCCAGGCTCCTCTGTCCATAGGGATTCTCCAGGCAAGAATACTGGAGTGGGTTGCCAGGCCCTCTTCCAGGGGACCTTCCCAACTCAGGGATCGAACCCAGGTTTCCCACATTGCAGGCGGATTCTTTACCATCTGAGTCACCAGAGAAGCCCAAGAATACCAGAGTGGATAGCCTATCCCTTCTCCAGCAGGTCTTCCTGACCCAGGAACTGAACTGCAGTCTCCTGCATTGCAGGCAGACTTTTTACCAGCTGAGCTACCAGGGAAGCCTTGTCAATGAATACAATCTACCAAATGATTTCCAGTTTGGATAAATTAGGCCAGTTGTGTTATGTGTGCCTTGGCTATTTAAATTAAAAACACACACACACTTTTCTTTTTGCCTCAATGACAAAGAAAAATCAGCTCTGTCCATAATTGACAGTTTCTAATAGAAATAGTTTTGGTAATCAGGATTATTAAGAAAATAAGAATTCAAAATATCTAAATATTACATCATTTTAGTTGGTTAAAAAAAAAAAGAATTTCTTTTTATGGAGTAAGTTCATTAGGAAGGTCTGGGGACAGAGAAATTATTGATTACATCAAAGATACATTTTACTGCCATTAAGTTAATGTTGATGTTAAAACATTGCATACAAAATAATCTTTATAACCATTAGAACAGCAAAACAATGCTGATTTCAAAATGTTTTGATAAAGAACCAAATATATCAAGACACATGCAAAATTGTCTGACTACATCATGAGAAAAATTGTTATTTTTGACACAAGTCTTTTACCAGATTTCTTGAAGAGTAAAAATATGCTAACATTTTTTGTCCATTGGAATCATACATTACAACTGCTATTTGAAAGATTTTAAAAGCTGGTTTAAAATTTATTTTTTCCTCAAAGCTTAAGACCTTATTCTTGAAAAACTTTTCACCTTTTAATGACTTGTTTCCTCATGATATTTTTAAATGTCCAGAATTATTGCCATTAGAGGTAAAAAAAAAAAAATGTAAGAACACATTTATGTACAATAAATTGTTACTGAAATTTAGGATGAATTTGTTACTAATCTGTAGTGCTAGCTATTCTTAAAGATATTCAATTTTATTATTCCCCAGTAAGAAGAAGCTGATAAATGTTTCAAATAGAAGTTTAGCAGAAAAAATATTTGATAAATAGATAAAATGGTTTATGGTCGTTTATTCCAGGATAGGTATTTCAGATTTGTTGAATGTGTTTAAGTGTAGATTCTTACTCTACATAATATCACCTGGGCTTTATCACAGAAGTTAAGTGAAGAAAAATAGTGGAGTTTCAGAGAAGTGGTCTTCATATTTTCAACTCAAATATTACCCAGATTAAAATTTTTAATTGCACATATTTCTGACATCTAAAAATTTTCATTATGTTTAAATAGATCCTGAGATATAATTTTAGCATGTTATAAATGTTGGACTTTTTACAATATAGCTCTTGCTGTACTCCTTTAAATGATGAAATGAAATCTAAATACCATAGCGATTTGCTCTCCACTGTATTAGAATAACGTGTGCTACATGCTAGTGTAACAAATGAACCCCACAATTTCAGTGCCTTAACTATAACATGGTTTATTTCTCTTCCATATGAAGTCAATTGGAAGACATTTCAGACACAGCTTCTTTCTACCTCATGCCTCCATCATTCCTGAGGGCTTCAGAATCCTTTGATTCAAGCCAGTGGACAGGAAAATAGAATGTTGAATCATGCATAGAAGGTTCCATTGACTACAACTAAGTCACTTGGCCACGTCAAATAGCAAAAGGGACTGGAAATGTTTAGTTACAGGCCCAGGAGAAAGAGGAAATGGGTTTGGTGAGTCCTCAGTGGTCTCCGATATAGTTTGCTCTTCTGATCACCAAATATCCTTCCTCTTCTCAAGCAAAAGGCATATTCATCACCTCCCCCAAGGGAACACCCAAAGTTTCATCTGTCATTGCAGTCATCTCAAATTCCAGGATCTCTCAGTGGTATATAACTTCTCTATTAGAATCTGGAGTTAGATTTCTCAGTCACTGCCACCACCCCTTGCCACTTCAACACACACACACACACACACACAAAACACAGTGGTGAAGCAGGGACAGGTAAATATATTAAATTTACTCATTTGGCAAAGGGAATAGAAGATAATAGAAGATAACTGTGTTCATAGAGTTTAGGAAATCTTGCAAGTTAGGTACTGTAAGGAGCCCCTACTCTGGCAGAAGGAAAATTTTCTGGGTTTTGATTGGGTTTTGATTCTGCTTATCAAGTCCAATGATTTCTGTGGCTTCTGCCTCTACACAGATTCATTTTTACCCATTTTTCATGGATAAAAATGGATAGTCACATTTGACATGGGCATAGCTTCATTTAGATGGCTGAAGGACTATGGGCTTTAGCTCAATATATTCTATACAGCATATAAAGTTGTATTTGACTGAAATGAGGTTAGTTGAAATTTAACTAACTAAAGCTATTTAAGACTATTCTGGCAGAGGGGTTATCTGTAGGGCTTTATGGTTGTTGGATGAATTTCTTTGCTGTCAATTTTTATATTCTTCTGAGTTTGCATCTATTTTTCAGAGTATCAGGACAGCCAAGGAAGAGAGAATAATTTCAGTGGTGACTTCCACCAAATCATGCACAGTAAAGTAACAGTAGATACTTTTCAAAATACTGAAGAAATTTTAAATACAGAAAATACTTCTACACTATTACAATTTATAAGAAATGTACAAAGTACATTTACAGTACAAAGCTGTAAGTATACTTATATTAATCTATAAGTCTTGTGAATAATAATCTAAAGAGTTCTACAAATTTGTATGATTTCATCTCTTGTCAGTCAGGTTTTCGTGTGAAGTCCCAGCTTTAAAACTTTGACTTCACCAACCTCAACATGTGACACCTTTTCCTTTGTGCCTTTTCGCTTTCACAATGTCCTTTCTTTTGTACCTTTTTTAGGTTATAAAGAAAAATCACATTAAAATGAATCTTCTTCAGATGGACTATTTGAAGATTTTAACTATTTTACAAGAAGCAATTTTATATATATACTTGAGAGGATTTTGAAGTTACTTAAAATGTTTTTGTCATTTTGAAATAATATATATATA
>NW_011495046.1:1860380-1872594 GCF_000754665.1 Bison bison bison | reverse complement strand
ATATATATATATATATATAGTTACTATATATATATAATTGGAGAAGGAAATGGCAACCCACTCCAGTGTTCTTGTCTGGAGAATCCCAGGGATGGCGGAGCCTGGTGGGCAGCTGCCTATGGGGTCGCACAGAGTCGGACATGACTGAAGCGACTTAGCAGCATATATAATTACCCCGTATTTTGGAACGATGCTATATAATCATTTCTGAATGATAAGCACCTACAAATGGGGAAATTATCTACATCTGCCCTGATAAGGTTTATGTGTGTAATTTGAACATGATCATCTTAAGGATTTGGCGAATTCTTAATTCATCAAATAAAATAATTACTATGTAAAGATGTTTTGCTATAACTCTTTGTTGCAGCTCAGTCTAGACTGAACATGAACTTCACCCCCTGTTGCAATAATTGGTTCATAACTTTTCATCATTTCCTGAAAGCATTTATTGTCCACCTGAAAATATGCAAAATTATCTTCTTAATTGTTGACAAAATAATAAAAACATCCAATTTCAGTATTCTACTTTAGATTTCAGAAACATATTCTTAATTAGGCAGATAATTCACAATATGAATAAGATTTTTAAAGTTTTTTTCAGGTTTATTATTCAGATAACCCATATTTGACTGTGTGTGTAGGTTTTATTTTTTAACCCATTCATTTCTTACAAACCCACTTTCAGAATTGCAAAGGACCTTAGAGATCATTATGTGATTTATACAAAAGCAAGCCTTTGAAGTTTCTTGACTCTCTTTTCATTATACTATGTTTCTTCCAACTTGATAGATGACTTTATACCTGATAATATTTACATTTATAAAAATATTTGCTAATACCTTCTTTTAAAAAATTTATGGTACTGTTAAGTAACTGACTTCACAAAGAAAAATGAACAATCTTTTATTTTTAAAATATCAACTTATTATGCAAGTTCCTTCTTTTTCTCTTGACACTGATTTGCTCTTTGATATACTGGGATTTCATATACACTTTTTATATATTAATATTCTCTACATGGGTTTACCTGGTGGCTAGGTGGTAAAGAATCCGCTTGTCAATGCAGGAGACATGAGTTTGATCCCTGGGTCAGGAAGATCCCCTGCAAAAGGAAATGGCAACCCACTCCAGTATTCTTGTCTGGGAAATTCCACAGACAGAGGACCCTGGGAGCTACAGACCATGTGGTCACAAAAGAGACCCACATGATTTAGTGACTAAACAACAACAATTGTATACCCAAACACACATATATATGCAATTTTAGTGACTTTTAGACATTCTATTGTTTTATATAACTTAACCATTTCCAACTTACTGGACATTAGGTCATCTCCTAGTTCTATAAACTTTTAAAAGTTATTTTCTTAGGATATACTCCCATAAATGGTACTTGCTCAAAAGAAAATAATTTTATGGTTCTTGCTACATATAAGTAAGTTTCTTTTTAGAAACAGTTTGCAAATTATACCTACTGTCAGAAATATATCATTCTAGGCTTCCCCATAGATCTGCTAACATTGATGATTTTGAATATTAACATTTTGAAGAATAAAGTATTACTATTTTTTTATTAAGACAGTTGAAATTATTTTAGTTTGAAATGACTTATGTGTAAAATCACTTATGAATTTTAGGGTGATTCTAATTTAGTTTTGTTATTTCTCAGAATTTTGTAAAATTAGCTATTTTCACATTACAGATAATTCAGGTTACTTTATTTACTCTATTTGTCTGCTAATAAAGCAAGCAACATTAACTAGAAACCAAATTACTATTTTAGTAAATCCTATTCTATCAACAAAGGAGTCTTTAAAGGAATAGCATGAACCACACCATATAATATACTTTCATAGTTCTTTTATTCTATGTGTAGCATATTTCATTACTGTATAGTTCACACATAAATTTACAAAAATGAAGTTCTGTATTGCTTCTTAACTGATATTCAGTTAGTAAATAAGATATAAATTAATTTTAGTATTCTTTTGAAAAATCAACTTATAAAATTTTAAAAAATACAGGAAAACATACTGTTAGATCTTTGGAAATACACTTATTTATAATGGACCTTCAGGCTGAAAGTTTGTTGTATGAAGTATGCATTTCATTAAAAATTAGAAGCCGGTAAAGTTCAAATCAGGCTACCCAGGCAGCGCTAGTGGTAAAGAACCTGCCTGCCAATGCAGGAGAACTAAGAGACTCAGGTTTTATCCCTGGGTTGGGAAGATCCCCAGGAGAAGGGCATGGCAACCCACTCCAGTGTTCTTGCTTAGAGAAGCCCCATGGACAGAGGAGCCTGGCGGGCTACAGTCCATAGGGTCGGAAAAAGTCGGACATGACTGAAACCTATTTAGCACACACAAACACACACAAAATTCAAATCGTTTTTGTTGTTGGAGGATTCAGTGTTGCAAAAATGAGAAATGGCTCATCTCAACCATTCTCTCTTTTATTCTAACAGAATTCTAAGCAATGTGTTAGCTGAAAAACTGTACTTTCCAGACCTTTTGCATATAAGATGGCCAATCTGATGTAAGATTGTTCAAACAGGCCTCTGGGAAAGCTCTCATGGCCCTTCCATCTAATGATGTCAAGAGTTCTGGCAGTGATTTTGGGACCATGAGAAAAAAGCCAAGAAAGTTTCAGCTCCCTAATATTGATATCAGACCCAAGTTGGGACTAATCTTTCACCTTTAAAATATGTACGTTTCTATATATTTCTGTTACAGTTATTAAAATTATCTCTGTATGAAGAGGGTCATTTAAATATTGGTTTGACACTAACAAACTATGTTTTCTTCTTTAGCTAATATCCTCTAAGCCTTAACTATGTAGCCAGCTAACTGTGAGTGTGGAACTGTAAAACGTCTGTCTGAACAATTATTTGTTTGATTAGTGCAGTGACTTCAACTGGCTGCACAATAGTTCAGTTGCTCAGTCAGTCCGACTCTTTGCGACCCCACAAACCGCAGCATGCCAGGCCTCCCTGTCCATCACCAACTCCCAGAGTCCACCCAAAGCCATGTCCGTTGAGTCGGTGATGCCATCCAAACATCTCATCCTCTGTCGTCCCCTTCTCCTCCTGCCCTCAATCTTTCCCAGCATCAGGGTCTTTTCAAATGAGTCAGCACTTTGCATCAGGTGGCCAGGGTACTGGAGTTTCAGCTTCAACATCAGTCCTTCCAGTGAATACCCAGGACTGATTTCCTTTAGGATGGACTGGTTGGATCTCCTTGCAGTCCAAGGGACTCTCAAGAGTCTTCTCCAAGACCACAGTTCAAAAGCATCAATTTTTCTGCACTCGGCTTTCTTTAGAGTCCGACTCTCACATCCATACATGACCACTGGAAAAACCATAGCCTTGACTAGACGGACCTTTTTGACGAAGTAATGTCTCTGCTTTTTAATATGCTGTCTAGGTGGTCATAGCTTTCCTTCCAAGGAGTAAGCGTCTTTCAATTTCATGGTGCAATCAACATCTGCAGTGATTTTGGAGCCCCAAAATAAAGTCAGCCACTGTTTCCCCATCTATTTCCCATGAAGTGATGGGACCAAATGCCTTGATGTTAGTTTTCTGAAGGTTGAGCTTTAAGCCAACTTTTTAACTCCCCTCTTTCAGTTTCATCAAGAGGCTTTTTAGTTCGTCTTCACTTTCTGCCATAAGGGTGGTGTCATCTGCATATCTGAGGTGATTGATATTTCTCCCAGCAATCTAGATTCCAATTGTGCTTCTTCCAGTCCAGCACTTCTCATGATGTACTCTGCATATAAGTTAAATTAACAGGGTGACAATATACAGCCTTGACGAACTCCTTTTCCTATTTGGAACCAGTCTGTTGCTCCATGTCCAGTTCTAACTGTTGCTTCCTGACCTGCATATAGGTTTCTCAAGAGGCAGGTCAGGTGGTCTGGTATTCCCATCTCTTTCAGAATTTTCCACAGTTTATTGTGATCCACACAGTCAAAGGCTTTGGCATAGATAATAAAGCAGAAACAGATATTTTTCTGGAACTCTCTTGTTTTTTCGATCATCCAACGGATGTTGGCAATTTGATCTCTGGTCCTCTGCCTTTTCTAAATCCACCTTGAAATCTGGAAGTTCACAGTTCATGTATTGCTGAAGCGTGGCTTGGAGAATTTTGAGCATTACTATACTAGCGTGTGAGATGAGTGCAATTGTGCGGTAGTTTGAGCATTCTTTGGCATTGCCTTTCTTTGGGATTGGAATGAAAACTGACCTTTTCCAGGCCTGTGGCCACTGCTGAGTTTTCCAAATTTGCTGCCATGTTGAATGCAACACTTTCACAGCATCATCTTTTAGGACTTGAAAGAGCTCAACTGGAATTCCATCATCTCCACTAGCTTTGTTCATAGTGATGCTTTCTAAGGCCCACTTGACTTCATATTCCAGGATGTCTGGCTCTAGGTGAGTGAGTGATCATACCATTGTGATTAACTGGGTCGTGAAGATCTTTTTTGTACAGCCCTTCTGTGTATTCTTGCCACTTCTTTTTAATAGCTTCTGCTTCTGTTAGGTCCATACCATTTCTGTCCTTTATCAAGCCCATCTTTGCATGAAATGTTCCCTTGGTATCTCTAATTTTCTTGAAGAGATCTCTAGTCTTTCCCATTCTATTGTTTTCATCTATTTTTTTGCACTGATCGCTGAGGAAGGCTTTCTTATCTCTCCTTGCTATTCTTTGGAACTCTGCATTCAAATGGGTATATCTTTGCTTTTCTTCTTTGCTTTTCACTTCCCTTCTTTTCACAGCTATTTGTAAGGCCTCTTGAGACAGTCATTTTGCTCTTTTGCATTTCTTTTTCTCTGGGATGGTCTTGATTCCTGTCTCCTGTTCAGTGTCACGAACCTCTGTCCATAGTTCATCAAGCACTCTGTCTTTCAGATCTAGTTCCTTAAATCTATTTCTCACTTCCACTGTATAGTCATAAGGGATTTGATTTAGGTCATACCTGAATGGTCTAGTGGTTTTCCACACTTTCTTCAATTTAAGTCTGAATTTGGCAATAAGGAGTTCATGATTTGAGCCACAGTCAGCTCCCGGTCTTGTTTTTGCTGCCTATATAGACCTTCTTCATCTTTGGCTGCAAAGAGTATAATCAATCTGATTTCAGTGTTGACCATCTGGTGATGTCCATGCGTACAGTCTTCTCTTGTGTTGTTGGAAGATAGTGTTTGCTATGACCAGTGTGTTCTCTTAGCCTTTATCCTGCTTCCTTCTGTACTCCAAGGCCAAATTTGCCTGTTACCCAAGGTGTTTCTTGACTTCCTACCCTGGCATTCCAGTGCCCTGTATTAAAAGGACATCTTTTTTGGGAGTTAACTGTAGAAGGTTTTGTAGGTCTTCATAGAAGTGTTCATCTTCAGCTTCTTGAGCGTTATTGGTCGGGGCATTGACTTGGATTACTGTGATATTGAGTGGTTTGCCTTGGAAACGAACAGAGATCATTCTGTCGTTTTGGAGATTGCATCCAAATCCTGCATTTCGGACTCTTTGTTGACTATGATGGCCACTCCATTTCTTTTAAGAGTTTCTTGCCCACAGTAGTAGATATAATGGTCATCTGAGTTAAATTCACCCATTCCAGTCCATCTTAGTTCACTGATTCCTAGAATGTTGATGTTCACTCTTGCCATCTCCTGTTTGACCACTTCCAATTTGCCTTGATTCATGGACCTAACATTCCACATTCCTATGCAATATTGCTCCTTAGAGCATCAAACCTTGCTTCTATCACCAGTCCCATCCACAACTGGGTATTGTTTTTGTTTTGGCTCCTTGCCTTTATTCTTTCTGGAGTTATTTCTCCACTGATCTCCAGTAGCATATTGGGCACCTACCAACCTGAGGAGTTTCTCTTTCAGTATCCTATCTTTTTGCCTTTTCATACTGTTCATGGGGTTCTCAAGACAAGAAACTCAAGTGGTTTGCCATTCCCTTCTCCAGTGGACCACATTCTGTCAGACCTCTCCACCATGACCTGCCCATCTTGGGTGGCCCCACATGGCATGGTTTAGTTTCATTGAGTGAGACAAGGCTGTGGTCCGTGTGATTAGATTGGCTGGTTTTCTGTGATTGTGGTTTCAGTCTGTCTGCCCTCTGATACCCTCTCTCAGTGCCTACCGTCTTACTTGGTTTCTCTTACCTTGGATGTGGGGTATCTCTTCATGGCTGCTCCAGGAAAGCACAGCCACTGCTCCTTACCTTGGACATGGGGTAGCTCCTCTCAGCTGCTGCCGCTGACCTCGGGTGTGAAGTAGCTCCTCTCAGCCACTGTCCCTGACCTCGGACGTGTCAGCTGCACAGTAGATTCATATGTAAAATGTAGATTCACTAAGTCCAGGGCAATGGAATCAGAATCGAATGTGAAAAAATAAATTTGTTAATCACTGTTGAGCTTGTCTCCCAGATTTAAGAGATTCAACAGGTCTGGAATGACATGTTCCCAGGGGATGCAGGTCCAAGGACGAAACATTGAGAAACACTAGTTGAGGATAAACCTGCACACCTGTGTATTAAAATAATTTAATATGATTCAGTTCAGTTCAGTTACTCAGTCATGTCCGAGTCCTTGTGACCTCATGAACTGCAGCACACCAGACCTCCCTGTCCATCACCAACTCCTGGAGCTTGCTCAAACTCATGTCCATTGAGTCAGTGATGCCATCCAACCATCTCATCCTCTGTCATCTTCTCCTCCTGCCTTCAATCTTTCCCAGCATCAGGGTCTTTTCCAATGAGTCAGTTCTTCGCATCAGATGGCCAAAGTATTGGAGTTTCAGCTTCAGCATCAGTCCTTCCAGTGAATATTCACGACTGATTTTTGTTTAGGATTGGCTGGTTAGATCTCCTTATAGTCCAAGGGACTCTCAAGAGTCTTCTCCAACACCACAGTTCAAAAGCATCAATTCTTCACTGCTCAGCTTTATTTATGGTCCAACTCACATCCATACATGATTACTGGAAAAACCATAGCTTTTACTAGACAGACCTTTGTCAGCAAAGTAATGTCTGCTTTTTAATATGCTGTCTAGTTTGGTCATTGCTTTTCTTCCAAGGAGCAAGCGTTTTTTTTTAATTTCAAGAATGCACTCACCATCTGCAGTGATTTTGGAGCACAAGAAAATAAAGCCTGTCACTGTTTCCATTGTTTCCCCATCTATTTGCCATGAAGCCATGGGACAGTATGCCATGATCTTCGTTTTTTTAATGTTGAGTTTTAAGCCAACTTTTTCACTCTCTTTCACTTTCATGAAGAGGCTCTTTAGTTCCTCTTCGCTTTCTACCTTAAGGGTGGTGTCATCTGCATATCTGAGGTTATTGATATTTCTCCAGGTAATCTTGATTCTAACTTGTGCTTCATCCAGTCCAGCATTTCTCATGATGTACACTGCATATAAATTAAATAAGCAGGGTGACAACATACAGCCTAGACATATTCCTTTCCTAAATGGGAACCAGTCTGTTCTTCCATCACCAGTTCTAACTGTTGCTTCTTGACCTGCATACAGGCTTCTTAGGAGGCCGATAATGTGGTGTGGTATTCCCATCTCTTGAAGAATTTTCCAGTTTGTTGTGATCCACACAGATAAAAGCTTTGGTGTAGTCAAAGAAGCAGTAGATGTTTTTCTGGGATTCTCTTGCTTTTTCTATGATCCAACGGATGTTGGCAATTTAATCTCTGGTTCCTCTGCCTTATCTAAATCCAGCTGGAACATCTGGAAGTTCTCCATTCATGTAGGCTTGAAGCTTAGCTTGGTGAATTTTAAGTATTACTTTGCTAGCATGTAAGATGAGTGCAATTGTGTGGTAGTTTGAACATTCTTTGGCATTGCCTTTCTGTGGGATTGGAATGAAAACTGACCTTTTCCAAACCTGTGGCCTTTGCTGTGTTTTCCAAATTTGCTGGCATATTGAATGCAGCACTTTCACAGAATCATCTTTTGGGATTTGAAATAGCTCAACTGGAATTTCATGACTTCCACTATCTTTGTTCGTAGTGATGCTTCCTAAGGCTCACTTGACTTCGCATTCTAGTATGTCTGGCTCTAGGTGAGTGATCACACCATGATGGTTTTCTGGGTCATGAAGATATTTTTTGTATAGTTTTTTTTGTGTATTCTTGCCACCTCTTCTTAATTATTTTCTGCTTCTGTTAGTTTCATACCGTTTCTGTCCTTTATTGTGTCCATCTTTGCATGAAATACTCCATTGGTATCTCTAATTTTCTCGAAAATATCTCTAGTCTTTCCCATTCTATTTTTTCCTTCTATTTCTTTGCACTGATCCCTTAGGAAGGCTTTCTTCTCTCTCCTTGCTGTTCTTTGGAACTCTGCATTCAGATGGATATATGTTTCCTTTTCTCCTTTGCCTTTCTCTTCTTTTCTCAAAAACCATAATTGAGAACCCAGATCACAAAGAGTCAGACACAACTGAGCGACTGAACAACAATAAAAAGATCACAACTATTCCCTCAAGTCGTGCCTGCTAAGTCACTTCAGTTGTGTCTGACTGTGTGTGACCCTATGGAGTATACCTTTCCAGGCTCCTCTATCCAAGGGGATTCTCAAGGCAAGAATACTGGAGTGGTAATACTGGAGTTGGGATCTTCCCAACCCAGGGATCGAATTCCAGTCTACGTTTCCTGCATTGGCAGAAGGATTCTTTACCACCAGCACCACCTGGGAAGCCCATCCCCTCTCACCCCCTTTTATTTCTCAGCTTCAGTTTTCCAGAATAAAAGTGAGGACTTTGTGAATCTTCTCTTTGTGTGCACTTTTTTTGCCCTCCTTTGGTTTTTCATTGAGTATTTTTTCATGATCTATTGGACATTTGTTTATTTTCTTTAGGAAAATGTCAGTTCAGGACTCTGTCCATTTTCTAATTGGGTTGTTTGTTTTTGTTGTTTTGATGTTGAGTTGTATATGTTCTTTTTGTATTTTGGATGTTAAACCCTTATTGGATGTATTGTTTGCAAATATCTCCTCCCATTCACTAGGTGGCCTAATAGTTTCCCCTCACAGTGTAAAAGCTTTTGTTTGATGTAGTCCCATTTGTTTATTTTTGGTTTTGTTTGCCTTGCCCGAAGAGACATATAAAACAAATGTTTCTAAGACCAATATCAAAGAATTTACTGTCTACATTTCCTTCTAGGTGTTATATAGCCTTAGCTCTCACAAGTAAGACTTTAATCCATTTTGAATTTATTTCTGTGCATGGTGTGAAAGAGTAGCACAGTTTGATACTTTCTCATGAAGCTGTCTAGTTTTTCCAACACCATTTTTGAAGAGGGCTGTCTTTTCTCCATCGCATTTTCTTGCCTCCTTTGTCATAGATTAATTGACCATATATGTATGAGTTTATTTCAGGCTCTGCCAACAAAGGTTCATCTAGTCAAGGCTATGGTTTTTCCTGTGGCCATGTATAGATGTGAGAGTTGGACTGTGAAGAAGGCTGAGCGCCGAAGAATTGATGCTTTTGAACTGTGGTGTTGGAGAAGACTCTTGAGAGTCCCTTGGACTGCAAGGAGATCCAACCAGTCCATTCTGAAGGAGATCAGCCCTGGAATTTCTTTGGAAGGAATGATGCTAAAGGTGAAACTCCAGTACTTTGGCCACCTCATGCGAAGAGTTGACTCATTGGAAAAGACTCTGATGCTGGGAGAGAAGGGGACGACAGAGGATGGGATGGCTGGATGGCATCACTGACTCGATGGACGTGAGTCTGAGTGAACTCCGGGAGTTGGTGATGGACAGGGAGGCCTGGCGTGCTGCGATTCATGGGGTCACAAAGAGTCGGACACGACTGAGTGACTGATCTGATCTGATTCTGTTCCATTGATCCATGTGTCTGTTTTCATGCTGGCACTATACTGTTTTGATTACTGTAGCCTTGTAGTATATTTAAAAATCAGGGTGCATTATACTTCCAGATTTGTTATTCTTCTTCAACATTGTTTTGGCTACTCAGGGTCTTTTATGTTCCACACATATTTTAGAATTATTTGTTTTAGTTCTATGAGAAATGCCATTGGTATATTTGATAGAGATTGCATTGAATCTGTAGATTGACACAATCCCAGAGGTCTCTTAAACTATCCTCCTTTTTAAAAATTCTTTTTCCTTTTTTCTGTTCAGCTGGGACAATTTCCACTACCCTATTTTCTAGTTCAGTGATTGTCAAATCCATTCCTTTGTATCATCTAATCTACTGTTGAGTCTTTCTAATGTATTATTTATTTGTTATTGTGTTCCTCTGCTCTGTTTAGTTCTTCTTTATATTTTTGAACTTTTTGCTTATCTTTTCACTGAGTTCATCCATCCTTGATTTATGATTATAAAGATCAATGTTCATCCATTAAGCATATTTATAATCATTCCCTTGGACTTCTTATTGGGTGTATTGCTTATCTTCATTTAGTTCTTCTGAAGTATTGTTTTTTTGTTTTAAACACATTCCTGTCTCTCCTCATTTTACCTGATTTTCTGTGTTTATTTCTCCTGATCTTAGAGAAATGGACTCATGTTGGAGAGGTTTTATGCGGCCCAAAAGCTCACTCCATTTTTACTAGAGGTGTCCCCTGTGCTTCAGAGGTGCCCCATTTGTGTGGGCTGTGTGGCCCCCTTCTCTTGTGGTGGGGCCAAAAACTGTGAGCACAATGGTAAGCAGTGCCAACCTTAAGCCTATCTGGCTGCCAGTGTGCTGCCTTATGTGGTAGCTGCTTGCTTGCTGGTGGGCAGGGATGGGTCTCTGCACAGCTGACATCTTGAACCAGGGGGTCTGAGGACTGACAGTGACTCACTGGTGGATGCATAAGCTTTTGGCACTAACAGGCTAGAGGAAGGACTCCAAAATGGTGCTTGCCAGCATCAGCATCCTTGTGGTAGAACATACTCCCTCAAATGCTCTCACCAGCATCAGTGTCCCCAGGGCAAATCCCAGTTGACTCTTGCCTCTCTGAAAGCCTCTCCAAGATCAGCAAATGTGTCTGATAGGATCCTTTCAAATTACTGCCTTTGTGCAGGAACTTGGAGCCTGTGAGAATCTGTGTCCACCTTTTAAGAGCAGAGTCTCTATTTCCCTACAGTCCTCTGGCACTTCCCTATGCATGCCCTGTTGGCTTTCAATGGCAGATGTTTTGGGGTTCCATGTTCTCAGGTCAGGACTCCTGGGCTGAGGAGCTCAATGTGGGACTTGGACCACTTGTTCCTTATAGAGAACTCTGCAGTTGTGATTATCTTCCTATTTATGAGTGATATCTATCGACCCAGGGTATGTGTGTATTAATACATGAGTATATCCCTCTACCTGTCTCACGGTGGTTCCTTATATGTTTAGCTATGGAAATGCTTTTCTGCTAGTTTTCAGGTTGTTCTAGTAGGAAATCGCTCTGTAAATACATGTCATTTTTGTGTGCCCATGGGAGGATATAAACTCAGGGTCTTTCTACTCCATCATCTTTGCCAACAACCTAGAGGGCTCTTCCACATGGCTGCTCTACCCCATTCTTCCTTAATGTTGGCATTTACCAACATTCTTACTATCTTTCTTCAATAATCTCAAATAAACTCTCCCATATTATTCTCACTAATGTCAATGGTTGGCAGCCTACTTCTATATTGATAGGAACTGGGAGAAGAAACATGTGGGACAAAGCTGAAAATTTGGGCAATAAAATAGTGTTAGACCCGAATTAGAATGGTACAAGTACTTAAAGTTCAGTTCAGTTCAGTTGCTCAGTCCTGTCCAACTCTTTGCAACCCCATGAACTGCAGTACGCCAGGCTTCCGTGTCCATCACCAACTCCCTGAGTCCACCCAAACCCATGTCCATTGTGTCAGTGATGCCATCCAGCCATCTCATTCTCTGTCATCCCCTTCTCCTCCGGCCCTCAAACTTTCGCAGCACTGGGGTCTTTTCAAATGAGTCAACTCTCCACATCAGGTGGCCAAAGTACTGCAGTTTCAGCTTCAACATCAGTCCCTGAAATGAACACCCAGGACTGGTCTTCTTTAGGATGCACTGGTTGGATCTCCTTGCAGTCCAAGGGTCTCTCAAGAGTCTTCTCCAACACCACAGTTCAAAAGCATCAATTCTTCGGCGCTCAGCTTTCTTCACAGTCCAACTCTCACATCCATACATGACCACTGGGAAAACCATAGCCTTGACTAGACGAACCTTTGTTGGCA
>NW_011495046.1:1859775-1860280 GCF_000754665.1 Bison bison bison | reverse complement strand
TTCCTTCCAAGGAGTAAGCGTCTTTTAATTTCATGGCTGCACTCACCATCTGCAGTGATTTTGGAGCCCCCCAAAATAGTCTGCCACTGTTTCCCCATCTATTTGCCATGAAGTGATAGGACAGGATGTCATGATGTTAGTTTTCTGAATGTTGAGCTTTAAGCCAACTTTTTCACTCTCTTCTTTCACTTTCATCAAGAGGCTTTTTAGTTCTTCACTTTCTGCCATAAGGGTGGTGTCATCTGCATATCTGAGGTTATTGATATTTCTCCCGGCAATCTAGATTCCAGCTTGTGCTTCTTCCAGCCCAGTATTTCTCATGATGTACTCTACAAATAAGTTAAATAAGCAGGGTGACAATATACAGCCTTGATGTACTCCTTTTCCTATTTGGAACCAGTCTGTTGTTCCATGTCCAGTTCTAACTTTTGCTTCCTGACCTGCATACATGTTTCTCAAGAGGCAGGTCAGGTGGTCTGGTATTCCCATCTCTTTCAGAATTTTC
>NW_011495046.1:1832885-1859675 GCF_000754665.1 Bison bison bison | reverse complement strand
GACCTGCATACATGTTTCTCAAGAGGCAGGTCAGGTGGTCTGGTATTCCCATCTCTTTCAGAATTTTCCACAGTTTATTGTGATCCACACAGTCAAAGGCTTTGGCATAGTCAATAAAGCAGAAATAGATGTTTTTATGGAACTTTCTTGCTTTTTAGATGATTCAGCAGATGTTGGCAATTTGATCTCTGGTTACTCTGCCTTTTCTAAAACCAGCTTGAACATCTGGAAGTTCATGGTTCACATATTGCTGAAGCCTGGCTTGGAGAATTTTGAGCATTACTTTACTAGCACGTGAGATGAGTGCAATTGTGCTGTAGTTTGAGCATTCTTTGGGATTGGAATGAAAACTGAACTTTTGCAGGCCTGTGGCCACTGCTGAGTGTTCCAAATTTGCTGACATATTGAGTGCAGCACTTTCACAGCATAATCTTTTAGGATTTGAAATAGCTCAACTGGAATTCCATCACCTCCACTAGCTTTGTTCGTAGTGATGCTTCCTAAGGCCCACGTGACTTCACATGCCAGGATGTCCAGCTCTAGGTGAGTGGGAGTGATCACACCTTCGTGATTATCTAGGTAGTGAAGATCTTTTTTGTATAGTTCTTCTGTGTATTCTTAATATCTTCTGCTTAAAACTTAAGACAAAATTTTAACTTAAAATTTTAAAGGTTTTTTAAATATTACAGATAAGGTGAAAGTCTCCCCAGGCACCCCCATTCCTTGTCTCCTATTTCTTGCCCCAAAAGTAACCATTGCTAAAAACACACTGTGAGTTTATTTAAACATAAATGGTATAGTAGTAAACATGTTATTCTGGAACTTGTACTTTTCAGTCATGAGAATGTTTTCAGATTTTTTCTATGTTAGGACATATAGTTCTTCCCTAAGAAATAGCATTTAACTACTAACTCTTGCAGCAGAATATATAAGAAGTCACAACCCACTCCATTATTCTTGTCTGGGAAATTCCATGGGCAAAGTAACCTGGAGGGCTATAGTTCTTGGGGTTGCAAAGAGTTGGGCACGACTTACCTACTAAGCATGATGTAAAAGAAGTCATGCCTAGACATCTTGAAGAGCCTGAACTTTGGTGAGGGTCTGTGTGAAGTTTGTTAGAGTGATAATTCACTGTCTTTCTGATTTTTAAACATATTGAGTATACCCTGTGAATTTGAGGGTGGCTGTTTTAGACTGGGCTATATGATACCCCACATTCAAGGTAAGAGAAACAAAAGATAGGTGTTGCTAGAGGCATCAGAGGGCAGACACACAAACCATAATCACAGAAAACTAGTCAATCTAATCACACGGACCACAGCCTTGTCTAACTCAATGAAACTAAGCCATGCCGTGTGGGTCCACCCAAGATGGGTGGGTCATGGTGGAGAGGTCTGACAGAATGTGGTTCACTGGAGAAGGGAATGGCAAACCACTTGAGTTTCTTGTCTTGAGAACCCCATGAACAGTATGAAAAGGCAAAAAGATAGGATACTGAAAGAGAAACTCCCCAGGTCAATAGGTGCCCAATATGCTACGGGAGATCAGTGGAAAAATAAATCCAGAAAGAATAAAGGGATGCAGCCAAAGCAAAAACAATATCCAGTTGTGGATGGGACTGGTGATAGAAGCAAGGTCCGATGCTGTAAAGACCAATATTGCATAGGAACCTGGAATGTTAGGTCCATAAATCAAGGCAAATTGAAAGTAGTGAAATAGGAGATGGCAAGAGTGAACGTTGGCATTCTAGGAATCAGCGAACTAAAATGGACTGGAATGGGTGAATTTAACTCAGATGACCATTATATCTACTACTGTGTGCAGGAATCCCTTAGAAGAAATGGAATAGCCATCATGGTCAACAAAAGAGTCCAAAATGCAGTACTTGGATACAGTCTCCAAAACGATAGAATGATCTCTGTTTGTTTCCAAGGCAAATCATTCAATATCGCAGTAATCCAAGTCTATGCCAAACCAGTAAGCTGAAAAAGCTGAAGTTGAACGGTTTTATGAAGACCTACAAGACCTTTTAGAACTAACACCCAAAAAAGATGTCCTTTTCATTATAGGGAACTGGAATGCAAAACTAGGAAATCAAGAAACACCTGGGGTAACAGGCAAATTTGGCCTTGGGTACGGAATGAAGCAGGGCAAAGACTAATAGAGTATTGCCAAAGGAACGCACTGGTCATAGCAAACACCCTCTTCCAACAACACAAGAGAAGACTCTACACATGGACATCACCAGATGGTCAACATCAAAATCAGATTGATTATATTCTTTGCAGCCAAAGATGGAGAAGCCCTATACAGTCAGCAAAAACAAGACCAGGAGCTGACTGTGGCTCAGATCATGAACTCCTTATTGCCAAATTCAGACTTAAATTGAAGAAAGTAGGGAAAACCAGTAGACCATTCAGGTATGACCTAAATGAAATTCCTTATGATTATACAGTGGAAGTGAGAAATAGATTTAAGGGACTAGATCTGATAGACAGAATGCCTGATGAACTATGGATGGAGGTTCTTGACATTGTACAGGAGACAGGAATCAAGACCATCCCTGTGGAAAAGAAATGCAAAATAGCAAAATGGCTGTCTGGGGAGGCCTTACAAATAGCTGTGAAAAGAAGAGAAGAGAAAAGCAAAGGAGAAAAGGAAAGATACATGCATCTGAATGAAGAGCTCCAAAGAATAGCAAGGAGACATAAGAAAGCCTTCCTCAGTGATCAATGCAAACAAATAGAGGAAAGCAACAGAATGGGAAAGACTAGAGATCTCTTCAAGAAAATTAGAGATACCAAGGGAACATTTCATGCAAAGGTGGGCTCGATAAAGGACAGAAATGGTATGGACCTAACAGAAGCAGAAGATATTAAGAAGAGGTGGCAAGAATACACAGAAGAACTGTACAAACAAGATCTTCATGACCAAGATAATCACGATGGTGTGATCACTGACCTAGAGCCAGACATCCTGGAATGTGAAGTCAAATGGGCCCTAGAAAGCATCACTACGAACAAAGCTAGTGGAGGTGATGGAATTCCAGTTGAGCTATTTCAAATTCTGGAAGATGATCCTGTAAAAGTGCTGTACTCAATATGCCAGCAAATTTGGAAAACTCAGCAGTGGCCACAGGCCTGGAAAAGGTCAGTTTTCATTCCAGTCCCAAAGAAAGGCAATGCCAAATGATGCTCAAACTACCGCACAAATGCACTCATCTCACACGCTAGTAAAGTAATGCTCAAAATTCTCCAAGCCAGGCTTCAGCAATACGTGAACTTCCAGACGTTCAAGCTGGTTTTAGAGAAGGCAGAGGAACCGGAGACCAAATTGCCAACATCTGCTGGATCATGGAAAAAGGAATCGAGTTCCAGAAAAACATCTACTTCTGCTTTATTGACTATGCCAAAGGCAGAGGAACAGGAAACCAAATTGCCAACATCTGCTGGATCATGGAAAAAGGAATCGAGTTCCAGAAAAACATCTACTTCTGCTTTATTGACTATGCCAAAGCCTTTGACTGTGTGGATCACAATAAACTGTGGAAAATTGTGAAAGAGATGGGAATACCAGACCACCTGACCTGCCTCTTGAGAAACCTATATGCAGGTCAGGAAGCAACAGTTAGAACTGGACATGGAACAACAGACTGGTTCCAAATAGGAAAAGGAGCACATCAAGGCTGTATATTGTCACCCTGCTTATTTAACTTATATGCAGAGTACATCATGAGAAACGCTGGGCTGGAGGAAGCACAAGCTGGAATCAAGATTGCTGGGAGAAATATCAATAACCTCAGACAGGCAGATGATACCACCCTTATGGCAGAAAGTGAAGAAGAACTAAAAAGCCTCTTGAAAGTGAAAGAGGAGAGCGAAAAAGTTGGCTTAAAGCTCAACATTCAGAAAGCGAAGATCATGGCATCTGGTCACATCACTTCATGGGAAATAGATGGGAAAACAGTGGAAACAGTGTCAGACTTTATTTTTTTGGGCTCCAAAATCACTGCAGATGGTGATTGCAGCCATGAAATTAAAAGACGCTTACTCCTTGGAAGGAAAGTTATGACCAACCTAGATAGCATATTCAAAAGCAGAGACATTACTTTGCCAAAAAATGTCTGTCTAGGCAAGGCTATGGTTTTTACAGTGGTCATGTATGGATGTGAAAGTTGGACTGTTAAGAAAGCTGAGCGCCAGAGAATTGATGCTTTTGAACTGTGGTGTTGGAGAAGACTCTTAGAGTCCTTTGGATTGCAGGGAGATCCTATTCAGTGCATTGTAAAGGAGATCAGTCCTGGGTGTTCTTTGGAAGGACTGATGCAAAAGCTGAAACTCCAATACTTTGGCCACCTTATGCTAAGAGTTGACTCATTGGAAAATACCCTGATGCTGGGAGGGATTGGGGGCAGGAGGAGAAGGGGACAACAGAGGATGAGATGGCTGGATGGCATCACTGACTCGATGGACATGAATATGGCTGAACTCTGGGAATTGGTGATGGACAGGGAGGGCTGGCGTGCTGCGATTCATGGTGTTGCAATGACTCAGACAAGACTGAGCTACTGAACTGACCTGACCTGAACTTAATAAATAAAATATAATAACTTAGGACAGTACATTTTCTGGACTTCATTTCTCTAATCTGTGAAATGAGGGTGCTGTAGTATAAACTCTCCAAGGCTGCTTTAATGGAAAAACTTTAGTTTCTAATGAACCTGTTGGACAAAATGTTCTTAGGATATTTTCTCACATATGAGGATTGTAGGTAGAAAATGTTATGATTATATTCAGAAGAAATATAGTATTTTTGTAAATCCATTATCAACTATCAAAATTAAATTCCTGAAACCCCACAGCTAGCATGAGTCATTAACAACTTTAGATTAACTTCCTCTGAGTTTCATGATGGGCAGTGCATCTGTGCTGATTTAATAGAAATTTTATTGAATCTAAAATTTAGAACACTGGAATTTAATCATTATACAAGTCACTAAGTTACTATATTAAACAACTTATTTAATATCATTAAATCTCAGTTTACTCTTATACAAAACAGACACTATGATGCTGAAGCTGAAACTCCAGTACTTTGGCCACCTCATGCCAAGAGTTGACTCATTGGAAAAGACTCTGATGCTGGGAGGGATTGGGGGCAGGAGGAGAAGGGGACAACAGAGGATGAGATGGCTGGATGGCATCACTGACTCGATGGACGTGGGTCTGGGTGAACTCCGGGAGTTGGTGATGGACAGGAAGGCCTGGCGTGCTGCGATTCATGGGGTCGCAAAGAGTCGGACACAACTGAGCGACTGAACTGAACTGAAAGAACACTATCACAAAATATGAATATATATGAAAGTCCTTTACACATGCTAGTTTTAGTATAATTTAAATAAATCAGATAAAGTCTATAATATTGCTATGCAGCACTGTTATGATTATTATGATATAATAAATGGAAACCAACTTAAATATCTTGTGAAAAGTTCCTTAATTCTTCTGAATTGTCACAAGACTTATTTGTAATCTGCCTATAGGACTGCTGCTGTTGCTGCTGCTGCTGCTAAGTCACTTCAGTCGTGTCTGACTGTGGGACCGCATAGATGGCAGCCCACAGGGCTCCCCCGTCCCTGGGATTCTCCAGGTAAGAACACTGGAGTGGGTTGCCATTTCCTTCTCCAATTCGTGAAAGTGAAAAGTGAAAGTCAAGTCGCTCAATCGTGTCTGACTCCTAGTAACCCCATGGACTGCAGCCTACCAGGCGCCTCTGTCCATGGGATTTTCCAGGCAAGATTACTGGAGTGGGTTGCCATTGCCTTCTCCGGCATATAGAACTGCTGGATATTAATTAACATTCTAGTAAATAGTTAATGAACACCAACAATGTACCAAGAAATATAGCAAGTGATTAGTGAAAGCAATAATTTTCATCAATTAAGAAAAGGTTTCTAAAAAGAGGTAGCAGTTCAGAAAGCCTTGAAGGAAGGGGCGAAGTTCCATGGGGAACTGGTAGTGGGGGTGGTGGAGAAGTTTGAAATACTGGAAACAGCCAATTTAAAAAAAATATTTATTTACTTATTTGGCTGCTCTGGGCCTTAGTTGAAGCATGTGGGATCTAGCTCCTTGATCAGAAATCTGGATTGAACCTAACCCTAACCCTGCAATGGGAGGGAGTAGTCTCAGCCACTGGACCATCAGGGAAATCCTTGGTAACAGCAAGTGTTTTAACTCATAAGTCCTTGAAGGCAGTGTCTATACGTGTTTATAATCTTTGTGTTGGTCCTACTGTTTTAACGACCTTCACTTTATGCCCCTCACAAAACTTGTAGCCTGTCATCTTTAATAAACGAATTGCATAACTTGAGTGGAGGCATGCCATGCCTCTGGGGAGATTGTCTAACTTTAGCCTTTGCAACATAGTACCTCGAGGGCTTGTTGTAACACAGATGATTGGGCGTCAGTCTCAGAGTTTGGGACTCCCTAGGTCTGAGACAGGAGAAGGCAATGGCACCCCACTCCAGTACTCTAGCCTGGAAAATCCCATTGGATGGAGGAGCCTGGTAGGCTGCAGTCCATGGGGTCGAGAAGAGTAGGACACGACTGAGCGACTTCACTTTCACTTTTCATTTTCATGCATTGGAGAAGGAAATGGCAACCCACTCCAGTGTTCTTGCCTGGAGAATCCCAAGGATGGTGGAGCCTGGTGGGCTGCCGTCTATGGGGTCGCACAGAGTTGGTCATGACTGAAGCGACTTAGCAGCAGCAGCAGCAGGTCTGAGACAGAGGGGTGAGAATTTGCCTTTCTGTAAAGGTGATGTAAAATTTCCCAGGTTATGCGAATGGATCCAGGATCTTTGGAAAGCCACTGCTTTAGAGTAATTTATATTTACATTGCTAACATTCTTGTTTTTCTCTAAGCATCCAGAAAACTTATAATTCTTGTCAAACTAAGAGTCTTGAAAAAGTGTCATCCGATTTTGAGGGCAATCAAAACGATTGGGTGTGAATCTTACTCATTTTTGCACAACCTGTAGCCTATTGCAATGACGTTTGGAAAATACAAGGGTTCAAAAATACAATATTGAATATGAATTGACTGAATATTGATTGTATTGATTGCAATATTGAATATTGCATTGAATACTGATTGAAATCAAATGTGCAGTAAATATTAAGTTCCTTAATTAATCACCCCTTAGTAAAAAAAAAAAAAAGGAATGGATAAGTACCATTCCTGAGTTAGAAATATATATACCAGTATCCTTGCCTGGAGAATCCCAGGGACAGAGAAGCCTGGCTGGCCACAGTCCATAGGGTCACATAATCTTTGTGTTGGTCCTACTTAAGTGGCACGACTTAAGTGGCTTAGCACGGCACATAGAAAGGGTTGTTAAAAATTAAATTCGGTTCCTCAAGTCCATTAGCAATTTCCCCTCCTGTTTTGCCTTAGATATTCGCAAGTGTAACGCACCAGGAGCCTGGTGTTGAGCCTTGAGTCTGTATTAACATAAACATCCAACACGGTTCTTGGGACAATCAAAGCTAGTATGATCAGGTTCGGTCAGGTTCAGAAAACAATCTTTCCTCCTGCCTCCCATTGGGTTCAATGCTGCCTCCTGCTGAGCCGAATTTACTCTGGCTGGAGCTGAGCCCAGGCATCCCGACTACCACCGGACCTTGATTTTTGCCCAGGGAAAGCTCGAGACTTCCCGCCAAACGCGCGGATGTACGTCTCTCGGAGCCCAAGGCGCAGGCAAGACTGCGCATGTGCGGGACCAGCGGCCGCCAGTACCCCAACGTTGCCACGGACCGCGAGCTATGGCGGAGACGGAAGCAACCCTGCTGCGCCAGTTTCCGCTCTTTCTGCCCCAGAACCGGTCGAAAACCGTGTATGAAGGCTTCATTTCGGCTCAGGTATTCGCCCGGCTGATGCTCTTTCGTTCGGAGAGCTTTCCTTCGGCGGCGCAGCCCGGGCGGTGGAAGTCTGTGACCTGAAGGGTTAGGGGAATCGGACTTGCGGTTTTTGAGAAGGGTGGCCCGCGAGGGCTCCTCGGAGAGTAGAAGTTTGAGAATTGTGGGCTGTTGCTGGAAATCCGTTCCTCGCCGCCGTTTGCACTCCTGGGCCGGGGTAACCGCCTACAGGAGACGCCAAGAGGTCCGCGCGCGCGAGGAGAGTGGAGCGTTGGGGGCGGGGGGGAAACCGGCTGCGGGCCACGCCCCCTCGTCCCCGCCCCTCTCTGCCCGGCTCCTAAGCGTTGGTCGCACGTTTCACGTTTTGAAAAAATTGGTCAGTTTTTGCTTGCCGCGATAGTTAACATTCGCCCAGCCCCGCGAAGGTTGGAGGCCATTCAGAGGGGTGTCTGCGCTCTCTCATTATATTGGTATTTTCTGCAGAAAGAACATTTTTGGGAAGAACCTCATTTTAGCTCTCTGCCAAATCCAGTGTACCAGAGCACATCCAGTTGCGGTATTTTGTAGGAACTCATATGACAACCGCGGAGAAGGCAATGCACCCCACTCCAGTACTCTTGCCTGGAAAATCCCATGGACAGAGGAGCCTGGTAGGCTGCAGTCCATGGGGTCGAGAAGAGTAGGACACGACTGAGCGACTTCACTTTCACTTTTCATTTTCATGCATTGGAGAAGGAAATGGCAACCCACTCCAGTGTTCTTGCCTGGAGAATCCCAGGGATGGGGAAGCCTGCTGGGCTGCCGTCTATGCGGTCGCACAGAGTCGGACACGACTAAAGCGACTTAGCAGCAGCAGCAGCAGCATGACAACCGAATTACCTTTGCCGATTCCAGGTGGCCTCTCTTGTAGAGTTTATTACACATAGTAAACACGTGTAGGGCTTTGAAGTTTACAAAGCGCTTTCCAGCTACAATATCTCGCCTAATCCTCAGTCTTTTGAAGCAGAAAAAAAAATTTTTTTTTTCTCGTTTTATTGTTGAGTAAGTCACGGCATGGGGAATTGGGGGGGATTAAGTTACTTGTCCTTGATCGCAACAGACTCCTTTAAACTCAGTATATCTAATGCCACTCGTAGGTTTTCCTCCTCTACTAAGCTACCTTAGGTTAGAATTCTGAGTATCGACTTTGCTTTCTGGACAAATTGGCCCTCTCCCCAACTAGTGCACGTATTTTTTTGAGGATAGGGGCCATGTTCTAGCAATTACCACATGTTTCGAAGTTTCCTCAAAACACAATCAAGAATATTGAGTGAATTATTTAAATTCACATGCTAAATGAAGATTTTACCTATTCCTAAGAATATTAGCTGTAGTTCAGTTCAGTCTCTCAGTCGTGTCGGACTCTTTGCGACCCCAAGATTAAGAAAAGATTATAGACCACACACTTGAACTTCATTTGTTTTCAAATTCATTGTGACCATCACAGAAAGTAGTTTTCATCACGAAAGGTTAAATTTCGTTGTTACTTCTGGAATAAAGTTAATCCACCTTTTCCTTCCCCAGTTGGAAGTATTGGTCTTGAATTACCGAGTTGAAAACTTTCACAACATTTAGAAAAGTTGAAGAGATATTGCTTGTATCTGCTGAAGCTTCTTAGAAAACATGTAGCCATCAGTAGTCAGATTAGATGAAATTTTATTAGGATCCTTGCTTATAGCTACAATTTTCATTTTACTTGGCTTAAGCAGCTTGTTGAACTCCTAACCTGAAGATCTTATTTAACATTGTTTTGGTGAAGCACGGTTTTTCTAAAAATGTTTGTCTTGTGTATAATTTCAAATTTACAGAAAAATAGCAAGGATGTAGGAAAAATTTGTGTATACATGTGAGGAGATTCACTATTTTCTATTTGTGTCATTTGATTTATTCTGAGTCTGTGTATGTGGGTGGGTGTGTACACACATTATTTCCCTGAACAGTTTGAGATTAAGTTGCAGACACAGTGCTCCTGTATTCCTAAATACTTAAGTGTGTATTTCATGACAAGGACACACCCATAACATAGCCTCAGTACCATGATCAAAATCAGGAAATTTTATCATCATATAATACCATTATCTAATCTGGAGTCCAAATTCAGATTTTTTTTACTGTTGCCAGTTATGTTTTTTATACCCCTTCCCAGCCCCTAACCATCTGATGTAAAATGTCACATTATATTTAGTTGTCCTGTCTCTTTAATCTGGAGTAGTTCCTTAGTCTTCCTTTGTTTTCCATGAACTTGACATTTTTGGGGGTACAGGCTGGTCATTAGGTAGAATGTCCCTCAATTTAGATTTGACTCTTTTCCTCATCGTTAAATTCAGGTTATGCAGTTCTGACACACATGCCACAGAAAGAATATCGTATCCTTTTTAGGGCGTGGGATGTCAGCAGGTCTCATTATTGATGATGTTATCTCTGATCACAGGTTTAAGGTGGCATCTGCCAGATTTTCCTCTTATAATTATTAAGGACTTAGAGGAAGCTACTTTGAGACATCAAACTCTTTTCCCTCCCCACCACCTCCATTGTAGCAGCCATTGACTCTTGTTCCAGTCAGTTAATTGATGTTTCCCAATGATGATTTTCTTCTATATTTATTAATTGGCGTTCTGTGATAGAGTGACTTTCCCTTTACCATTTATTTATATCAGGCTTATGGATTTAAAAAGTAATTTATCTAATGGATTATAATCCTTTCTTTCCTATTTGATGTTTAAATTATTCCAGATTTGGCCAGTGAGAGAATATTTTTCTTGATGTGTTTTTAACAATCTGCATTTTCCCCTCATTACCGTTTTAAAGGTATCCTGTAGATGCTAACATGTATGTTTTATTTTTTAGAACTTAATTTTAATTTGTAGTTCCCCTGCACCTGGGAGTTATTTAATAGAAGATCTAAAATTTTTCTCATGGAATTCTTTTTTTCGTTTTAATTTGCTATTTCTGGTTTTATTGCATTGTGAATAAATAGTGATGATTGTAAAAATAAAATTTTATTTATTTGTGGGTGATCTGTGTGTGATTAAAAGGTGTTTTCTCTGTTATCAGATTCTTTATCTCCCCTTTAGTAAGCTTTGGTAGTTTGTTTCCTTTGAAGATTTTCATCTAGATTTTTGAATTTATTGGTTTAAAAGTTTATGATATTTTCTTATTATCCTTTTAATGGCTTTGGGATCTGTAATGATGCTCCCTATTTTGGTTGCCTTTTGCTGTATAGGACTGTTCCACACCTTGGTGCTTTAAAACAACAGACATTAAATTATCTCACCTTTTCTGTGGATAAGGAATTTTTGTGGATCAATGACTCAGCTGGATGACAGAGAAGGCTATGGCACCCTACTCCAGTACTCTTGCCTGGAAAATCCCATGGACGGAGGAGCCTGGTAGGCTGCGGTCCATGGGGTCTCGAAGAGTCAGACACAACTGAGCTACCTCACTTTCACTTTTCACTTTCATTCATTGGAGAAGGAAATGGCACCCCACTCCAGTGTTCTTGCCTGGAGAATCCTAGGGGTGGGGGAGCCTAGTGGGCTGCCGTCTACGGGGTTGCACAGAGCTGGACACGGCTGAAGTGACTTAGCAGCAGCAGCAGCTGGATGATCTTGGATCAGTGTTTCTCCTGAGATTGCAGTGAAGATGTTGGCCAGGATGTCTGTTATCTAAAAACTTGACTAGAGCTAGAAAATTTTGCTGCCAAGTTTGTTTACTCACACAGCTATAGATTCAGTTCAGTTCAGTGCAGTCGCTCAGTCGTGTCCGATTCTTTGCGACTCCATGAATCGTAGCATGCCAGGCCTCCCTGTCCATCACCAACTCCCGGAGTTCACCCAAACTCATGTCCATCCAGTCAGTGATGCCATGCAACCATCTCATCCTCTGTCATTCCCTTTTCCTCCTGCCCTCAATCCCTCCCAGCATCAGAGTTTTTCCCAATGAGCCAACTCTTTGCATGAAGTGGCCAAAATATTGGAGTTTCAGCTTTAGCATCATTCCTTCCAAAGAACACGAGGACTGATCTCCTTCAGAATGGACTGGCTGGATCTCCTTGCAGTCCAAGGGACTTTCAAGAGTCTTCTTTAGCACCATAATTCAAAAGCATCAATTCTTCGGCGCTCAGCTTTCTTCACAGTCCAACTTTCACATCCATACATGTGGATGTATGAAAAAACCATAGCCTTGACTAGTTATAGATTAGAGGCCTCAGTTTTTTACTGCTATTGATAGAGGCCTCAGTTCCTCACATGTGGACCTCTCATAGTGTTGTTTGACTGTCATCACAACAGGGCAGCTGTCTTCCCCCTGAGTGACTGATAGAGAAGTTAAGCAGAAAGCTGCACCTTGCTTTTTCTCTCCCAGCCTCTAAAGTTACACATTTATTTCTGTTTTATTCTGTTTGTTAGAAGCAAGGTCTCAAATCTGATTCATATTAAAAGGAGATGAGGCACCAATGCTTTAAGGTAGAAGTGGCAAAGAAATTATGAATATATTATATAGATAGCTCTCATGTCCATTCCTGATATTGGTATTTTGTGTGTGTCTCTCTTCTTTTTCCTGATGGATTTGGATATCTGTAAGTCTTACTGATTTCTTCAGAGAACCTACTTTGATTTTTTATTTTTCTCTGATGTTTTCTGTTTCTGTTTCATTGACTCCTGATCTTAAATTTCCTAATTTGTTTAGGTGGAAGATTAGGTCTTTGATAATGAGACCTTTTTCTTTTGTAGTGTAGATACGATATTATTTATATAATATGAATTCTGTTAAATTTAATAATAATTGGATCGCACTTTATGGTGTAGAATATGGTTTATTTTGGTAAATGTTCTGTGTATACTTGGAAAGATGTATATTATGCTGCTGTTGGGTAGAGTGTTCTATAAATGTCAGGTCAGATTGGTTCATAATGCTATTCAAGTTTTGTATATCCTTACTGAGTTTCTGTAGTTGCTCAGTTAATAAAAGAGGGCATTGAAATTTCCAACTGCATTCAGTTTGTTTAGTTGCTCAGTCTTGTCCAACTCTTTGCAACCCATGAAGCACAGCACGCCAGGTCTCCCTGTCCATCAGCAGCTCCCGGAATTTACCCAAACTCATGTCCATCGAGTTGGTGATGCCATCCAGCCATCTCATCCTCTGTCATCCCCTTCTCCTCCTGCCCTCAATCTTTCCCAGCATCAGAGTCTTTTTAAATTACTCAGCTCTTCACATTAGGAGTTTAAGCTTCAACATCAGTCCTTCCAGTGAACACCCAGGACTGATCTCCTTTAGGATGGACTGGTTGGATCTCCTTGCAGTGTAGGGGACTCTCAAGAGTCGTCTCCAACACCACAGTTCAAAAGCATCAGTTCCTTGGCCCTCAGCTTGCTTTATAGTGCAACTCTCAAATCCATACATGACTACTGGAAAAACCATATCCTTGACTAGATGGACCTTTGTTGACAAAGTGATATCTCTGCTTTTTAATATGCTGTCTAGGTTGGTTCCTTCCAAGGAGTAGGCGTCTTTTAATTTCATGGCTGCAGTCACCATCTGCAGTGATCTTGGAGCTCCCCAAAATAAAGTCTGCCACTGTTTCCATTGTTTCCCCATCTATTTGCCATGAAGTGATGGCACTGAATGCTATGATCTTACTTTTCTGAATGTTGAGCTTTAAGACAACTTTTTCGTTCTCCTCTTTCACTTTTATCAAGAGGCCCTTTAGTTCTTCTTCACTTTCTGCCATAAGAGTGGTGTCATCTGCATATCTGAGGTTATTGATATTTCTCCTGACAATCTTGATTCCAGTTTGTGCTTCCTCCAGCTCAGCATTTCACATGATGTACTCTGTATATAAGTTAAATAAGCAGAATGACAATATATAGCCTTGACTTACTCCTTTTCCTGTTTGAAACAGTCTTTTGTTCCATGTCCACTTTTAGCTATTGCTTCTTGACCTGGATTCACATTTCTCAGGAGGCAGGTCAGATGATCTGGTATTCCCATCTCTTTCAGAATTTTCCACAGGTTCTTGTGATCCACACAGTCAAAGGCTTTGGCATAGTCAATAAAGCAAAAATAGATTTTTTCTGGAACTCTCTTGCTTCTTTGATGATCCAGCAGATGTTGGCAATTTGATCTCTGGTTCCTCTGCCTTTTCTAAAACCAACTTGAACATCTGGAAGTTCACATTTCACGTACTGTTGAAGCCTGGCTTGGAGAATTTTGAGCATCACTTTACTAGCGTGTGAGATGAGTGCAATTGTGTGCTAGTTTGAGCATTCTTTGGCATTGCTCTTTGGGATTGGAATGAAAACTGACCTTTTCCAGTCCTGTGGCCACTGCTGAGTTTTCCAAATGTGCTAACATACTGAGTGAAGCCCTTTCACACAGTCATCTTTTAGGACTTGAAATAGCTCAACTGGAATTCCATCACCTCCACTAGCTTTGTTCATAGTGATGCTTTCTGAGGCCCACTTGACTTCACATTCTGGGATGTCTTGCTCTAGGTGAGTAATCACACAATGGTGATTATCTGGGTCATGAAAATCTTTTTTGTATAGTTCTTCTGTGTATTCTTGCCACCTCTTCTTAATATCTTCTGCTTCTGTTAGGTTCATACCATTTCTGTCTTTTATTGAGCCCATTTTTGCATGAAATGTTCCCTTGGTATCTCTAATTTTCTTAAAGAGATCTCTAGTCTTTCCCATTCTATTGTTTTCCTCTATTTCTTTGCATTGCTTGATGAGAAAGGCTTTCTTATCTCTCCTTGCTATTCTTTGGAACTCTGCATTCAAATGGGTATATCTTTCCTTTTCTCTTTTGCTTTTTGCTTCTCCTCTTTTCACAGCTATTTGTAAGTACTCCTCAGACAGCCATTTTGGTTTTTTGCATTTCTTTTTTGGGGGGATGGTCTTGAGCCCTGTCTCCTGTACAATGTCACGAACCTATGTCCATAGTTCATCAGGTACTCTGTCTATTGGATCTAGTCCCTTAAATCTATTTCTCACTTCCTGTTAGGGATTTGATTTAGCGCATACCTGAGTGGTCTAGTTGTTTTCCCTACTTTCTTCAATTTAAGTCTGAATTTGGCAATAAGCAGTTCATGATCTGAGCCACAGTCAGCTCCTGGTCTTGTTTTTGGTGACTGTATAAAGCTTCTGCATCTTTGGCTGCAAAGAATCTAATCAGTCTGATTTCGGTTTTGGCTATCTGGTGATGTCCACGTGTAGAGTCTTCTTTTGTGTTGTCCTTCCAATGAATATTTAGAAATGATTTCCTTTAGGATGGACTGGTTGGATATCCTTGCAGTCCAAGAGACTCTCAAGAGTCTTCTCCAACACCATAGTTCAAAAGCATCAATTCTTCAGCCACCAGCTTTCTTTATAGTCCAATTCTCACATTCACACATGACTACTGGAAAAACCATAGCTTTGACTAGGTGGACCTTTGTCGGCAACGTAATGTCTCTGCTTTTTAATATGTTGTCTAGATTTGTCATAGGTTTTCTTCCAAGGAGCAGGTGTCTTTTAATTTCATGGCTGCAGTCACCAAGTGCAGTGATTTTGAAGCCCCCCAAAATAAAGTCTCTCACTGTTTCCAATGTTTCCCCATTTATTTGCCATGAAGGCTTCTCTGAGCTGATAATTTCTTAGACCTTCCTTGTCTCTGATGACTCTGACTCCTTTATGATTATGAAATGACCCTTTGAGGAATTCTAGTCAAGTTTATTGTAGGACACTGCTCTACTAGGATTTGCCTTTTTTTCTCGTGATTAGGCTTTATGGGTTTTTGAGAGAAACATCGCGAAGTTTAGATACCATTTCATCACATCATATTAGGGGTACATATTGTCAACATGATTTATGACTGTTGATGTTGTCTTTGATCACTTGGCTGAAGTTGTGTTTGTAGGTTTCTCTACTGGGAAGTCACTTTTTTTCCCACCCCTTTCCATACTGTATTCTTTGGAAGAAGTCACTAAGAGCAGCCCTTACACCTGTGGTGGATTCATGTTGATGTATGGCAAAAGCAATATAATATTGTAAAATAATTAGCCTCCAATTAAAATAAATAAATTAAAAAGAAAAAAGAAAAAAAAAAGTGGGGAATTATACTGCCTCCCTTTTCAAGTGGCGTATCTATATACAGTTGACCCTTGAATAACGCAAAGCTTAAGTGTGCTAAACCTTGTGGGCTTGAAAATCCATCTGTGAAATCAGCCAAGTGCAGATTGTATAGTACTACAGTATGTAGTTACTGTAAAAAAAAAAAAAAAAAAAAATCTATGTATAAGTGGGCCTGAACAATTCAAACTCATGTTGTTCAAGAGTCAGTTGTAATTTATCTGGAATTCTTCTGTATGGGAGATTAATTTCTCCATTTCTTAATTCAATCATTTATATCAGTATGGACATACAGATATTTTATATTTTGAATTATATTCTAGCACTACATTATTTGTTGCTTAAGTTATTCCAGCTTTGGCACAATTAATTATGCTTTAAAGAGATTTTAAAAAATAAGAAAAAAGTCTTTTATATTTATCTATATATTTACTGTTTCTGATACTCTTTGTTCTGTATCCAGATTTCCATCTTGTTTTGTCGTTATTGTTGTTCAGTCACTCAGTCATGTCCAAGTCCTTGCTACCAGTGGACTCATTTACTTTCTTCCTAAACTTGTTCCTTTAACATTTCTTATAGTGCCTGTCTGCTAGTGATGAATTCTTTAGCTGTTTTACGTCTCAAAAATTGTTTATTTGGCCTTTTGAAAGATACTTTCACTGGGTATAAAGTTCTAGGTTGACTTTTTGTTTTAGTGCTTTGGCAGTTTTGTTTCATTGTCTTGTTTTATTGTGTATGAGAAATCTGTACTTTTTATCTTTGATCCTCTGTAAGTATATTGTTTTTCTTTGGCTGTTAACATTTTTCTCACTGGTTTCTGTCAATTTGTGATGTTCCTTGGTGTAGTTTTCTTCATGTTTTTCCTTCATAGGGTTTATTGTGCTTTTTGGATCTGTATTTTCATTTAATTTGGAAAAACTTCAGCCATTATTTCTTCAAAAAGTTTTTTGTTCCTTCATGCTTCCTATGTTGGGGATTCCAAATACATGCACATTAAGCCACTCTAAGTTTTTCCATAATTTGTTGATTTTTTTTTTTTCTTTTTTTCAGTCAGTTTCTCTGCTTTCTTTGGATGTTCTACTTCTGTGTTTTCAGGTACACAAATATATTTTTTTCAATGTTTAATCTGCTGTTAATAACTGCATTGTAACATATTTTTCATCTCAGACATTGTATTTTTCATCTCTTCAACTTGAGTCTTTTTGGGTTTTTTTTGTGTTTGTTTAGCATACTGATGCTTTCCTCTACCTTCTTGAACATACATAATACAGTTATAACTGCTTAAGTATGGGAGGGGAAGCTCTATTATCTGCCATTTTTATATTTGTTTCTCTTGATTTTTCTCTTTTTAATCTTATTTTCTTGCTTCTTTGCATACCTGGTATGTTTTGATTGGTTGACATACATTGTGCATTCCACTGGTTGTATGAAGTTTTTTGTTCTCTTAAATATTCTTGATTTCAAAGAACCAACTCATTGTAAAAGACCTTGATGCTGGGAAAGATTGAGAGCAGGAAGAGACAGGGGCAACAAGTAGAGATGGTTGGATGGCATCACCAACTCAGTGGACGTGAGTTTGAGCACATTTTGGAAGATAGTGAAAGACAGGGAAGCCTGGCATGTTGTAGTTCATGGGGTTGCAAGGAGTTGGGCACAACTTAGTGACTCAATGACAACCATTAAATTACTTGGAAACAGCAAATCTTTCCAAGGTTTACTTTTAAGCTTTGTTAAGCTGAAACAGAACAGACTTGAGCCTAGAGATTTGGTTGTACCACTGAGACAACACTCTTAAGAGTACTGTTTAGTAGCTCTTATAGTACAAGATTTTCCACTCTGGTTGGTTAGAACATGATTTCTTTTAGCTTTGTGTGAGTGCCTCGAGGTATTCTCTTATCTCTCCGTCTTTAGGTAGTCTCACATCCTGTGTCAATCAGTACTCAGCGGAAGAACACGTTTTAGGAATTCTCTGAAGTTCTGTAGAATTATTCTCTGTGTAATTTTTCTCCATGTATTTCTCTCCTCTTTTGTACTGTATCTTGTAAATTCTACATGCCTTGGCCTCCCCTTACTCAGGCCTGTCTTCTCAAATAATAGAAAATGTTAGGCTCTATTTGGTTCTTCGTCCTTGCTGTGCAGCCTGAAAATTCTCCAGGCTGGCCAATTACAGAGACTTTTCTCCTTTGTTTCCCTTCTTTCAGGGGTCATTGTCTGACCCTGTGCTGCCTGTTGTTTGATGTCTAAAAATCATTGTTTCAGATATTTTGTCCAATCTTTTGGTTAACATGGGAAGGTAAATCCTTCCCTGTTGTTCCATTGTATAAACTAAAGGGCATTCCCTTTCAGTTTCTCAAAGGAATACTGAATTATATATTATTAAGTGAGCATTTTCACTCACATTATTAAAAGTTTGTTCCACTGTGGCTTTTTAAAGTCTTGTTTTAAGATATCTGGTGCCAGTATTATTCTATTTCCCATATGTTATTTGATCTTTTTCTTATTGGTTTTTTTTTTTTTTTTTTTTTGCTTGTGTTCCGCTTCAGTTGCTGCTCTCAGGTGGTCTTTAATTTTTTCTCATTTGGTCATTTTCTTACTTTTTTGTCTTGAAAGGTAAGAAATTTTAATTTTACTCTATTCTTCTTTGAACAGCTCTTAATTTATCCTTCCATTTTAATATTATTTTGTCTTTTTTTTCTCTTCAGTTTCTGTTATGAGGTTTTAAAATTTCTGAATCTGGGTGCAAATAGTCACCAAATAACGTTTAATTCAGTATTGTAATTTGTTTATGCCTTGTGGTTTTTGTTTACGTTGAGGGATTGTCATCACCTGAAATGTCTCAGTTCTTATTTTTTAAAAATTTATATATTTATTTTATTTGGAGGACAACTATTTTACAGTATTGTGATGGTTTTTGCCATACATCAGTGTGAATCAGCCATAGGTATACATAATGTCCCCTCCATCCTGAATCCCCCTCCCACCTCTCTCTCCACATTTTGTTTTTGTCTCATAGTAGCTTAGCAGGTCATAGTAGTATGCAGGTCAAGAAGCAACAGTTAGAACTGGACATGGAATAACAGACTGGTTCCAAATAGGAAAAGGAGCACATCAAGGGTGTATATTGTCACCCTGCTTATTTAACTTATATGCAGAGTACATCATATGAAATGCTGGACTGGATGAGGCACAACCTGGAATCAAAGATTGCTGGGAGAAATAGCAATAACTTCAGATATGCAGATGACACCACCCTTATGGCAGAAAGCAAAGAACTAAAGAGCCTCTTGATGAAAGTGAAAGAGAAGAATGAAAAAGTTGGCTTCAAACTCAGCATTCAGAAAACTAAGATCATGGCATCTGGTCCCATCACTTTGTGGCAAATAGATGGGGAAACAGTGGAAACAGTGGCAGACTTTATTTTTTTGGGCTCCAAAATCACTGCAGATGGTGACTGCAGCCATTAAATCAAAAGACGCTTGCTCCTTGGAAGAAAAGCTATGACAAACCTAGACAGCATCTTAAAAAGTAGAGGCATTACTTGCCAACACAGGTCCATCTAGTCAAAGCTGTGGTTTTTCTAGTAGTCATGTATGGATATGAGAGTTGGATTATAAACTTTGGCTGAGTGCCGAAGAATCGATGCTTTTGAACTGTGGTGTTGGAGAAGACTCTTGATAGTCCCTTGGACTGCAAGGAGATCCAACCAGTCCATCCCAGAGGAAATTATTCCTGAATTTTCATTGGAAGGACTGATGCTGAAGCTGAAACTACAATATTTTGGCCACCTGATGCAAAGAACTGACTCACTGGAAAAGATCCTGATGCTGGGAAGGATTGAAGGCAGTAGGAGAAGGGGATGACAGAGGATGAGATGATTGGATGGCATCACCAAGACAATGAACATGAGTTTGAGCAAGCTCTGGGGATTGGTGATGGGGTAGCAAAGAGTCAAACATGACTGAGCTACTGAACTGAACTGAGCTTATCATTGATGGAGACATTATCTTTGTGTTTGTCAACCGTTGGCTGCAGTAATTTGTTAAATTCCTCAAGAATACCCTCTTTTGACCTACATAGCAAGGAAATCAAAAAAGAAGGAATATATGTGTATGTATGGCTGATTCATTTTGCTGTACAGCAGAAACTGATACAGCAGTGTAAAGCAACTATTCTCTAATTAAAAAAAGTATTCTCTTCTGTCTGCAAAATGTAGTTTACTTGATGGATGGTTTTTTTTTTGGTAGTGTTGTAGGAAGAATCCAGCATTTTTAATGTTATGTAAGACCCTCAGTTTCCCATAGTTGGTACTTTTTCCTCCTAACACTGTTTCCAAAGGATAGCCCTTTTACCATCTTCTGCTTTTACAGTTCTTATCCAAGATGAGATCCTTGACTTTTATGTTGCTAATTCTTTATTTTTCACACATAATCTAATCCCTTCTTCTGTTTTCTGTTTTTTTTTTTTTTTTAAATTTCCTGAATTCCCTAGCTCTCTCAAAGGACTTGATGTAGGAGCCCCAGGATGGAAGGCACTGGAAAGTGGTTTGTATTTTTCTTCTTACAGGCAGTTTTGAAGTTTATACTCTTCTCTTTCTTCTGCCTCTGCCTAAGACAGGGGATTTTTGTGGTTCTATTTGCTCTTAATTTTGATGTACATATTTTTTGGGAATGGTATGTAGAGAGATTCAGATTTAGACAACTGTCGATACTTTAGTTTGCTGTAAATTTGGAAATTCTTCATGAGAGCAGTTGACGTATTTTTTTTTCTATGATTTAACTAAAAAAAGATAATTTTAAAGTATTATGGCATGTGACATGGCATTTGACTTTTAAAATGGTTGGATTTTGCAAATTAGGGACTTTGGAATTTTATTATTTTATGTAACTATTTTTCATGTAAATTTTGAGTTCCAGATTGTTCTTACACCTATGTGTGGGATGTCTATAAAGTTAGGTTAAGGTTACTACATAATACTTTTTAGTGGTTTAATGAAATAGTGAATTATTGTTACTTGACCTTTTGAAAAGGTCAGTAGTACATTTTGTTTCATTTTTTTAAAGGACATTTAAATGTAATGAAAGTCAGAACTGCAATATTACCATGAAAGTAAAGGTTATGGGGTACATTTAATTGTGTTCCTCTATTTTTGAAACTGCTTTGAGGGAGATTCTGATAAAATTCTCGTGGTAATTGTTTTTCAAGAATTTTATTACTCTTTTTCATTTTATACTGTTGGAGTAAAAGATTATATTTCTGTTTGTCTTTTTCTGCTTACCTTTGCTTAGATTTCATGTGTATTATGCTATTTAAGGTACAAAGTTTAAGCTGCTTTCCCATTCACTTTCTCAAGAAAGTAGAACAGTATATTTCTCAGAGAACTGTCCTTCGTTCCTTAGAAAGACTTTTAAGTAAAATTTAGTTTTTTCAGATTATAGTTAATGAATATTTAAATTAAAATAAGTAACAGTGTTTCAAGGATTTTATTTATTAAAGGTCTGCAAGTGTGGGAGAACTAAATATACTCTGATTTATGAAAATATTTCTCTGATGTCTGTATATTAAGATTATTTAAATATATTTTCACTTTATTAAAATTTGGAACACTACAAATATGGGGTATGTCATGTTTTTTCCTTCTATATTCAGATCAGTTTGAAGGAATTTCTTTTTTCTTGAATTTTTTCCCTAAGAAATAACATTTAACTTTCTCCTTTATGTCTGCATAACAATTTGTTAGTATTTCTTATTTATGTGAATGACTTTTTCTTTAAAAACAAAATCCTGTCTCAGTGTTTTGATTACCCAGTAATCACAAAAGTTTCTGACATATTTTTGAGTTATTTTCCCTTAAATGCACTGTTTTGTTGCTTATATTTTAACAAGTATTTGAATAAAGTTGATACCTTTTAGAAAATACAGGAAAATGTTGCCTTTTTTATGTGACTCTGATTGACTTCTCTTAATTTGAGTTCACACCTTTTTAATATTTTCCACAGGGAAGAGATTTCCACCTGAGACTATTGCTGCCCAAAGATTTGCAGCTGAGGAATGCCAGGTAATGTGGTGTTTTGTTATATACTCTACAGGCATCTTGGCGGGATGGGCAGTCACATCTGTATAAGCTGATTCTGTTTGTTAGAGTTCTGTTTATTAATTAGTTAACCAGAAGCATTTCTGATTTTTGCCAATCAGTGTGCTTTTTAAATGATTTTCTGTGGTGTTGAAGTGCTCTTCAACAGCAAAACAGTCTAATTTACTTTTTATTTAAAGCAGTAAACAACAAGTGAAAATATTTGGAGAATAGAAAATAATTAGAAAACTTTGTTTCCAACTTTTGACTGATGTTAATTATGTGTATGTTCAGGCATGGGAAGCTCCACAGCATCAGTTCTGCCCTGATAGAAATTAGGTGTCAACATGGGCTATAGGTATTGACAGCCCTTCAAGGAATGTCAAGAGATGAGAATAGAAATTTAGGTAGCACCCAAAATCTAATTTCTGCTCCAAAATTTTTCTGAGGGTAGGAAGGGAAGAAGAATCCAGAGACAGTTATGAGTAGAACTGACAGGATTTTGTGACTGATCAGAAGTGGGAGATAAGAGGGGGAGAGGAGTGGAGGATTCTTTGCAAATTCCTGACTCAGATCACTAAACTAGAGAAGAAGTCACAGATGGAAGAAGTTGAAGGGGAATTGTTTTAAGGCATATCAGATGTGAAGTATGAAGAGGAGATTTTAGTAGGTAGCAGTGTTTTGGTTGGAGAAGGAAATGGCAACCCACTCCAGTGTTCTTGCCTGGAGAATCCCAGGGACAGAGGAGCCTGGTGGGCTGCTGTCTATGGGGTCGCACAGAGTTGGACACGACTGAAGCGACTTAGCAGCAGCAGCAGCAGCAGCAGCAGCAGCAGCAGCAGTAGCAGTGTTTTGGTGGGGAACTTAAGCATGAAGCTTGGAGTGGAGATGTGTGTAGAAGTCACAGTAGGCATGGGATTTAGGGCCATGAATGTGGATAGGTTTTCCTGCATGGATAGAGTGAGAAGAGAAAGCTAGTAACATAATCTTGAGGGCATAACAATATTTAAAGGTGTGGTAAATAAAGAAGACCTTGAAAGAAGACGAAGTATTGACCAGATTTAACAGGAAAACCTGGACAGTTATTTCTGAAATCAAAGAAAGAGCAGCTTAAAAGTCAGTGGTTAACAGTGCTTAGTGTTGCAAAGGGGTCAGGTTAGATTGCACGTTTCATGTAGTGGTTGAAGTCGGCTTGTACTGGGGTTTTTGGAGTGGGTAGAAAGGAAATGTAAACAGTAAAAACTACTTGAAGAACAGGAGTGGCTATAGAAAGGTGTGCAGTCAAGGAAGAGTTATAATTATGTGTTTTCTTAAAAAGAAGATTTGCTCAAACAAGTTACAGAGGTAAAAATGCTAGCGGAGAGTAAGGATACCACAGTAAAGGAGTAATTAGTGAATTGATGTGACTGAGTTGGTGGCAGGAGGTGGAAAGTATATTTGAAGATGGGGTTTCCCATGGGCAGTCGAATGAGCTATTCTGCCCCTGTGATAGGAGATAGCAGAGAGGATGCGGGTTAGCAGACCAGAAAAGGACAGTCATGATGGTTTGAAAAGACCATGGTTGAGAAAACTCAGACTTTCTACTTGTAGGTAAGTAAAAGCATTTCTAGAAGAGTTACCTAACAGTGTTAAGAATGCAGCTGAGGGTGAGCCGGTAGATAGATGAACATACGGTTAAAAGTATGTATGTCCTTAATCTGGAATTTAAGATTAGATTGTTATAATGGACACAGGAGCCTATGGGGCTACAGTTCACGAAGTCTCGAAGAGTCAGACACGACTAAGCCAGAGCAAACACAGATTGTTATAATGCATTTGGTTTCTCAAATACAAGTTCTGTAAATTATGATCAAAACTATTGGTTTTATTTAACCTACCTTGGAAAAGAATCCAGTTCAAGAAAACATTGCTTTGGATATGTTAAAATTAAAAAAAACGTACTGTTTGTTTGCATGTCATTTGCTGATTGCAGTCATTTATATTTTGAAATAAAGTTAGTACCAACAGTTTGAAGACATGAGTTTCAACAGTACTAGCGGTAAAAATTTTATTAACTTGTCAGAATTATGTTTATGTCATTCTTTTGTATGTATGTACATATTAGAGTTGGCATACAAATGTTTTTTCCTTTTAATTCTAAACAGTGAACAAACCATTTTGTTCCATTAAAATTTTAGATTACTATGTAGTTGGCAGCTGAAAACAGCACTTAATGGATATCATCACATAGTACAACAGGTAAGTCCTTTTTGTTAAAAGCTTTGTTTTAAGTGAGGGCAGTTACTTAATCTGATCACATGGACCACAGCCTTGTCTAACTCATGAGCCATGCTGTGTAGGGCCACCCAAGATGGATGGGTCATGGTGGAGAGTTCTGAAAAAATGTGGTCCACTGGAGAAGGGAATGGCAAACCACTTCAGTATTTTTGCCTTGAGACCCCAAGATCAGTATGAAAAAGCAAAAAGATAGGACACTGAAAGATGAACTCCCCAGGTCGGTAGGTGCCCAATATACTTTTGAAGGTCAGTGGAGAAGTAACTCCAGAAAGAATGAAGAGACGGAGTCAAAGCAAAAACACCACTCAGTTGTGGATGTGACTGGTGATGGAAGTAAAGTCTTATGCTGTAAAGAGCAATATTGATAGGAACCTGGAATGTTAGGTCCATGAATCAAGGCAAATTGGAAGTGGTCAAACAGGAGATGGCAAGAGTGAACCTCGGGAATCAGTGAACTAAAATAGACTGGAATGGGTGAATTTAACTCAGATCATTATATCTACTACTGTGGGCAAGAATCCCTTAGAAGAAATGGAGTAGCCATCATAGTCAACAAGAGTCTGAAATGCAGTATTTGGATGCATTCTCAAAAACGACAGAATGAAATCTGTTCGTTTCCAAGGCAAACCATTCAGTATCACAGTAATCCAAGTCTATGCCCCGACCAGTGATGCTAAAGAAGCTGAAGTTGAATGGTTCTATGAAGACCAACAAGACCTTCTAGAAATAACACCCAAAAAGGATGTCCTTTTCATTATAGGGGACTGGAATACAAAAGTAGGAAGTTAAGAGAGTAACAGGCAAATTTGGCCTTGGAGTACAGAATGAAGCAGGGTAAAAGCTAATAGAGTTTTGCCAAGAGAACACACTGGTCATAGCAAACACCCTCTTCCAAAAACACAAGACAAAACTCTACACATGGATGTCACCAGATGGTCAATACCAAAAACAGATTGATTATATACTTTGCAGCCAAAGATGGAGAAGCCCTTATACAGTCAGCAAAAAAGACCAGAAGCTGTGGCTCAGATCATGAACTCCTTATTGCCAAATTCAGACTTAAATTGAAGAAAGAAGGGAAAACCTTTAAACCATTCAGGTATGACCTAAATCAAATCCCCAACAGTTATACAGTGGAAGTGAGAAATAGATTCAAGGGATTAGATCTGAAGGACAGAGAGACCGAAAAACTATGGTGAAGATTCGTGACATTGTACAGAAGGCAGAAATCAAGACGATCCCCAAGAAAAAGAATTGCAAAAAGGCAAAATGGTTGTCTGAGGAGGCCTTACAAATAGCTGTGAAAAGAAGAGAAGCAAAAGGCAAAGGAGAAAAGGAAAGATATACCCATTTGAATGCAGAGTTCCAAAGAATAGCAAGGAGAGATCAGAAAGCCTTCCTCAGTGATCAGTGCAAAGAAATAGAGGGAAACAATAGAATGGAGAAGACTTGAGATCTCTTCAAGAAAATTAGAGATACCAAGGGAACATTCCATGCAAAGATGGGCACAATAAAGGACAGAAATGGTATGGACCTAACAGAAGCAGAAGCTATTAAAAAGAGGTGGTAAGAATACACAGAAGAACTGTATGAAAAAGATCTTCATGACCCAGATAACCACGTTGATGGGATCACTCACCTAGAGCCACACATCCTGGCATGTGAACTGAAGTGGATCTTAGGAAGATCACTACAAACAAAGCTAGTGGAGGTGATGGAATTCCAGGTGAGCTATTTCAAATCCTACAAGATGATGCTGTGAAAGGGCTGCACTCAATACACCAGCAGATTTGGAAAACTCAGCAGTGGCCACAGTACTGGAAAAGGTCAGTTTTCATTCCAATCCCAAAGAAAGGCAATGCCAAAGAATGTTCAAACTACCTCACAATTGACCCTCATCTCAAGCGCTAGCAAAGTAATGCTCAAAATTCTCCAAGCCAGGTTTCAGCAATACGTGAACTGTGAACTTCCAGATGTTCAAGCTGGTTTTAGAAAAGGCAGAAGAACCGGAGATCAAATTGCCAACATCCACTTGATCATAGAAAAGGCAAGAGAGTTCCTGAAAGACGTCTACTCCTGCCTTATTGACTATGCCAAGGCCTTTGACTGTGTGGATCACTTTCATCAAGAGGGTCTTTAGTTCTTTACTTTCTGCAATAAGGGTGCTGTCATTGGCATATCTGAGGTTATTGAAATTTCTCCCGGAAATCTTGATTCCAGTTTGTGCTTCATCCAGTCCAATGTCTCTCATGATGTACTTTGCATATAAGTTAAATAAGCAGGGTGACAGTATACAGCCTTGACATACTCCTTTCCTGATTTGGAACCAGTCTGTTGTTCCATGTCCAGTTCTAACTGTTGCTTCTTAACCTGCATACAG
>NW_011495046.1:1820114-1832785 GCF_000754665.1 Bison bison bison | reverse complement strand
ACATACTCCTTTCCTGATTTGGAACCAGTCTGTTGTTCCATGTCCAGTTCTAACTGTTGCTTCTTAACCTGCATACAGATTTCTCAAGAGGCAGGTAAGGTGGTCTGGTATTCCCATCTCTTTCAGAATTTTCCACAGTTTGTTGTGATCCACACAGTCAAAAGGTTTGGCATAGTCAATAAAGCAGAAGTAGATGTTTTTCTGGAACTCTTTTTCTTTTTCTATGATCCAACGCATGTTGGCAATATGATCTCTTGTTGCTCTGCCTTTTCTAAAACCAGCTGAACATCTGGATGTTCGTGGTTCATGTACTGTTAAAGCCTGGCTTGGCAAATTTTGAGCATTACTTTGCTGGCGTGTGAGATGAGGGCAATTGTGAGGTAGTTTGAACATTCTTTGGCATTGCCTTTTTTTGGGATTGGGATGAAAACTGACTTTTTCCAGTACTGTGGCCACTGCTGGGGTTTTCAAATTTGCTGGTATATTGAGTGCAGCACTTTGACAGCATCATCTTTTAGAATTTGAAATAGCTCACCTGGAATTCCATCACTTCCACTAGCTTTGTTCGTAGTGATGCTTCCTAAGGCCTGCTTGACTTCACATTCCAGGAAGTGTGGCTCTGGGTGAGTGATCCCACCATCATGGTTATCTTGGTCATGAAGATCTTTTTTGTATAGTTCTTCTGTGTATTCCTGCCACCTCTTCTTAATAGCTTCTGCTTCTGTTAGGTCCATACCATTTCTGTCCTTTATTGTGCCCATCTTTGCATGAAATGTTCCCTTGGTATCTAATTTTCTTGAAGAGATCTCAAGTCTTCCCCATTCTATTGTTTTCCTCTATTTCTTTGCACTGATCCCTTAGGAAGGCTTTCTGATCTCTCCTTGCTGTTCTTTGGAACTCTGCATTCAAATGGGTATATCTTTCCTTTTCTCCTTTGCCTTTCGCTTCTCTTCTTTTGTCAGCCATTTTTAAGACCTTTCCAGACAACCATTTTGCCAAGTGAGGTTAGGAAGTTACTAAATATGCTCTTTTTAAAACCTATTTTGCAAAGTGTTATATAACACACTGGTTTAGTTGTTGCTGAATTCTGTAGGCTTTTTCTCTATCAAGCATTTTAAGGAGCCATATTTTATGTAAAATATTTTCTGTCTAAAATCCTCAGCACATTTCCCGGTAGCATTTGTGTTGAAACTTTATTTCCATGCTTGGAACTTCAGGGCCTTCAAATGCATTCACTCTCTCTTCCTGAATAGCAGTGATAACCAAAATTATCCCAGGACTCATTTAGGAGTTGTAGGTTATCTGTGGCAAAAATGTGATTGTAGTTCAAGATTAGCTACAAAAAAGTGGGGTGGAAATCACTTAGGATCATGTATGCGTATGTAATAAGAGTAGATGTAAAGGCAGCATAGATGAAATATAGGCAGGATTTATTTAGTTACTTTTTATTTATTTTTTTAATTTATAAGTTTATGCTTTTGACACCCTTCACCCACTTTATCAACATCCCCACCCAAATTCAGTTATTCGTAATGTTTAGGTTCCTCTACCTGAAAATTCTTTTAAAGATTAGAGAAACAAGCAAATCAGTTACTGAAGCAATTGAAAATAATGAAAAACCTCTCGTAGAAAAGTAGATGTAAATAGAACTGTCTTTCTTTTAATGGTTTATTAATTTGTGTGTGTTTCCTGATCTGTTTTCTCTATCTTAAAGCAGGTTATTATCTATGGTAAATGACAATGACAGTTACTCTCACTTAAAGCAGTACTGAACCACAAAGAAATACAGGAAATTGTTTGATTTGTAGAAAGTAGACTGTCATTGCTGGCAATATAATTTACAGCATATGTTTAAGGGAATGTTTAAATGATTTCTCTTTGTGTTCTCTCCACCGTCCCCTCCCGTTTCACTGAGACTATGTTGTATGCTAAAGTTTAAGAAATGAATCTAATGAGGTAGCTAAATAGCTGGAAGAAAAACTCTTAATGAAGACTTAAGATTCCTAAGTTTTTCTCCACCAATTCACCAAGAGAGTTCCTAGAAAAAGTCCCAATTATGTATCTCCCCCGCTGCCCTCCAATACTGTAGTACCCAGTATTAGTTTTAGTCTTTGTTTTATTCCAAAGTCCAGGTGAACGTTACTATTCTTTCCTGGTATCATTTTTAACTTCATTAAATGTGAGTCAAAGTGGGAGGTGTGGTCAGCAGTCTTTTCTATGAAGGGCCAGGTGGTAAATTTTACAGGTGTGTGGACCCTAAGATCTCAGTTATGACTACATAGCTCTGCCCTTGTAGCACAGAGCAGCTTTGACAAGAGGTAAATGAATAGGCATGGCTGCATTTCATTACAACTCTATAAAAACAGCTATTGGGCTGGATTTAGCCTCTGAGCTGTAGTTTGCACACTTTTGGTATAATTTATTACTCATCACTAGTCAACTACAGGGGAAATATATAGAAGAAGGGAAGGTCAAAGATTTGTTCTGCAAACATGTGCCCTACCAAGCTACATTAAGGTATGAATCATATGCCTCATGTATTGTTGAATACTTTAGATTATTATTTTTCTCCTCTAAAAACTGAGATTTACATATATGCTTTAGAACTGTGTGGTGGTAGTGCAGTGCATTAGAAAAAGTAGCAAAAATAACATTATTTTGATTTCAAGCAGAGAAATGGTGTAGATTTATTTAATAGAGCAATTTTAATGAGAATTTTTTTGCTTTTATTTTATAATAATTTTCTTTTAAGAATCAAAGATTTCTAGGAAATGGAGCCCTGACACTTTAACATTGTACTTCAGAAGTTATTTCCTTTTTGTCGTATTACTGTAACTGTTTTACCTTATTGAAAGATTGACTCCTTTTGAATTAATACAGATTAGTTGTGAAAGGACAAAATTAACAACTATAGGCAGTCTTTAAGGTCAAAGAAAAATTAAAATAGACAGTATTATTGATTAGTTAATTCATTGTTCTAACTAGATTTAATTGTATAGATTTGCCTGATTTTTATATTTCATACTCCTCTTGACATTGTCATACTATTTTTTTTAATAGTGCTGTGGTTTGCTAGATTTGCTAAACTTGACAGTAGTCAGTGCTGAAGAAATAGAGTCATGTGTGAGACTTTAAGTGCCATGCTTACCTAATTCAGCATATCTCACCAAATTAGATTTGAGGGCTTTAATTACTCTTTCAGAATGAAAGTGGTAGAAATAATACTGTTGATGACCAATAATTCAATTCTTATACTTTTAAGATAGTTAATTTTTTTTATATCTATATGGACTTAAGTTTCCATTTCCAGTTCATGGAGTATTCATTGTACACTGAAATTAATTAAAAATATGTTTTGGTCTAGAGAATGCAGCAGTCTCCTGATCTAGTGAGTTTTATGATGGAGTTGAAGATGGTTTTGGTAAGAATTTGTTTTTTAACACTGTCATTATACTCTGTAAATCTGGTGTGTTTTTGTAATTCCTTTAAAAACTAACATTAGAATTTAAAACTTCTCAACTCTCAGTCATTTAATGTTTTATTTTACTAGTGCATAAATGTGGATGGTACTTTTCTGGAACTGCAAGAGGAATAGAACTGTGTGTAAGAACCAATTTGATGGGTACACGTGACGCTAGACTTGGACAGGTGGTGAAGAAATAAAGTGTACTTCTGGTCTGTTAGAGAATGTAACATCAACAGAGATTAAAAAATCACTCTTAAAGATACAGTACAATGTAGAAATAATTTCATATACAGTTACAGATTTCTGAAAAACTTGTTAAGCTTCATTACATATATACAGTTATGTACAATTGATTATTCAGTTAACTGTGCATAAATTGCATAGGTGGCGCTAGTGAGAAAGAACCTGTCTGCCAATGCAGGAGACATAAGAGACATGGGTTGGGAAAATTCCCTGGAGGAAGGCAGGGCAACCCACTCCAGTATTCTTGCCTGGAGAATTCCCATGGACAGAGGAACCTGGCAGGCTACAGTCCATGGGATCACAAAGAGTTGGACATGATTGAAACGAATTAGCATGCATGGATACATAAGATACTTGATTAGCAAAGGAAGGATGACTACAGTAAATACCCAGGACCCATGAGCAAAATTCAAAGTTTTGCCTAAGATATTTCTTTACCTACCTACTCTTTTAGGAGAAGGGGACTGGAGCATTTTAAAAGGTTTCCTACATTCTGAATTTGGTTCATTAGATATTCATGCTATCTCTTATCATATTCTACTTTTTTTTTTTTTTGTAATCTGGCAGTTAAATCTAGAGGTCTGAATGAAGTTGCATGCATTTCTCCTGATAATAATAATTTATGCTCTGTACTTCTTACTCTGCATAGGAGGTACATGGTGTGTGGTAGTTCCTCATTTAATAGAGTTAAGATTAGTCAGTAGGTTTAGATCCATCCAATATAAAGTTTCTGATCAGCCTATCACCTACTGATTTTAGCTTCCAGTGATGGTCATTAACTACATCCACTGTTTTGTTAGGGGTTGCAAATGGTGATTTTTAAAAATCCATCGTCTACATTAATTAGCTGAAAATTTTACAGAAAAGAAGTTCCCCTCATCATTTATTTGGTAAATTTGAGATCTTGCCCATACTGGAATGAGGATAAGTGCTTGATTTTTTTTCCTTTTTTTAAAATCAATTTTAAGAATAATGAGTTGGTACCTAGGAATTCAAAGGGAACTAATGATTTTTTTAATATTATGAACCCGTGTATTTTAAAGTATTTGACTAACTTTAGTCCATTGTGATTATTATTCTTTTTAATGCTTAAATTTTACCAGTTTTGGTCAATATAAGTCCTTTCATGTTGGCTGCTGAGTTCTTTTAACACAATATAAGCTTCGCTTTGTGGCACCAGTTGCCCCAGTTTCATTCACTTATTCTGTTTTACCAAAGAGATATGGTTTCTTTGTAGAAAATGGTATTTGGATGCCACAGTCTTGAAACTGGCATGTTCATTGCTATTTGTTGTTCAGGCACTAAGTCATGTCTGACTCTTCAGACATGGACTCTTCAGTCCATGGTGACCCCATGGACTGTAGCACCCCAGGCTTCCCTGTCCTTCACTATTTGCCAGAGTTTGCTCAAACTCAGGTCCATTGAGTTGGTGATGCCATCCAACCATCTTATCCTCTGTCACCTTCTTCTCCCCCTGCCCTTAATCTTTCCCATCATCAGGATCTTTTCCAATGAGTCTGCTCTTCACATCACCTGGCCAAAATATCTTCAGCATCAGTCCTTCCAGTGAATAGTCAGGGTTGATTTCCTTTAGGATTGACTGGTTTGATTTCCTTACTGTTTAAGGGATTCTCAGAAGTCTTCTCCAGCACCACAATTTGAAAGCATCAGTTCTTCAGCACTCAGCACTCCCTTCTTTATGGTCCACCTCTCACATCCATACGTGATTACTGGAGAAACCATAGCTTTGACTATTCAGACCTTTGCTATTACCTGTGTTCATTTCAGTATTTTCAATTCACATCTGGCATAGGGGTTTTACTTTTTTGACTTTTATGCTTGTATCTCTTTCCTCTTAAATCTGAGTTTTCATTTCTAGTATTTCTTTTGAAGTACTGTTGATTTACAGTGTTGTGCCAGTTTCTTATGTACAGCAGAGTGACTCAGTTATGCACACATATACATTCTTTTTAATATTCTTTTCCATTATGGTTAATCACAGGATATTGTATATAGTTCCCTGTGCTGTATAGTAGGACCTCGTTTGTCCATTCTAAATGTAATCGTTTGTATCTACCAAACCCAAACTCCCAGGCCATCTCCCCCTCCTCCCCTCTTCCTTGGCGAGCACAAATCTGTTCTCTATGTCTATGAGTCTGTTTCCGTTTTGTAGATGGGTTCATTTTGGCCAGATTGTAGATTGCACATACAAATGATATCATACAGTATTTGTCTTTCTCTTTCTTAGACTTCACTTAATGTGATAATCTCTATTTGCAGCCATGTTGCTGCGAATGGCATTATTATTATTATTTTTTAATAGTTGAGTAGTACTCCATTTTATACATGTACCACATCTTCTGTATCCATTCATCTGCTGATGGACATTTAGGTTGTTTCTATGTTTTGGCTGTTGTGAACAGTGCTGCTATGAAAATAGGGTGCTTGTGTCTTTTTGAGTTAATTTTGTCTGGTTAAATTCCTAGGAGTAGGATTGTTGGATCATGTGGTAATTCTATTTTTAGTTTTTCTTTTCCATTTTGAGTATTAACATAGTTATAATTTTATGTTTTACTTATGCATTTCTCACACCTATAAAATATTTCTTGTATTTGTTTTATAAAATTACAGTGCCACTGTATTTCTACTAACAACTGAAAGCATTTTGTTATTTCTTTGTGGTTCTGTTTTCTCTTTATTGTTAGCAGCAGCTGCCACATATTGAGAACTTAATTTGCTTGCTAGATTTGTTTTGAATTCTTTTTTTTAATATTCATGACAGAGGCTTTGGTGAAAAGTTTGGGATCAAATGAAAGTATTTAAAAAGTCACTTTCTAAAGTTTAAATTTTGACTTATAAATTTGTAAACTGTAGTTATGAGGTTTATCAAAGTTCATTGTAAATTTTGTCAAAGGCTACAACATGATAACCTTAAAAAGGTTGAAGTAGTGAAACATTTTGGTTTGCGTCTCCTTGACATTGGACAAAAGTTGAAAAGTTTCTTTTGGCTTTTTATCATAATTTCGATAAGCTACACAAATAGGACTAAGAGAACCAGAGTAAAACTATGTGGCCCATTAGGCTTTACTGTGAAGCTAATTTAAGCTCTCACGGTCATTTAATTTTGAAGAAATACTCATTAGTTTAAAATAGTGTGATTGATCTCTAATTCATAGTAGTCTGTTTAGTACATTTGTTTTTGCTTTCCTAAATGAGATCCTGTACTTTAACTCTCTAAAATTGTGGACAGGGTTGGTAATACTGTTGTACATTTGTGGCAGTCTACCTAAAGATGTAAGAATTATTAGTTTATTTATTGGGTTGTATTATTAGTAATAGGGTTAACCTAATATAATCCCTGGTGAAAATATTGAGAATGTTGCCCAAATGAAATCAGTAGCTGTTGAACTTATTTCAGGACATTTTGTTAAATTTCTCTTGGAGTTTCCTAGTGCTAACTAGGCATGTAGTAGGAGTTTGATACATATTTATTAAATGAACAATTATATTTTAAAAGAACTCAACAGGTAGGTTATTTTATTCCTTTTTTAGAGCTGAGTCACTGAGTGCCTAAGGCCTCAAAACTTAATTGTTTAAAGTTAGGATCTAAACTCCTGGTTTGTAAAGCCTGTGTTCTTTCTTCTAAGTACCTTTGCTTCATTCTCCACAAGAACACTTTGCTTCTCTGTCTTTGCACTTTTCTCTGTTACAGTTCTAGAATAGGAATAACTTGTCTGACCCAAAGTAGAAGGCAGAGTTAGCAAATGCCATAAATCTAGAATTAAAGTACTCTTTTATCCCAGTAAATTATTATCCAAGTTTGTTTTTATCTTCAGTATATATTAATAACAGTAATTAATATTTTTGAATTGAAAAAAATTTCCAAAGAAATACTGTGTACTCTTACATGTTTGTAAGTACAGGAACTATACTGACTCCTGTTAGTCGTATTTGTAACAGGAGAATCTTAATACTAATTTTGTGGACCACAGGTTGTTTATATACAGCACTAAGTAGTTTATGAAAAGGCAGTATACTTTTTGTCTTCTAGGAGCTTCCTTTCTAATTCAAATTGACATTCTAGCCCTTACTAACCAGCTTTCAGGGTTTTGTTTGTTTGTTTTTATCTTAAAGCAGATTTAGAACTGTATTTAAGTAGTTTCAGTTAGCAGTCCTGATTTTTGAAATGCTGTTTTGTAAAAGTCTAGTCTTTTGTAGTGTTAATTTAGTAGCCTTCTATCCATGTTAATAAACATATTTAAGTGAATAAAAATGTATACTTTTTATTAAGGTTACCAGAAATCTTTATAATTTTATACTTGTTCTTATGTTCTTTTGTTATTATATCTGTTTTTTAAATTTTTTATTTCTTTAATTTTTATAATGTGCTTAGTCATGTCTGTTTGCAACCCCATGGACTGTAGCCAGCCAGGCTCATCTGTACATGGGATTTCCCAGGCAAGAATACTGGAGTGGGCTGTCATTTCCTTCTCCAGGAGATCTTCCAGACCCAGGGATTGAACTCTGGGTCTCTTGTGTCTCCTGCATTGGCAGGTGGATTCTTTATCACTGAGCCATCTGGGAAGCCTGTTTTTTATAATACCTTTTAATAACCCAAACAGTATGAACCTCTGTGTAATTCATATGTACATTTATTTTTTACTTTCCAAGTAAGATACTGTCCAGGTTAACACCTTTGAAGTAATTGGTAATTTTCAGCCTCAGCAACTCTAGTGATGCTTGTATTGCTTGTAAAAAATGTGAAGTTTAGTTTTGTTCAGGGGAACATAAATCATCTTAAAGATGTCATAGGTAGGTTTAGTGGAGAAAGAAGCTGTGATCTAACCAGATAGATGGCAAAATGCTTTGCTGGTCTGGGAGTAATACAGCGTGGAAGTCAGTAAAGGAAATTAACAGGTTAACTATTTATTGTGATAAAGAAGGATTTTTGTTTGTAAGAATGTGATTCATAATGGTGTACAAATATGTCGGTCTAGGCCATGTACATAGAATTCAGGCTTTTTTTTAAAGGTACATGTTTCTTTCTATCAAACATTATATCCACAGGGGTAGAAAAATAGTAAAGCCTTGAGGATGAGGATTTTGCTTTGTTTTTTGGTGATCCTTTTTCATCTGTGATAGACATGATAGTTTAGGAGAATATTAGACTTAAGTTTGTATGGTATAATAATTGACATTTTTACGTTACCTTTGGTACAGTCCTTTACCCCATTTTTGTCTTTTTTTTTTTTTTTATGAGGAGGGAAATCAGCTGGATTTGCTATAAAAATAATGGACATGTTAATGAGGTGCAAGAGTTGTGTTTTGTAGTCAGGTACTAATAATTCATTGTGTAGCATTCCACAGCTGATTCACATTTTTTCTTTTAAACAGGAAGCTGCTTTAAAGAATAAAAAAGAACCATATGTACTACCTTCTCCTCCCAAGTTCTACTCAAGCCTTATTGGAGAAATAAGAACTCTTGGTTGGGATAAGTATGTCTGTTTTAAAATATGTTTTAGAAATGCCTATTTCTTAACACATTTCAATTTGATATATTTGCAGCTTTAGCAGTTTTTAGTCAAAGCATTTCATTGTAGTTAGAGTATCTGATCCTTTTTGTGAATATGAATTAAAGGTGTGTCAGCATAAAAAATTGACTTACAAGGTAAAATACTAAATATAATTTGGAAAAAATAACCTTTTTATGTACACAGTAAGCTAAGAAGTTATCAATGTTACTTTGTTTTCTTTTAGTTGTAGTGAGATATGATTGACAAATAAAATTTTAACATAGTTAAAGTGCACTGTGTGGTGGTTTGATATACCTGTACATTGTGAGAGGATTCCCACAGTTGCATTAATTAGCTTATCCCTCACCTCATATGGGCTTCTCTTGTGACCCAGTAAAGAATCTGCCTGCAGTGCTGGAGACCTGGGTTTGATCCCTGGGTTGGAAAGATCCCCTGGAGAAGGGAAAGGCTACCTCTTCCAGTATTCTGGCCTGGAGAATTCCATGGACAGAGGAGCCTGGTGGGCTACAGTCCATGGGGTCACAAAGAGTCGGACACGACTGAGCGACTTTCACTCACTCATCTTGTATACTTTTTTGCTGAAATTTTTGGGTCAATTTCTTGTTGCTATTGTATGAGAGGAGAATTTTAGGAGCTTCCAACTGCCAATGACTGACATCACCCGATTTACTTAGTTTTATATCTACTCTCTTGCTGCATGTTTTCTGTTTGTCTCATATATTTTGTGTTTTTCTCTTGATCTGCCTTTATTTGAATTAATCACAATTTTTATTATATTTTTCTATTAACTTGTTAGGTATATACTTTTTTTATTCTTTTAGAGGTTATCTTAGAGATTACAATAGACACATAGCAAAATGTATATTGTTATCTTTACCAGTTTTCTTATGTTGTGAGGATCTAAAATTCTATTGCAGTTTCTCCCCCTGTTGTTATTGTTATAATGCATTTTAATTCTATATTTAAATTTGACAAACATTATTATTGTTTTTAAAGTCAGTGTTTATACATACACACACAATTATTTCTCCCAGTGTTCTTTATTCCTTCCTTAATGCATTTTTATCATGTCTGGAATAATTTTCCTTCTGACTAAAGAATTGCTTTTAATATTTTTTTATTGAGGTATACTTGACCATATACTAGTTTCAGGTGTACAATGTAATGAACTTCTCAGGTGGTTCAGTGGTAAAAAATCTGCCTACCAGTGCAGTGAGAGATGAGTTCAGTCTCTGGGTCAGGAAGATCCCTTGTAGTAGGAGGTGGCAACCTCCTTCAGTATTTTTGCCTGGAAAATTGAATGGACAGAGGAAACTGGTGGGCTACAGTCCACGGGGTTGTAAAAGGCAGACACAACAGAGTGACTGAACTCATACACATGTACAGCATTCAGTGTGTCTATGCATTATGAAATGATTGCCACAAGAAGTCTAGATAACATCTGTAAGCATACATACATATTTTTTTTTTCTTATGATGAGAACTTGGAAGATTTACTTTTAGCAGCTTTGAAATCTATGATACAGTTGACCCTTGAACATCACAGGTTCTTATATGCAGATTTTTTTCAGTGAATGTTACTGCAGTACTGTCTGATCTACCGTTGGTTTAATGCATGGATGTGGAACTGCAGCAATGGAGGGCCTACTGTAAAGTTATAGGTGGATTTTCGACTGTGTTGAAGGTTGGTGCATCTAACCCCCATGTTGTTCAAGGGTCGTCTGTTCAATATTATAAGCTACAGTCACTATATAAGCTGTAATGTATATAAGCAATTACACTCCGATTAATTATTTTCTAACTGGAAGTTTGTACCTGATGATTTCTTTTCACTCATTGCACTCACCTTCCACAGCCATCTCTGGCAACCCCCAGTCTTTTCTCTGTATCTATGAATTTAGTATTTTAGGATACTTTTTAGATGCCACATATAAGTGACATCATGCCTTTTTCTGTTTGTCTTATTTCATTTAGCATAATGCGCATTAGAGGTCATCCATGTTGTTGCAAATGGTAGAATGTCCTTTTTTATGGTTGAAAAATATTCCATGGTGTATGTATATATATACACACACAGACCACATTTTATTTATCCATTCATCTGTCCGTGGGCACTTGGGTTGTTTCCGTGTTGGCTGTTGTAAATAATGCTGCATTGATGGGTGTGCAGGTATCTCTTTGACATTGTGATTTGTTTCAGACATATACTCAGAAATGGAATTGCTGAATCATATTGAAGTTCTGTTTTTAATTTTAGAGTGCATATAGATTTATAATTGCTGCATCTTCCTTGTGATTTTCCCTCATCATTAAATGTTTCTTTATGTATCTAGTAATATTTCTTACCTTAATGTCTACTTTGTTGGGTATTAGTATAACTCTACTAGATTTTAATGCTCTATTGAAATCCTCTTATTTTTTCTCTATATTTTCATAGTTTAAAATTTTTCCTACCTACTCCCGTAATCTAGATCCACTTGAGTCTATTTTTAATTTATTATTTTTGTGTGATTTTCTGTCAGTATAGTCCTGGATCTTGGCATTCCTGGTACTTTTATTAATTTTTGTTAATAGACTTGTTTTTTTAAGAGTAATTTTGGGGTCATCACAAAATTAGGAGGGTATGGAGATTTTCCATATGCTTTCTTCCCCCAAATAAACCCTTAGATTCCCCCATTATCAGCATCCCCTGTCAGAGTGGTACATTGGTTACAGTGGATGAACCCACACTGACATATTGTTATCACCCCCAAACCACAGTTTACGGTAGCATATACTCTTAGTCATATGCTTTCTCTCGTTTTGGACAAATGTATAAAAACATGTATCTGCTACTATAATACGGTACACAGTAATTTCACTACCTCCGAAATACCTTATGTTCTACCTACTCATCCCTTCTTCTGCTCTGACCCCTGGCAACTACTGCTCTGTTCACTCTCTCCAAAAGTTTTGCCTTTTCCAAAATATCATGTGATTGGAATCATACATTATGAAGTCTTTTCATGTTGACTTATTTCACTGGTACTATGTATTTCAATTTCTTCTCAATCTTTTCATAGCTCATTTGTTTTTAGCACTGAATAATATTTCATTGTCTGGGTGAACCACAGTTTATCCATTCACAAGCTGAAGGACATCTTGCTTGCTTCCAAGTTTTGGCAGTTATGAAAGCTGCTGTAAACAGCTGTGTGCAGGTTTTTCATGTGGATGTTATTTTTTAACTCTGTTAGGTAAATACCAAGACCTAGACTTTTTTTTTAAGAGCAAAAAGTAAAGGTTTTCCTTTATTGTCACAATTGATTCAGTACAAAGTTGAATATTATATAACAACAACAAAAAATGTAAAATGTTGTCTCCCTGTTTCTGCTTAGTAACATGATTGAAAAGTGAAAGTGTTAGTCGCTCTGTCATGTCCAACTCTTTCT
>NW_011495046.1:1817461-1820014 GCF_000754665.1 Bison bison bison | reverse complement strand
TGTTCTTGTTTTATTTCTGTTATTTTGATAGTTTGAGGCAATTTCTAAGTAGATGTCACATTATTGGGAGAACTCCAATAATGAGTATTAGTTGAAGCATTGAGTATGCGAATATCAGATTTTTGAATAATTTAGTTTTTTCCACCTGTTGTTTATCAGATGCCTATAATATAAGGCAGTGAAGATACACAGTCAAGACTTAAGATGCCTCATGGAACTTACATCTAGTAGAAGACTCAGAATTTAAGTAGATGATTCCAGTAGTACTTAATTCTAACCCAGGTAGATACTATGGAATATACTTAAAGGATTTTTTGAGATCTGTTAGCAACAAAGTTAGAAGTAGTGCAAGTATATAAAATATTTTATGGAATAAGTGTTTTTATAGATACATAGGAAGTACTGACTTTTGCTTTGCTTTATATACATTCTTCTGATATGGGAGAAAAAAAGAAACAGGTTTCTAACTCAGATAATAGATGAAAGCCAAGGTAAGGATATGAATACTCTACTGTAGCATTCATCACAGTATTAGTGTTTGTCTTCTCTTTAGACTAAGGTTATTATATATAGGAAATTCCAATTATAAGTTCCTGCTAGCTACTTTATGCTGCTTCTAAGTCACTTCAGTCATGTCCGACTCTGTGCGACCCCATAGACGGCAGCCCACCAGGCTTCCCCGTCGCTGGGATTCTCCAGGCAAGAACACTGGAGTGGGTTGCTGTTTCCTTCTCCAGGGGATCTTCCCAACCCAAAGATCGAACCCAGACCTCCGGCATTGCAGGCACATTTTTTACCATCTGAGCCAAAAAAAAAAAAGGCAAAAAGAGGAGAAATGAGGAAGCTGTCTTAATTTCTATGCATTCTAGCTAATGCCCCTTTTTTCCTTTTTTACTATCCTGCTGGCTGTTCTTCAGTGTTTTGCCCTTGGCCATTCAGGCTTCATTGCTATGCCTGATAATCTTTTGTTGAGTGTTGCAAATTGTGTATTAAAAAACGTAGAGGCTCCAGATGATATTTTCTTCTACAAAGGGTTTACTTTTTTTTTTTGCTAGGAAAATAAAGTGGGGGCAAGCTGCCATAGAGACTGCAGTGATTCAGGATGGATTGTAGTTTTTGCAGGGTTCTCATTGTCCCCTCTCCACCCCCAGGCTATAACCCTCCAGAGCTTTCAAGCAGGAGCCAAGTGTGTTCATTTGGATTTCTCCCTTAGTAGACCCTAAACTCTAATCTTTGTCTTTGTAAGGCTTGTTTACCTCTCCATTAGAGTCTGGGCTCCATTTGGGGCAGTGCTTCATATGCATCTTGTTTGCTTTGCTTTTATAGTTAGCCCTCCAGGGATTCCCACTGAGGGCATGGGTATGTTCACTGGGACTTTTCCCCACTGGTGGGTTCTAAATTCTAATTAATTTCTCTTCAATATTATGAGATTTCTAAATACTACACTTTGTTTTTCATTGGCTTTCTGCTTGGCTTTTTATCCTCTTATACCTTGCAATTTATGAAAAGTTTTGATGAAAAATTGCCAGAATATTAGGCTCCAGTCTCTGACCCTAACTTTTCACCAGATTCTGGATAAGTCTCTTATTTTTATTCCTCTGTTCTCATGAGATTGCCAGAAATGCTGCTGAGTTGGTTTTTGTTCTTTTGTTTCTGTTTGTTTGTTTGGCTACTTATAACTCTCTGCTTGCCCCATTTCCTCAGATCCTCCTTTTCTTCCCCTGAGGGAATTGCTAGATACTGTGAGGGAAAAATGGCTGAAGCGTTGTCTTACTTCTCCTCTGTTCCCCCTTCTTCAGGACCTTGGTCTGTCAAGTCCTGGTTGCCTTAGCAATTTTTTGACACCTTGAAACTTTCTTTTTCTTTTCCTTGTCATCAGGCTGCTTTAGTTGTTCTCATTGGAAGTTTTGGTCTAAGGTACTCCATTTTTTATCTAGAAATGGATGTTATGTATAATTTTAAAGGTACCATTATGGTGAAATTGAGAACTGGTTAGTGCATATTCATGAAATTAACCTTATCTGATAAGGTGTCATTCCTGAATAGGATTTGGGATAGAGACAGAGAAGACAAGTAATGCATTGAGGTGCACTTTTAACAATCCTGCTGAAGTTAAAAAGATTTTTCTTCAAGCATTGATGTCCTGAAAGTGAAAGTCGCTCAGGCATGTCCTACTGTTTGCAGCCCCATGGAACTGTAGACCCGGCTTCTCTGTCCATGGAGTTCTCTTGGCGAGAATATTGGAGTGGGTAGCCATTCCCTTCTCCAGGGTATCTTTCTGACCCACGGATCGAACCCAGGTCTCCTGCATTGCAGGCAGATTCTTTAACATCTGAGCCATTTATGTCATGGACGTGATTATTCTTTGGATTTGAAGCGATAGAAGAGAAAAATTACTTTGACTTATTTTCTGATGCTTAAATATTAAGATTTTAGTGTTTAGAAGATAGGGATGTAGGAAGGCCTTGGAAAGGGAAGAAGCAGTGTTCTTGTTTTATTTCTGTTATTTTGATAGTTTGAGGCAATTTCTAAGTAGATGTCACATTATTGGGA
>NW_011495046.1:1815441-1817361 GCF_000754665.1 Bison bison bison | reverse complement strand
GTCCGACTCTGTGCGGCCCCATAGACGGCAGCCCACTAGGCTCCCCTGTCCCTGGGATTCTCCAGGCAAGAACACTGGAGTGGGTTGCCATTTCCTTCTCCAATGCATGAAAGTGAAAAGTGAAGTCGCTCAGTCGTGTCCGACTCTGTGCGACCCCATGGACTGCCGCCTACCAGGTTCCTCTGTCCATGGGATTTTCCAGGCAAGAGTACTGGAGTGGAGTGCTGTTCCTATTTAATTCTCCGAAAAAGTTTCAAGATGTATATTTTTATCCCCAACTTTGCTTATAAGATGCGTGTACATGGCCAAGGCTGGCTGCATAACAGTGCTCTGGTATTTGGCTTGATGATGCTTCTTGGAGTTGTGCTCTGGAGATGGCTCTGATATGGAGCCTTTAGTAAAGCTCCCTCAAGTAATTGGACATAGATTTTATTAGTTTCAGCCTCAAAGTGTGACTCTCCTTATGGAAAAAATTTGCCATGTGAAAAAAATGATAGTTTTCAAATCTGTTGCTTAGATTTATGAAAAATCATAGTTTAATTATAGTAGTTAGGATGCGTGATTGAATTAGAATATACCTGCTGTTACCTAATCATTTGTTTCATAGTCTTTACAAATAATGTGTAGCAGAAGAGAAGTTATCTGCATGGATTGTGAGAAGCCATATAGTAAGGTTTTGTCAGTATTTATCCACCACTGTCTGGCAAAGCAAAAACATCTTTCAATTTTATTTTTCTGAGTTAATTCTTAAATCAGGCCTAGTACACTTGAGACACTGACACTACTGGATTTCAGGACCCATGGAGTTAAAAATGAGACCTGAACCACTGTCTTCATGCTTTTTTGAGGCCCTGCCTGAGCTGCTGGCCAACTTCTTAATTTAAAATATTTTTAAAAATAACGTACATAATTATTTGCATGACAAATGGATATAAATGGATTTTCAAACTCTCATGATTCCTCGACCATGTCAATACAGTCTATATTTTACTTCCACTCTAAATAATAATCTTGTAGATTTGTTAGTGGAATAGTAAAATCCAATCATAAAAGAAGGATTTTTTTTTAAGGTAAGGAAAACTTAGTTGTGTTTTTAAATTACATACTTGACATATGTAATCAACTCTATAGGATCAGGTTTTGTGAAAAAAAAAAAAAAACAAAAAACTAAAGTTAGAAAAAAGGAAATATTTAAAATATGATTGAAATCTTTCCTTTACTCTCTATATTTGTGTACCTTTCTAATAGAAACACAGTGAGAAATAGTGCTGATCTTAAGTTTGATTGCTATTGTTATAATTTCTATACTTGCTTCAACTTTCATAAGAACACACTAAAAACACAAGTTGTCCTAGGGTAAAATGAAGTTGTGGATAATTTTGGGTTTTATAACTGGCTCAAAAAACTGAGTGATGCAAAAAAGTGTCATGATAGCTTTCTGTTAACTTTTGCTTGTGTTGTGTTATAGAATGGCTCATTAAAACAGTAAGAATTAAGCAGAATCCTTAGGGTTTAATAGGATTTTCTGCTTGGTATTAAGGATGTCCTGAAGTTGAAAGCATTGTTTGCTTTTCATTATGTTGGTGCAAAAATAATTGCAGTTTTGCACTGTTGAAGTTTGACATTTGATATTAAAATACATTGAATGTGGTTAAGTTATACATCATTTTAATTTACATTTCTCACTTTACATTTTTTTTTGCTAATGACATTCAGTTCAGTTCAGTTCAGTTAGTCACTCAGTCATGTCTGACTCTTTGCGACCCCATGAATTGCAGCACACCAGGCCTCCCTGTCCTTCACCAACTCCCAGAGTTCACCCAACTCAGGTCCATCGAGTCAGTGATGCCATCCAGCCATCTCATCCTCTGTCGTCCCCTTCTCCTCCTGCCCCCAATCCCTCCCGGCATCACAGTCTTT
>NW_011495046.1:1814706-1815341 GCF_000754665.1 Bison bison bison | reverse complement strand
TATTCTTGCCATTCCCTTCTCCAGGGTATCTTTCTGACCCACGGATCGAACCCAGGTCTCCTGCATTGCAGGCAGATTCTTTAACATCTGAGCCATTTATGTCATGGACGTGATTATTCTTTGGATTTGAAGCGATAGAAGAGAAAAATTACTTTGACTTATTTTCTGATGCTTAAATATTAAGATTTTAGTGTTTAGAAGATAGGGATGTAGGAAGGCCTTGGAAAGGGAAGAAGCAATGTTCTTGTTTTATTTCTGTTATTTTGATAGTTTGAGGCAATTTCTAAGTAGATGTCACATTATTGGGAGAACTCCAATAATGAGTATTAGTTGAAGCATTGAGTATGCGAATATCAGATTTTTGAATAATTTAGTTTTTTCCACCTGTTGTTTATCAGATGCCTATAATATAAGGCAGTGAAGATACACAGTCAAGACTTAAGATGCCTCATGGAACTTACATCTAGTAGAAGACTCAGAATTTAAGTAGATGATTCCAGTAGTACTTAATTCTAACCCAGGTAGATACTATGGAATATACTTAAAGGATTTTTTGAGATCTGTTAGCAACAAAGTTAGAAGTAGTGCAAGTATATAAAATATTTTATGGAATAAGTGTTTTTATAGATACATAG
>NW_011495046.1:1785883-1813503 GCF_000754665.1 Bison bison bison | reverse complement strand
TTCTTTTTGGGGGTGTTATTTCTAGAAGGTCTTGTAGGTCTTCATAGAACTGTTCAACTTCAGCTTTTTCAGCATTACTGATTGGGGCATAGACTTAGATTACTGTGATACTGAATGGTTTTGCCTTGGAAATGAACAGAGATCATTCTGTCATTTTTGAGATTGCATCCAAGTACTGCAGTTCAAACTCTTTTGTTGACCATGATGGCTACTCCATTTCTTCTGAGGTATTCCTGCCCACAGTAGTAGATATAATGGTCATCTGAGTTAAATTCACCCATTCCAGTCCATTTTAGTTCGTTGATTCCTAGAATGTCGACATTCACTCTTGCCATCTCTTGTTTGACCACTTCCAATTTGCCTTGATGCATGGACCTGACATTCCAGGTCTCAATGCAATATTGCTGTTTACAGCATCGGACCTTGCTTCTATCACCAGTCACATCCACAGCTGGGTATTCTTTTTGCTTTGGCTCCATCCCTTCATTCTTTCTGGAGTTATTTCTCCACTGATCTCCAGTAGCATATTGGGCACCTACTGACCTGGGGAGTTTCTCTTTCAGTATCCTATCATTTTGCCTTTTCATACTGTTCATGGGGTTCTCAAGGCAAGAATCCTGAAGTGGTTTGCCATTCCCTTCTCCAGTGGACCACATTCTGTCAGATCTCTCCACCGTGAACCGCCCATCTTGGGTTGCCCCACGGGCATGGCTTAGTTTCATTGAGTTAGACAAGGCTGTGGTCCTAGTGTGATTAGATTGACTAGTTTTCTGTGAGTATGGTTTCAGTGTGTCTGCCCTCTGATGCACTCTTGCAACACCTACCATCTTACTTGGGTTTCTCTTACCTTGGGCGTGGGATATCTCTTCACGGCTGCTGTTTATTTTAGACCATGGAAATGATGTTAGACAAAAAGAAATTCGAGTGATTTTCTTATTTGAGTTCAAAATGGGCCATAAAGCAGGGGAAACAACTCACAACATCAAAAATGCATTTGGCCAAGAAAATGCTAACTGAACATGTAGTGCAGTGGAAGTTCAAAAAGGTTTGCAAAGGAGATAATAGCCTTGAAGATGAGTGTAGTGGCAGGCCATCGGAAGTTGACAGCAACCAGTTGAGAGCATCATTGAAGCTGATCCTCTTACAACTACATGAGAAGTTGCTGAAGAACTCAACATCAACCATTCTACAGTCATGAGGCATTTGAAGAAAATTGGAAAGGTGAGAAAACTCAATAAGTGGGTGCATCATGAGCTGACCACAGATAAAAAAAAAAATCATCATTTTGAAGTGTGGTCTTCTCTTATTCTGTGCATCAACAATGAACCATTTCTCCATCAGATTGTGACATGTGACAAAAAGTGGATTTTATATGACAACTGGTGATGACCACCTCCACGGTTGGACTGAGAAGAAGCTCCAAAGCACTTCCCAAGGCCAAACTTCCACCCAAAAAAGGTCTCGGTCAGTGTTTGATGGTTGTTTGGTGGTCTGCTGACAGTCTGATTCAGTACAAGTTTCTGAATCGTAGTGAAACCACTGTATCTGAGAAGTATGCTCAGCAAATCAATAACTGTCGAAAACTTCAATGCTTTCAGCTGGCATTGATTAACAGGACCCAGTTTTTGAGCAAGTTGCACAACCAATGCTTCAAAAGTTGAATTAATTGGGTTACGAGGTTTTGCCTCATCCTCCATATTCACCTGACCTCTTGCCAACCAACCATTTCTTCAAGCAACTTTTTGTAGGGAAAACGCTTCTACAACCAGCAAGAGGCAGAACATGTTTTCCAAGAGTTGATCGAATCCTGAGGCATGGCCTTTTGCACTACAGGAATAAACAAAGTTATTTTTCCTTGACAAAAATGTGTTGATTGTAATGATTCCCTATTTTGATGAATAAAAATGTGTTTGAGCCTAGTTAAAATTATTTAAAATTCACTGTCCAAAACTGTAATTAAATTTGCACCAACATAATAGAATGGTTGATTTGTATCTCACTTTACCTAGGATTGGAGAAGGTGATGGCACCCCACTCCAGTACTCTTGCCTGGAAAATCCCATGGATGGAGGAGCCTGGTAGGCTACAGTCCATGGGGTCGCTAAGAGTTGGACACGACTGAGCAACTTCCCTTTCACTTTTCACTTTCATGCATTGGAGAAGGAAATGGCAACCCACTCCAGTGTTCTTGCCTGGAGAATCCCAGGGGAAAGAGAGCCTGGTGGGCTGACGTCTATGGGGTCACACAGAGTCGGACACGACTGAAGTGACTTAGCAGTAGCAGTTACCTAGGATAGTCCTAACTAATTCCTTTTATCTTGGCCAATTTTAGTCTCAAATGTGTCCCAGTACAGTTCAGTTCAGTTGCTCAGTCATGTCCGACTCTACAACCCCATGGACTGCAGCATGCCAGGTCTCCCTGTCCGTCAACAACTCCCAGAGTTTACTCAGACTCATGTCCATTGAGTTGGTGATGCCATCCAACTGTCTCATCCTCTGTCATCCCTTTCTCCTGCCGCCTTCAATCATTCCCAGTATCAGGGTCTTTTCCAGTGAGTCAGTTCTTTGCATCAGGTGGCCAATGTATTTCAGTTTCAGCTTCAGCATCAGTCCTCCAATGAATATTCAGGACTGATTTCCTTTAGGATGGACTGGTTGGATCTCCTTGAAGTCCAAGGGACTCTCAAAAGTCTTCTCCAATACCACAGTTCAAAAGCATCAATTCTTCAGCGCTCAGCTTTCCTTATAGTGCAACTGTCACATCCATGCATGACTACTGGAAAAACCATAGCCTTGACTGGATGGACCTTTGTTGCAAGGTAATGTCTCTGCATTTTAATATGCTGTCTAGGTTGGACATAACTTTTCTTCCAAGGAGCAAGTGTCTTTTAATTTCATGGCTGCAGTCACCATCTGCAGTGATTCTGGAGCCCAAAAAAATAAAGTCTGTCACTGTTTCCATTGTTTTCCCATCTGTTTGCCATGAGGTGATGGGATCAGATGCCATGATCTTAGTTTTCTAAATGTTGAGTTTTAAGCCAACTTTTCAGTCTCCTCTCACTTTCATCAAGAGGCTCTTTAGTTCTTCTTCACTTTCTGCCATGCAGGTGTCATCTGCATATCTGAGGTTATTGATATTTCTCCTGTAAATCTTTGATTCCGGGTTATGCTTCATCCAGTCCAGCATTTCTCATAATGTACTCTGCGTATAAGTTAAATAAGCAGGGTGACAGTATACAGCTTTGACGTACTCCTTTCCCTATTTGGAACCAGGCTGTAGTTTCGTGTCCAGTTCTAACTGTTGCTTCTTGATCTGCATATGGTTTTCTCAAGAGGCAGGTAAGGTGGTCTGGTATTCCTATCTCTTGAATAATTTTCCACAGTTTATTGTGATCCACACAGTCAAAGGCTTTGGCATAGTCAATAAAGCAGAAATAGATGTTTTTCTGGAACTCGGTTGCTTTTTCAGTGATCCAGTGGATGTTGGCAATTTGATCTCTGGTTCCTCTGCCTTTTCTAAAACCAACTTGAACATCTGGAAGTTCACATTTCACGTACTGTTGAAGCCTGGCTTGGAGAATTTTGAGCATTACTTTGGTAGCGTGTTAGATGAGTGCAATTGTGCGGTAGTTTGAGCATTCTTTGGCATTGCCTTTCTTTGGGATTGGAATGAAAACTGACCTTTTCCAGTCCTGTGGCCACTGCTGAGTTTTTCAAATTTGCTGGCATATTGAGTGCAGCCCTTTCACAGTGTCATCTTTGAGGATTTGAAACAGCTCAACTGGAATTCCATCACCTTCACTAGCTTTGTTCATAGTAATGCTTCCTACAGCTCACTTGACTTCACATTCCAGGATGCCTGGCTCTAGGTGAGTGATTTCACCATCGTGATTATCTTGGTCATGAAGATCTTTTTTGTACAGTTCTTCTGTGTATTCTTTCCAACTCTTTATAATATCTTCTGCTTCTGTTAGGTCCATACCATTTCTGTCCTTATTGAGTCCATCTTTGCATGAAATGTTCCCTTGATATCTCTTATTTTCTTGAAGAGATCTCTAGTCTTTCCCATTCCATTGTTTCCCTCTATTTCTTTGCATTTTTCATTGAGGAAGGCTTTCTTACCTCTCCTTGCTATTCTTTGGAACTTTGTATTCAAATGGGTATATCTTTACTTTTCTCCTTTGCCTTTCACTTCTCTTCTTTTCACAGCTATTTTTAAGGCCTCCTCAGACAACCATTTTGACTTTTTTCATTTTCTTTTTCTTAGGGATGGTCTTGATCTCTGCCTCCTGTACAATGTCACAAACCTCCATCCATAGTTTTTCAGGTACTCTGTCTATCAGATCTAATCTCTTGAATCTATTTCTTACTTCCACTGTATAATCATAAGGGATTTGATTTAGGTCATACCTGAATGGTCTAGTGGTTTTCCCTACTTTCTTCAGTTTAAGTCTGATTTGGCAATAAGAAGTTCATGATCTGAGCCATGGTCAGCTTCTGGTCTTGTTTTTGCTGACTGTATAGGGCTTCTTCATCTTTGGCTGCAAAGAATATAATCAGTCTGATTTCAGTGTTGACCATCTGGTGATGTCCATGTGTCGAGTCTTCTCCTATGCTGTTGGAAGAGAGTGTTTGCTATGACCAGTGTATTCTCTTGGCAAAACTCTACTAGCCTTTGCCCTGCTTCATTCTGTACTCCAAGGCCAAATTTGCCTGTTACTCCAGGTGTTTCTTGACTTCCTGCTTTTGCATTCCAGTGCCCTATAATGAAAGGGACTTCTTTTTGGGGGTGTTATTTCTAGAAGGTCTTGTAGGTCTTCATAGAACTGTTCAACTTCAGCTTTTTAGCATTACTGGTTGGGGCATAGACTTAGATTACTATGATATTGAATGGTTTTGCCTTGGACATGAACAGAGATCATTCTGTCTTTTTTGAGATTGCATCCAAGTACTGCATTTCATAGTCTTGACTATGATGGCTACTCCATTTCTTCTAAGGGATTCTTGCCCACAGTAGTAGATATAATGATCATGTGAGTTAAATTCACCCATTCCAGTCCATTTTAGTTCTCTTGATGAACATCCTAAGATGTTGATGTTCACTCTTGTCATCTCTTGTTTGACCACGTCCAGTTTGCCTTGATTCATGGGCCTAACTTTCCAGATTCCTATGCAGTATTGCTCTTCACGGTATCAGACTTTACCTCATGGGACTGGGGAAACAGACGCTTGGAGGGCACAAACAGAACCTTGAGTCCACCAGGAGAAAGTAGCAGTGACCCCATAAGACTGACCCAGACTTGCTCATGTGTGTCTAGGAGTCTCTGGTGGAGGTATGGGTTGGCGGTGGCCTGCTGTAGGGTTAGGGTCAGTGAGTGTAGCAGTGTGTGCATGGGACTTTCTGAAAGAGGTCACCATTATCTTCATTACTTCCACCATAGTTTGGCCTCAGGTCAAATAACAGGGAGGGAACACATCCCTGCCCATGGACAGGGAATTGGATTAAAGATTTACTGAGCATGGCCCTGCCCATCAGAAGAAGAACCAGTTTCCCCCTCAGTCAGTCTCTCCCATCAGCTGCTTATCCTTCTCCATCAAAGGGCAGACAGACTGAAAACCATAATCACGGAAAACTAAGCACTCTGATCACAAGGACCACAGTCTTGTCTAACTCAATGAAACTAAGCACCATGACTCATCAAGATGGATTAGTCATGGTGGAGAGTTCTAACAAAACATGGTCCACTGGAGAAGGGTATGGCAATCTACTTCAGTATTCTTGCCTTGAGAATCCTATGATCGGTATGAAAAGGCAAATGTATCCCAGTTTGAAAGAAATGCAGTCATTTTGTATAGACTACCTTATGTTTAGCTATGGTTTTTCTGATAGCTTCCCTGATAGCTCAGTTGGTAAAGAAGCTGCCTGCAATTCAGGAAACCCCAGTTTGGTTCCTGGGTGGGGAAGATCCTCTGGAAAAAGGATAGGCTACCCACTCCAGTATTCTTGGGCTTTCCTTGTAGCTCAGCTGGTAAAGAATCCACCTGCAATGCCAGAGACTTGGGTTCAATCCCTGGGTTGGGAAGATCCCCTGGAGAAGGAAGAGGCTACCCACTCTAGTATTCTGGTCTTGACAATTCCATGGAACATTTAGTCCATGGGGTCACAAAGAGTTGGACATGACTGAGTGACTTTCACTTTCACTTTCATGGTTTTTCTAGTAGTCATGTACAGGTGTGAGAGTTCGGCCATAAAGAAGGCTGAGTGCTGAAGAATTGATGCTTTTGAATTGTGGTGCTGGAGAAGACTCTTGAGAGTCCCTTGGACAGCAGGGTGATCAAACCAGTCAGTCCGAAAGGAATTCAATCGTAAATATTCATTGGAATGACTTGATGCTAAAGCTGAAGCTCTGGTACTTTGGCCAACTGATGTGAGAAGCCTACTCATTGGAAAAGACCCTGATGCTGGGAATGATGGAAGGCAGGAGAAGTGGGTGACAGAGGATGAGATGGTTGGATGGCATCATCAACACCACGGATATGAGTTTGACCAAACCACAGGAGATAGTGAAGGACAGGGAAGCCTGACGTGCTACATTCCACGTGGTCGTAAAGAGGTGGACATGAGTTAGCGACTGAACAACAACAATGTTTGTTTTAGTAATCACATGACCCTAGAAAATTCAGAGATTAAATGATTCAGACAGGAGGTATGATCTGATGTTTTTGTCCCTTCTGGACAATATTATTTATCATTTAGAGTGAGTAAAATTAAACTATTTGGCCTTTCAAATTTGTTTTGGTAAAGAGTTAAATTTTAGTAAATTTGTTGTAATGCTGAAATATCGTCAACATATATTGAATTATATTTTTAGTTAAGTCCAGTGTTTTTGCAATAGACTTAATTCATTGATGGTGATATTTTCTGTAATTATCAGTGCATTTAAAAGAATTTTATAACATATTGGAAGAAATGGAGATACTTGTTAAGACTAAATTAATTACAGTAATTAGACAAGGCTTTAATTCTGGCTTATCAGCTGTGTGATCTTGGGCAAGTAACAACCTCTCAGAACCACAAAGTTTTCATTTTTTAAATGAAACCAATGATATTTAGTAATAAGGGTTGAAAAGAAATATAAGTTATGTGACTCAAATAATTCCTTCTGTAAAGTAAGTTTAAATTTCTTGAGAATATAGTTCACCAAAAAGGTCCAACTACATGTGAGTTTTACAGCATATAGTTAGTGTCATGATTTAATTATCACAATAATTTTGTTGCATAACGCATAAGAACATAGATGTTAAAAGTATGACTTTGTTTCTGAATTACCTTTATAGAGTGCTTTTACCTCAAACGTATATCCAAATCACTGAACGCGAATTATTTGATACTGAAAAATTGTCTTTCTAAATTGGTAATATGTGTAGTGTATCTAAACAGAATTTGCTTTTATTGTATAAGACTTACATATGAATCAGTAAATATGAACCAGTCTGACAGCAACTTGTTTATGTTATTTGATACATAAAACATTGATACATCCATAGGTAAATATTAATAAAACTTAAATATTCCTTATTTTAAAAAAGTTACTTGATTGGAAGGCAAAACTTCCATGAAAAGGAGCTGTATGATAGTTTTGAGAGAGGTGAAGTGTTTTTTCACTACAGATAATTTAGGAAGGTTCTTAGAGGAGGTGAACATTGGGAAAGTTTGGAAGGAATATAGAAAGCCTTAAAAGGGTGGGAATGGAGGAAAGAAGGCAGAGGTGATGGAAATGGGCAATTCATTTTTAGACTTCAGAGTGGATTGGTTGGTTGTGTAAGAGGATTAATATCAGGGTCGGACTGAAAGGTCTTAACTATTAAACTAAGGATTCTTTATATGCCAGGCGATGGGGACTCACTGGATTTTTTTGAGTAAATGGTTGATATGTCAATAAGATACTTGGAAAGATTATTTAGCAGAAGGCAGGATAGAGGTGTGGGGCTTCCAAGGTGGTGCAGTGGTAAAGCATCTGCCTGCCAATGCAGGAGACACAAGAGATGTTGGTTTGATCCCTGGGTTGGGAAGATTCCTTGGAGAAGGAAATGACAGCCCACTCCATTATCCTTGTCTGGAAAATCCCATAGACAGAGAAGCCTGGCATGCTACAGTCTCTGGGGGTCTCAAACAGTCGTACACAACTGAGTGAGCACACACACACAGAAAATATAGGAAGTTAAAATGTCAATTAGGGAAGTGATTTTTTGAAAAAGTTAATACTTAAGAATGGAAACAAATTGTGATGCTTTATTAAAACATGCAAGTCTTCAGTCTCCCTTTTGGTGTTATTACTTCATAAATGCATCTAGATATTTAAAGAAACTATAAAACAAGCTTTTGGTCAAAATAAATACCAAGTATTTCAAGGGATATAAAGCACATTCTTTTTGTTTTTCTGTATTGATAACATTCACCTATTAATCAGAACAACAACAACCTTTCTAAAGTTTAAGTATCCCTTTCAAATGTTTAAAAAACTTAACTCTTTAAGTTTTAGTACCATTTACTTATTGTAAGCAGTAACTTATAAAGAAATGCAGCAAATGATAAATGGAAATTCAAGTGCAAAAAGTATAGTGTTTTATTTCTTTGGATTTTATATTTTTGTTTTTATATTTTCTTAGTCAATTTTAGAATATGTCTAGCTAAGTAGTAGATACCTAGACTCCTTCTAAATATAAATTTTAAATATGATTTTATAGCTTCTCAAAAAAGTGAGTTTTCCAATAAAGTTCCCCAAATGTATTATTTAAATGAGTAGAAATTATTTCATATTGTTTAAATTGAACTATCCAATTTAACAGTAAAATAGAACATTTAAAATAACTTTTTTAAAGAAAAACTGATTTTAATTTTATTTGTAAGAGCTTATTACTGCTTTTTCCTGTTTAACATCTATTCTGTAGGCCAAACATTAAGATATTCTTTTCTGTTGCGAATAGATAGAGATATATATTATGCTAGTTAAGGCACAGGCTGAGTTGCTGTTCACAAAAAACTCCAAATCCTTAGAGTTTCACACAAAACAAGTCATGTCCGACTCTTTGCAGTCCCAGGGACTGCAGCCAGGCCTCTCTCTTCCTCACCATCTCCCACAGTTTGCCCAAGTTCATGTCCAGCCATCTCATCCTCTGTCACCCTCTTCTCCTTCTGCCTTCAATCTTTCCCAGCATCAGGGTCTTTTCCAATGAGTTGGCTAATATTGATATTTATATTAGCTACGTTTTAAGTCTTCCATAGCTACAGGTGTTTAATGGCCAGTCTTTGGACAGTGCAGATACCATCATCACAGAAAGTTCTGTTGGTCAGAGCTGTGTTAAGAGGTTGTTCTTAAAAATTCCATTTTTTGTTATGTTAGTAGAGAGAAGATATAAATACATACACTCTTCTCAGCATCTTGAATCTGGAATGTTGATGTCTTCAGAAAGTCAAAGTCTGTATGGAGTTTGATGGGTCATATTAGCCTAAGTTGTACACTATCGGAAGAGAGAATGGGAGGGGTGGTGGGAGGTACAGCCACTATTTGGTTACAAATGATCTGAAAGGTGTACATATCACTTCTGCTTGTAGTACATTGGCCAGAATTTAATGATATGCTGATACCCAAGGGCAGCTGGAAAGGTTACTAGCTGGATGGAGTGTACTCAGCCAAAACTTGGTTTAGCTGGGAGTGGAGGCAGGGATCCTATTACCAAATGAAAGAAGCTAAGAATAAATACTAGAGGACACTTGACAGTCTAGGTCACATGTATTTAATATGATGATCACATTTAGTTTTCTCCATTTTTCTCAAAGTAGAATCATTGTGGGTAAACTTTCATTTTAAGTGACCTTGATGAGATTAACCTGAAATTATTATTTTTTAAAGTTTGAATTATGTTTTACAGTTCAATGGAATTAACCTTATAATCCTTTTGATTCAGGGCAATACTTTGAGCATGAACCTGTTTTTCTCTAATGTATTATTTCTACATCTTAAACTTTGTGGCAAGATAATCTTTTGTTCCTGTGATTGCAAACAAAAGACTAGAACTTTAGTTTATTTCTGTCTTTTTTAATAGACGTTCTATAATTTTGAACATGTTGATGCCGAGCAGCAATGAGGAGTATGAAAAGTACTAGTTGGTGATTTAGTTTTTCCTTCTGTCTCCATGTTCCTTCTTGATTTCTCTATGTGTATATATTCTTCATGCTTCTAAACAATTTAGGGTTTATAATGGAAAGCAACAGGCTTTTTCCACACCACTTCCCATCCCTGGTCTTATTCTTTGAGACACTCTGAAATGTTCATGTTTATAAGTAACTTCTATATTTTTAAAAAATATCCCTATATTCAGCATTACTTGATTTATCAGAATTACATACTGATTAATTACTGTAATAAAAATAAACTTAGTTCATATACTACCTTCTCTCTCCCTTCATCACTATTCTTTTATTCTTCTATTAGCTTTACTATTTCTTAAACTTCTTACGTGTCTGCTTAAAGATGGTATCTCTTACTCTCAAATTAGCAATTACAAAATTCAGTGTTTCTAATCTTCCCTCCTCATATCTTTCCCCTTTCTACTTCTCAGTTTTTGTCGTCTCTCTTTTAAATTGCAATGATCAAATATATTTACATTCATTTCTGTAACTATAATTAAGTCTGCTAGCTTTGTCTATTGCTGAATTCTAAAAATTGTAATTAGTAAGCAGTTTAATTTTTTATGACTACATAAATATTTTTCACTGAAAAGCTAATGGTAGAGCAATTACCATTTTTAACATAGCTTTTATTGTTTATAATTGAGTTCAAAATTTCCTCTTCCCATTTTGGTTTCTTATATTTTTAAAAAATTTTCTTAATTTTTTCCCATATAAAAGCAATACCCTCTATTCTGTAGACTTTCTATTTTGGCCAGCCAGCTCCCTTCTAGAGTCTTATTTTTCTGTCTTCTGATCTGTTTTGTCAGTCAGTGCACTTCTGACCACTTTACATTTTTATAAAGTTTGTTGAAAATTTGCTTTGGTTGGTGCTTTTTGTAACTGTGGGTTTATGTATGTCTCTTTGAAATTCCACTTTTTGTATATGAGTAGAGAAGATGTAAATACATACTTTCTTCTCAACATCTTGAATCTGGAGTGTTGATGTCTTCAAAGAGTCAGATGCCCGTGTATCTAACCCTGACAGTCATATTGATAAAACATGCGATAAAGTCCTATGTTCTAAATTTTGGAGGGGAGGGGAATTTGTGATGTTTACAGATAAAGCTGAAAGAAAATAATGATTATCTATATAAATTCATTGATACTTTTATGTAAGTAGTCATTTCTAGAATAATTTTAGCTTCATTTGTTTTCTAAGACCTAGAGTTTTCATAGATTATGATAAATTTTTTTTCTGTTGATAAGGATTTTCTGTTTTACTTTTTATTCTATTATTCAAGATTTGTATTTTCAGTTTGAGATCTTTTCATTACAGATAGTATTCCACAGTTCTACTGCCCAGAATTTCTTGAAATTGACCTATTTTACTATTATATCTGGCCAGTGACTTAACAGCACAGAGTGTTTAAAAAAAAATGATTCTTGGGTTAGGAGGCTAATGTTAGTGTTGAACTCTAATAGGTTTTGCCATCAGTCTGGGTGATAAGTTGTACAATACTCTTAGGCTACTTTTTATCTTTACAAGAGAATGGTATTGTAAAAATGTCAAAAAAAAAAATCCACATGCCCAGTTCACCAGTAAATATACTGCTAAATTTGATCCTTTTTGGCAGTAGCTTATGCTACTCAAGGGACTGTATTTTTACAGAATGACATATTTCAAAGGGTATCGGTTTCCATTTGAGAAAATTCATGCATTTAGAGCAACTTAAAGCCAAAACAATTGTGCTTGTGCTATATGTTTAAAATATTAGTCATCTTGAATGCATGCCCAGGTTAAATGTCAGAAGCTATATATTGCACAACAAGAAAATTTATTGTTGGGAGACCAGGTGGTACCTGTGCTTATACAGCACTTTCCTGAGAGGATCAGTTTGAGTATATGAACTAATATTAGCCAGGTGTTTGTACAGTAACATTATTGATAATAAAGGAGAAGTTCATCGAGGAGAAAAACAAATAAAGGAAGCATAAAAGTCTCATACTGTATAAAACTACAGAAATGGATCAAAGAGTTTGACAGGAAGTTTAATGTGTACATAAGTAGAGTCTGACAGGAACATGCTGTGTGTGCCAAAGGTTCCAGTGATGGAAAACCGAAACATAGTGCTCACTGACCACAGCATGAGCCTTGACACACGTTGTAAATAATCCGGAGATCTATGACTGCATTAGGCACTGGGCTGGTGTATTAACGGCAGTAAATCTATAGCAGCATAATGGGATGGCATGCAGAAATTCCTCTGATTAATTTTTGTAATGGATTAATAGGAATATAGCAGATATTTTCAATTCCTACCATCCCCCAACCTCTTCCTTCCCCCAGCCTCACCCTCCCCATTGTGATCTTGTTTTATTTCCTTCTACTCACCAGGCTTGTGTATGTGGATCCTTGCTTTAGTACCATCAAGTTAAAAGCAGATGTTTCTGGTAGAGAGCATCTAATCACTGTCAAGTTGAAGGCGAAGGTATGTGCTTCGTTAGACTGTTACTCTGACCAGGAAATACCTTGTGAAGTGAATTCTGAAAATGTTTTTAATGTAAACAAGGTCTAGTTGCTTCTAAAAAATGTATATATGACCCCTAAAGAAATTATTTTGGAATGCCTCTGATTTATTCATTAAGTTTCCCAAAGCCTAGATATAATTTCATGTCACTGTTTTAGTTCAGATTTAATCAAATAAGGCTTGGCAGCTTCACAGTACCATAATGTTATGTTTGTAACACCCTATGTAGAAAAGAGTTGGAAGTTTCTGCTATTCCAAGTTCTACTGAAGAAGTCTTTTGTCTTCAACTTTTATTTTTTGATGAATTACCTTTGTTCTTATTTCTGACTTCCCACCACACCCCAAACACAGACCCATACATATGGATACTTTTTATTTTCTTGGCTGAAATTTTTTTACTTCTGGTTTTAAAAATTTTGCAGAGGTTATATACCTCTATTTATAGAGCCCTTACAGGCTTGTGATCTATAACTACTAATTTTATTGGCATAATGCATAGCTATTTTGTCATTTTTTAATTATACATTGTGAATTTTGAGAAATAAGTAGAACAAGCAAGTTCAGGATATTAATCATATACTTAGTAATCACTGGAGAAACATTAGAATTTGAGAAAACCAGGTCATCTAACTTTTTTTTTGTTCTTACAAGTCATCAATCAACTCTATTTCAGAAGATTATAGTGATGAAAAGATCAATTGTGTTTGTCCTTTTTAAAAATGTGTCTGGCATTTAAGCTTTTCATGAGAGAATTAATATATAAAGCTGCGCTGGGGTGACACAGAAAAGTTGATATCTTATAGTGCCTCTATATCAGACAAATTGAGAAACGACTCATTCTTTTCTTACACACTGAATGTTTATAGTTTTAAGATTCATATGTGATAAGTTTTGAGAAAATATTAGTGGGATATAAATATTAATTGTAAAATAAGTTCCATGAATATTTTTATTAAATGAAAGTGAAAACATTTCCTTTTTAATTAAAAAAAATTTTTTTTTTAAATCAAGGAGAAATCTGCCTTTATCCTTCCAAAGGTCACATACTGCCAGTGGCAAGGTTCTGTCAGTTTCTTCAGAGTTTTATTTGTTTTTTTTTTTAATATTCTAGTATTTTGTACATTGAAAAAAGTTGCTGCTATGAAGACCAAAATGAAGAATTTAAAATACATCCTATCCTGATTCTGTTTTTTCTGATAGCCTCATTTCTTGCCATCTTTTCTACTGAGAATGATGTAAATCTTACATCTATAAGATTTTATTATTAATTCTAATTAATGATATTTTTGATAGTATTCAGAGGGAGGATGTGTAGCCACTAGAATGGTCCATCCTCTCTGCTTTTTCTTAAAATTTTTCAAAGTAGATAAAGGTGACCCTTTTAATATTCCTCTGGAGAATATTTTCAGGTGTGAATTTCTGCAGCACCAATAGCTATAAAGCACTATTATGGATGCTCTGGCAAGAAAGAAGAGAAAGCTTTGAGTTTTTAAGAAATTAGGAAGAAAAATAATCTGCATTTTTTAAAAAAGTCAGAAACTAAATGAATCTTATATTGGTATGACTTATTAGTCTTAATTTGTCCATTTAGTTCAACTTTCATAGAGACCAAAGTTGTCTTTCAGGTGTGGTCATTTTATTTCTTAAGAATATTTGGGATTGTCAGTTAAAAACAGTGACAGCTAAAACTTACATGTTAAAGGGTCCTTAATACAATGCAAAATCTTAATCCAAACTGAATTTTATAGGGTCAGGCTTATTTTTTTGACAAACCTTGCAACATGGTTATTTTTGTAAATACACAAACCTGTTTCTTTTATCTGGTACTTTTTGATATCTAGTAATATGTTTGTTTTTATTCTTGAATACAACTCTACCAGTTCTGGCCCTCTGCCTCACTGTCTCCAAAAACCCACAAAGAAAATAATATAAATTCTGTCCAGACTTCCTCTATGAAAAGTGAACATATAATCAAAAATAAATACCATAAGGAAATCAGTTGAATTTGGCATTTTTATGTGTATTTTTAATGCAGTATTTACAGTTCATCCTAAACCATAGTCTTTTCTTTATAAAAGAGGTAGCCCAGAGCTTCCTTAGCTTTGGTCAAGATCAGAACTGCTTGAAAAACAAATCATAGATGTTTCTGAGACTGGGCACTCTGATGACTATTTTTATAAATAGTCTGCTGCAATTTTATGTATTATTCTGGCAGGGAGTCCAGTCATGAATTGAGTTGGGTTAAATTTTTCCTTAGGAACGTATGCTATAGAGTCTAACAAATATTGTTTGTTATGAAAGTATATACTCAATATTATATAATTATATTCTCTTACAGTTATTAATTTGATTGAATTGTTTCAAGTGAGACTTGAAAAACTATATTAATTACTGTACCTATTTTTCAGTTTCTTTGTGTGGAGCTTTAGTTATTATTGTTAACTAGATTTCTAAAGTAAAACTTTGACAATCTCTAGTGGCTTGAAAAATACTGAATTTGATAGTCATTTTACAGTATCATACTTGGCTATATATATTATGGTTAGTGTTACTCAGTGGACATGAGTTTGAGTAAGCTCTGGGAGACGGTGAAGAAGAGGGAATCCTGGTGTGTTGTAGTCCATGGGGTTGCAAAGAGTCAGACATGACTGAGCGACTGATAACAATATAGACAACTCCAAAAATGAGTATCTAGGGATGCTACTGCATGAGTCATGTTAAATCATCCAGAATTATATAAATTTGTGCCTTTTAGGTTTGATACAGTTATGTAGTATTTATTATATAAACAGAAGTGATCTTGAACGTGAATATAATACAATATTTATACATTGACTTGGTAAAGCCAACTATTTATAGATCAGTCTAATTTATTGTATACATATTTGTGTGTTTGCATAAATGTACCTAAATATATATCTGAATGTTATCTCATATATGTGGAATCATATTTATTTTAACCTGCTTTTTTTTTTTTTGCATTGATTGATTTTATTTTTAAACTTTACATAATTGTATTAGTTTTGCCAAATATCAAAATGAATCCACCACAGGTATACATGTGTTCCCCATCCTGAACCCTCCTCCCTCCTCCCTCCCCATACCATCCTTCTGGGTCATCCCAGTGCACTAGCCCCAAGCATCCAGTATTGTGCATCGAACCTGGACTGGCAACTCGTTTCTTACATGATATTTTACATGTTTAAATGTCATTCTCCCAAATCTTCCCATCCTCTCCCTCTCCCACAGAGTCCATAAGACTGTTCTATACATTAACCTGCTTTTTATTTAACTCCTTGTGGATCTTTTTTTTGTTTAATTCCTTGTGGCTCTCTTTATTAGTACATATGTGCCATTTAGTACCCTGAGCCCTATTTGAATGTAGGATCATAATTCTCTTTTAATATAATGTGCCATATATGCTTAATGATTTCCAAAGTTACAGGTACTTTTTACTGGGTTTACCTATTCTGTATACAGTAAACATTAAGTTCTTAACCTTGATTGATGATTGTTTAAAGAGTTGATATTGTTCATTGTCAGCCAAATAGACAAATAGCAGCAACTCAAGGTAATTGTTCCATTTTTGACCCAAGGAGGTTTTAAGTTTGTATTTTTTTTTTTGGCAGAAAATTCACATTTTAGAGGGAAAAGAGATTTTACAATGCTTTTGGTTGTGTTCTATTATTTTTACATATAAAACAGCCAGAGAAGTTAAATGACTTGTCCAAGGTCAGGAGTTAATTAGCAGAACCATAAACCAAAGAAAGCTAAGATCTCTGCCTGCATTTACTTTGAGATAATCACATGACTTGTAAAAATTGCATGCAAATTGTTTTTCTAGTGATTGCAGCAGTTATAATTGGAAGAACATCATCTAATAGTTTGAATTGTCTAAAGTAGGGCTTCTTCTGTAATCTCAGCCAGATCTTCCTTTCTTCCCCCACAAGTTAGAGCATAGTTATATGTTTATATGGTTTCCTTGTATTTACCTTTGTGATATCAGTTCTGCATAGCCAGATTCCATTAGTCAGAGCATACAATGACAGGTTTATTTTTAGCCAGCCTGTCAAAACTAAATGTTAATTCTTTTTGAAGCATTGATTTCAAATGGGTTGATGTTTGTAACAAATACTGTTGTGATCATTTTTTGTGCCCTTTTGCTATGCAGAGAAGTAGTTAAAAATAAAAGGTTGAAAAAAGTGAAAGCCTAAAACTTAGGTTATTTTGTCAAATGAGGGAAAAGAGTTTTCCTAAAATGAGTTTTCTTTTTAGTAAATTTAGCTTTTTAAAGAAAAGAAGTGAGCATTTTAAAAATTAAATATGACTTAAGAATCCAAACTGAATCTTAGAGAAATCATATACTAGAATTCTCTAATAACAAAATTGATTTTAAGGAAGCTATCTTTTGTCTTTGTTAATTTAGAATTGTGGTTAGTCCTTTGGCTGTCACTTCTTGTATAAAACTATTGGGGGATTAGTTTTCTGTTTATCAACCATGAAAAGATTTTTCTTAAAACTAATATTTTTTTTTCCTTCTTTTTATTTGTCTTCTTGCTAAAATTAAATGCAACATTTGTTGTGGAAAATACTTGATAACTATATGTGTTCATTTTGTGCATTTCTTGATTCTTTTAACAAGTATTGCCTCTTTAAATAGTGACTGAGGCTGTTTGAGGTTAAATTTTAGACTGAAAAGAAATGAAATATCAACCATTTTGATTTTTCATTTTAAAGATAAAGAAACTGAGATTCAGTGTGGTTTGCCCCTCAAATCACATTAGCAGCTGCCCAGAAACTGACTTAATTCATTACTCTGTGTTCAAAACTGATTGGTTTGGCATCCCCACATCACTACACTTTGTACCTCTTGAGCTTGTTGACTGTTTATCGGCTCTTAACACCTTTATAATAGTAGATCCAAAATATATATGATACATTTGCATTTATAGAAATACTTTTCCTAATATATACAGTTTTCCTAAAGTATTTATGTGAAATTGTCACAGTGAAACAAAAAGGACCCTAATTTTATGCTTTTTTAGTACCCTGCTGAATCACCAGATTGTGTTGTGGATTTTCCTGTTCCATTTTCTGTTTCCTGGACACCACAGGTAAATTCTTAAATTTATTTTAAGTAGCTAAAAAGCATTTTAAGTGGCCATTATAAAGTGGTTTTTTCAGTTTTCTTTAAACATTTATGAATAAACAGGATTTTGAGAGTGCTGCTTTCATATTTCCTAGCAGTTGATGTCCATTCTCCCTGCCCTCTGACTCTCCCCGCCTCCTTCCTCATCCTCCAAACACACCCACACAGACACCCCATTCAGCCTTTAGATCTTTATGCTTCATTTTAAATAAACATGAAAAAGCTCTGTTGACAGAAATTGTCCTTTAATTTTAAATCCGAAGGAGCTCTTTTATAAAGCAGTGAGCAGTAGGTTAAAAATTGGGTGAAATTTTTCAGACATATCAGAGAATCTTTTTCAGAGGAGAATGAGTTAAGACTGAAAATATAAATCCTGCCATTTCTATTCAGTTTTTATTGTTTTAAAGTATTTGTCCTTTGTTTGTCCTTGAACTTATACTATATTCTTTTTGCATATGCTTTGGAATATTCTTACTTTGATTCTTTCTCCTGCTCCTGTCAGTTTAATTTCTCAATACATTGGTGATATCTAACAAGTTAATGTATTTAAGAGTACACTGTAAATTGTACCATTATGTAGATAAAACGTGGTATGATTATCAATAGTTCTGTCATCAACATTGACATGTGTGACTTTTAAACATCTGGCAGGATGGTGGTTAGGTTCAAAGAGAAATCTAATGACAGGTAATCTAATGTCTCACCAAGTAAATCGATACCAAAATGAAGAGAATCTTTCTATTCTTATGCAAAGTGAAAAAAATTCCTAGTGACATTTAACAAATACTCTCTGAGTAGAGTCTACCCTTATTTTTGTTATGAAATTTTGGTAGGTTCAAGTGAAAATTTATGCTTACATTTAAATTCTAATATATAGAGTAAAGTAATTGTCTTGTTAGTTTAAAAAAAAAAAAAAGCCTAACAGCATTTACATTGTTTTATGAGGTTTCAAATATTAAATTATACCATCTACATTTAAAATATATTTTTGTCATTTTCTTCTTTAAAAACAAAACAGTCTCCCTCCTTCCAATAGAAATCAAGAAAACACAGCAAAATATAGGTGATGAAAAACACTATGATTTGCTTTTGGTATTGTGATATATGTTATAAATACATAAGAAATACTGTGGTTTTTTTTTTTTAAGAATTGGAATTGTACATAAATTGAATAGTTTTTGAAAAATATGACTATACATTTTCAGTTTTCCTCTATAAATTTTATATATTATGTGAGATCATGAGATAACATTGTACCTAGATTGTATTACTCTTTCCATATGTTATCTCTAGATTATAATTTAATATTTATCAAAATCCCAAGGTTGAAGAATGTTTTTGATTAATTTCCTAGTTTTCTTTTTTAACATGTTTAATCATGCAAGTTTTCCCCAGACTTTAATCTGCAAAGAAGTTCACATCTCCACAAAAGGACTGTTAGCAGTTACCTTATCCTGCCATTTAACAAAATTAGTTTGTGACTCCAGCACTACAAAATCTTAAGAGCAATTTCTTCTAAATTTTGTGTCCCTCCTTAACACCAGCTAAGTACCTTGCACATACAAGCATGGAATAAGTGTTTATAATATTAATTCAAATCCAGATTTAGATTTAATTGTGTCATACGTCAGGTTTTCTATTTTGTATTAGTTCTAAGAATACAGAATTAATTAGTAGTAACTGGAATTGCATCTTTTTTTTTAATTAAAAGAACATATTAAAATTCTTAGTATAGTACAGATAAAAATTTAGATATCATTTTAACCACAACTCACATTTGACATGTTTAATATTTATCACATTTGTTTCAGATATATTTTTGTCTCTCTTTTAGGAATAAAATGTTCTGGGACTTAAAATTTTGTTCCTCTTCTACTCTCCTTTCCTTTCTTTCCTTCTGTCCCTTTCTAGAGGAAAATCTTTTGCCTGGAATTGATGTGTATGATATCCATGCATACTCTTTTGCTACATTTGTTTATGCCATATTCTATAGTATTTTCAGTCTTTTTTAAACAACTTTGTTTCTGAGATTCACCCATGATCTGTGCCTGTATAGTACATTTTAAGTGCTTTATATCATTTCATTATATGAATCCACCAGTTAGTTTATTCAGTGTCCTAATGATGTGGTTGATCATAATTTCTTGCACAATTTCTTACTAAACAGTGCTGCTGTAAACATCTTTCTATGTTTCCTTTTATACATGTGACACTTTTAGAATGGCTTATGCTTTGAAGTGGAAATGCTGGATTGTAAGGAGTGTACCTCTTTGAGATTACTAAACATTGCCAAGTTATTTTCCCAAATTTGTTGTATAGCTTTATACTCCTACCCAGCAATGCATAGTAATTTCTACTTTCCCACACCCTTTCTAAGTCATTCTGATTTTACTCTGATCCTAATTGCTATCAAGAACTGATACTCTTTATTGTTGTGTTTATAATCTTTGCCTACTTTTTGTCTTTTATTATAAGCAATCCTTACGTACTTTGGATACTAATTATGTATTGGTTATATGGGATATAAGTGTCTTATCCCTGTGGCATGCTTTTTAACTTTGATATATTTTGTCAATCAGAAGTTTAATATTCAATGTGGTCACATTTATCAGTCTCTTCGTTGTGATTTCTGCTTTATGTGTCTTGAATGAGAAAATTTTTTGTATCTTGTTTTAAAAAGATATTCATTGAAAGTTTATTGTAAAAGTTATACTTTCTTCACATTTAAATATGAGATAGGAATTATATTTACACTTGCCTTTTTTACATATGCTTATAAAATTTGGATGTATCTTCATTTGTGGAGGTCTGATTTTATTTTTCTTTTCCATGTACTACTAAAATTGTCCATTGTTAGAGTTTAGCTGTACATTGTTAAGCATTTTGCTGCTATTTCCAGATGAACTCTTGAGTGTTTTAGACATGATGAAAGTGTTGGCAGTGTTAGTTTATGTTTGAAAGTGTGAAGCAACATCAAACTTCTTTGCTGTGTGTGATCTTTTTTCATTGACCTATTGGAAACAATTTTGCTTGTGAGAATTACTATCTTTTCCCTTTTTTAAAACAATTTTTAAACAGTTGTGGTTCTTAAAGAATTGTAGTACTGTAGTCTAACGGCAAACTTACATTTAAAAGATTGTAAACAGGTGCCAGATAATTGATTTTAAAAAATTCCCTGTCTCCTTTTTGTACATTTCCTATTTGGATTCAGTGTTTCTGGACTTTAAACTTGGAAGCTCTTTATTTTCCTTTCTTCTGTAAAATAATAGGCATGACTTTGTGGCATCCATATTAAAAATGGGTAATTTTCCTTATGGTCCCTGTCTTCCTGCTGGGTTGATAATGTTTTGATGTATTTTTCTTTTGCTCTGATGAGAGGTCTGCTGCTGCTGCTCTGACATATCCATTTGGATGAATAATTATAACTTGCACAATGTCAAGCTGAAGATGGTGGGGTTTTGTGCGTCATGACAAGCCTAGTAGCCAGTGCAGGTGTCTCACAGCATGATCAGCAACAGCCAGTGTATTCTGGCTCCGAGGAGGCATTTAGAGTGGGAAGAAATGAGCACCAAGGGCAAGGCTGCTGCTTCTACTGCTGCCGCGCTATGTGCCAAAGAGACACAGTGCTTCTCAAAGACAAGTGACTGCACACCTCTTCTCACATATTTACTTCGTTTACCCAGTCAGTTTTCTTTTATAGATTTCAGCGTAGGAATGTAAGAGCATGTCACGATTTTTATCTTATTCTACTTCCCAACATCACAAACTCTCTAAAATGTATCTAATCTGCTGCCCTTTGGACTTGTATATCTAGATCATATATATGAATAATGTTGACTGATAAGACCATAGGATGCTCTAATGTAAGATTTTACATGCATTGACATTAGTGATTCTGTAAAAACAAAATTACTTTTCTCCAGGTCGCTGATCAACCCAAAATAGATGCTAAAGTTGTACCTTTATCTGTAAATATGCCATTAAGTGTAGGCTTCAGTGCACTAGCCTCGTCATGCTGACTGGAATTTTCAGAGGTTGGATATGATATAGTAAACAGTGGTCATTATATTTTTTTGTCATGTAAATATCATATTCTTGGGAGTAATGCCATAAATATAAGAAGAGCAAAACTAATGATAAGGCCTGTGGCTGATAATCTAATGGTGAATGAAGAAATTGTAATTAAAGGAAAACAGTCCTATTACATAGCAGTGAGCATGATCCATTAGTTAGAGCAACAAACTAGCAGTTGGGTATCCTTGGTTCTGTTTACAGTTCAGGCATTGACTTAATTGTATAATCTCAAACAAATCACAAGGCTGTTCTTTGCCTCAGTTCGTATGTATATGGAAATAGTGAACTTTTTGTAAGAGATGTTAAGAAAATAAATTTCAGATTAGATCAGTCGCTCAGTTGTGTCCGACTCTTTGCGACCCCATGAATCACAGCACGCCAGGCCTCCCTGTCCATCACCAACTCCCAGAGTTCACCCAAACTCATGTCCATCCAGTCAGTGATGCCATGCAGCCATGTCATCCTCTGTCATCCCCTTCTCCTCCTGCCCCCAATCCCTCCCAGCATCAGAGTCGTTTCCAATGAGTCAACTCTTTGCATGAGGTGGCCAAAGTGTTGTAGTTTCAGCTTTAGCATCATTCCTTCCAAAGAAATCCCAGGGCTGATCTCATTCAGAATGGACTGGTTGGATCTCCTTGCAGTCCAAGGGACTCTCAAGAGTCTTCTCCAACACCACAGTTCAAAAGCATCAATTCTTCGGCGCTCAGCTGGTTTAAAACAAATGGAATGATAGATGGAGAAAACACTCAGTATCATACTGTATGGATCCTAAAGATACTCTGCTTTTTTGATCTACTGGATTATCTTTCTTTCCATTTTTTCTCTGCTGTCCTTGTTGGGGAACTCATAGAACTGGATTTTTGTTCAGTCTTTAATTGGTTAATTAAATATACTTTTGGTTTCTTGGCCATCTTATTGTTGCTACAGTGGTATGGATAAAAAGACATCAACGGAATCATAACAAAGAAACTTAGTTCATTATTGAGACTATGTGATGTGATTGACCTGTGTGATATGGTATCCTATTGAACTCAGTAACTTGCTAACTGCTTCTCTTTCTTTTTCAAAAATAACATGTATTTTAAAAGTACCCCTACATTGATTCTAAAAAAAAGAGAAAATAAAAGCAAGCAAAATTTTAAAAATGTGAAATCACCTTTAATGCCTTCATTTATAGAGTTGGGATGTCACTGGTTAATCTGAACCTGTGCTTATCACTTAACAAAATATTTCATTTTTTGGAAATATTATTGATAATGCTGTGCATTTATTATTCCAGATAATCTTTAGGATAATTTAGTTTTTAGTTATAATCGGGTTTACATTTATCCATACAATTAAGAACTAATATATTCACAGTCTAGGAACTGATTATCTCTACATTTATTTAGGTCCCCCAGTTAAGTAGCTATAGTTTCTTAATCCACATCTTGTACATTTTTGTTGAGTTTATTCCTACTTATAGTATAGTTTTTGTTGCTATTGCCTATTTGGTCTTTTTTTAAAATCATGTTTTCTAGTTTATAATAGGGAAAGCTATTGATTTTTTTAAAAGTGTATACTCTAATAAAAGTAGTATATGAACATAGTTTAAAGAGTTAGATTTACAAGGTTTTTTTTTGTTGCTGTTGTTTGTTTTCTTTTCAGACAAAACAGCATGACCTAGCATCCTTCCCACCTTTTTCTCCCTCTCCAGGGCCAACCATTTTTAACTGCTAGCTGATCCTTTTGGTGTTACAATGTAATTTGTATTATTACATGCTCTTGTAATTATACTACCTTTTGTTGGTTTGGTTTGGCCATTATCTGTTAACTTCCCACTGTAGATAATGAGGAATTTGCTATTTCATTTTGTTATTTCTTCTGCCTTTCCCCCACTCCAAACACATATAAATACTTCCTGTGTTCTTTTTCTTCTCAGATGGTTATCTTGTAATTTTGATTATCAATATTCTGTTTACATTATTATGGTGAGCATATACATATACTATGCAGAGATAAGCTTTCTTGGTGGCTCAGAGGTTAAAGCGTCTGCCTGCGATGTGGGAGACCTGGGTTCGATCCCTGGGTCGGGAAGATCCCCTGGAGAAGGAAATGGCAACCCACTCCAGTATTCTTGCGTGGAGAATCCCATGGGTGGAGGAGCCTGGTGGGCTACAGTCCACAGGGTTGCAAAGAGTCCGACACGACTGAGCAACTTCACTTTCACGCACAGATAAACCATGTAGTTAATTAGTATTCAATATTATTTTTCCTTTGTTGCCCCAGTTTTTGTTACCACCTAGAGTTAATAATCGGAGAAGGCGATGGCACCCCACTCCAGTACTCTTGCTTGGAAAATCCCATGGCCGGAAGAGCCTGGTAGGCTGCAGTCCATGGGGTCGCTAAGAGTTGGACACGACTGAGCAACTTAGCAGCAGCAGCAGAGTTAATTAACAATGGTCTATTTCATTTTCTTAGTTTTCTGTGTATTTAAAACTCATTCAATCCACAATTTTCCATCAGTTGTCTAAATCTACTCTTAATCATCTACATGGGGTTTCCTATTAGCTTTACTTTCTGGTAAATTTCATCAATGTTTTCTGGTAACCTTCCTTTTGAGTTTTTTTTTTTTTTTAATACAGTCATGTTAATTTCTAAGAGTTTACTTCATTGATATATCTTCTTTTGTCCCCAGAGATACTAATAATAATATAATCTTTTTTCCCATCTGAATAGTTTCTGTTTCCTTGAGTTGCTTTTTCTTACCGTCTGTGGTTATTTGCTCATGATTAAAAGTCAGCTATTATAAACTACTTGAAGGCTCTAAGTACATGACTGGGGGCTTGTCAATTGTGAACCTCATTGTAGAATCACCTGAGTAGATCTCAGAATAGATTACCCCAGATGTCAATATTTTAGGTCTTTTTGATTGATTTGTTGAAGAAGACTCTTTTATTTAGCCTTCTGCCTACAAAAGTTACTGAGCAAACAGAAGATGCTCCCTTATGGCAAGAGTGGACCAACACTGCTGGGCAAGCAGCAGCAGTCTAGGTTAGTAACAGTTAAGCCGCTTTCAATATACATTTACATTATGTTGTATAATTGTATAAACACACCCACATCCATGTGTGACAAGTAATTGGTATCTCTCTCTTTGTATGTTGAGCTACATATACTCTATAAAGACAGTATTTCTATTTATATGCAATAGTCAGGAAGTATTCTGGTGTTGAAAAATGAAATAGAGATGATTAATGCAAAACAACCACCATCCTCACCAGGCTCTCTGGTTGTGGTAGATGACTGTATATACATTGTAACATAAGTAACAAACTAACATAACATAAACCAAGTAATATATATATACATTGTAACAATATTTCTCAACAGAAATATTGAGAAATACTGTTTGGTCTTACAGTGTGCTGGTTAATGTATTACTAATACTTGGACTATAGTTTGGAGGAAACCAATAAAATATTCTTATATAGCAAGTGTCCTAGGTAAAAGAAAATACATAAGTATCAGTCTCCAAATGGCTTCTTAACATTGTGATTTATATTTTAAAATGCTTTTGGATAAAAAGGATTGTCTTAGCTTATCAGGAAAGCAATTTTATTTCAACACAAACACAATTTTTTAACATTCTCTACCTCATATTTTGTCACTGTCAGGGACTCTAGCAAATTAATATACTATGTCTTTGTACTTTTTTTTTTTTTTAATCCAAGGGCTATTTTAAAATATGTGAATATTGGTATATATGTGCATGTGTGTTTTAAGCCATCCATTTGGAAGAACAGATACCCGTATTGAAAATAGAGTTCCAGTAGACAGAAGACAGAAATGATAATTCAAATATGAAAGATGCTGATTCAAGTATGATCTGCTAGAATCACTGATTAATACTCTCAGCTATATATACCTACTCTTATCCTCTTTTTGTGCTTAAAAAAAAATGTTGAATATGAGAAGCCAAACTAACTTAGCAGATGGATATAATGAAGCAAACCAGAATTTTGGAGTTGGTAGATAGCAGAGGCAATGGAACAGTATTTTTTTTCTTTTTTTTTAAGTGATGTTCCTGTTAGCATATAGTTCCCTGGCTCTGGCTGTGAAGGTAACATTGATAGCCAGCAACACACACATTTTATTAGTCTTGACCTTCTTGAAAGCAAAGATTTTTGTGAACATTTATTTCCTTATTTTGTTGTTTTTAGTGTGAATAACAACAATTAGATATAGTCAACTTTTTGATGAGGGTAGAGTAGAACCTTTTTGTGGTATGTCCTACCTAGAACAAAAAGCTAGACTAGTTTCCTTTTTTCTGATTGGCTTAATTTTTTTTTATTATGTAGAACTTTATTTTAATACAAAGTAAAGGAAGTTAAAAACAGTTAACACAGAATATTAGAAATGTATTTGAACCAAATAGTAAGGGGTCTTAAATAGCATTGTACAAGACGTGGTTTTTCTCAGAGTTAACAATCTGAGAGAGATAAATGGATAAACAGCTACAGGGGTTTGTTCATCAGTCAGGCTCAGGCTGCCATGGTATTGTAGGCCTATCCTGGCATTCTTAGCATCTTTATTATTTTTTAAAGTTGTGATAAGATACACAAAATTTACTATCTTAACCATTTTTAAAGGTGCAGTTCAATGGTATAAAATACATTCATCAAGTTGTTGGTGACCTTTACTACCATTCATCTCCAGAACTCTTTTCAAATCTTGTAAAACTGAAACACTATACCCATTAAACAGTAACTCCCCTTCTCCTCTTCACCAGTGTCTAGCAGCCACCATTCTAGTTTCTAACTCTATAGTTTGACTATGCTAAGTACCTTACGTAAGTGGAATCATGCCGCATTTGTCTTTTTTGACTGGCTTATTTCACTGAGCATAATATGCTCAAGGTTCATACAAGTTGTAGCATATGTCAGAATTTCCTTCCTTTTTAAGATTGAAAATATGCCATTACATGTATATAACCACATTTTGTTTATCCTTCCTCCACTGATGGACTTAAATTGCTTTCACATTTTAGCTCATGGGAATAATTCTGCAAGTGAACATGGATGTGCATATATAGCTCTATGAGTTCCCACTTTTAATTGGTAACTAAATTACCAATAATTAATTGGTAATTTTATCTTTAATTTTTTGAGAAACTGCTATACTGCTTTCCAGAGCTCCTGTACAATTTTACATTCCTACAACAGTGTACAAGAGTTTCAGTTTCTCCACATCCTCCTAAACACTTACTTTCTGTTAATGAGTGTGAGTGAAATGATCTTATAACAGTTTTGACTTGCATTTCCCTAAGAGATATTGAGTGTCTTTTCATGTACTTATTGGCCATTTCTGTATCTTCTTTGGATAAATGTCTTAGTCAGCGCTTTGCCCAGTTTTTTTTTTTTTTTAATTTATTTTTTAACTTTACAATATTGTATTGGTTTTGCCATATATCAAAATTAATCCGCCACAGGTGTACATGTGTTCCCCATCCTGAACCCTCCTCCCTCCTCCCTCCCCATACCATCCCTCTGGGTTGTCCCCATGCACCAGCCCCAAGCATCCAGTATTGTGCATCGAACCTGGACTGGCAACTCGTTTCATATATATTATACATATTTCAATGCCATTCTCCCAAATCATCCCACCCTCTCCCTCTCCCACAGAGTCCAAAAGACTGTTCTATACATCAGTGTCT
>NW_011495046.1:1782519-1785371 GCF_000754665.1 Bison bison bison | reverse complement strand
ACTTTGGCCACCTCATGTGAAGAGTTGACTCATTGGAAAAGACTGATGCTGGGAGGGATTGGGGGCAGGAGGAGAAGGGGACGACAGAGGATGAGATGGCTGGATGGCATCACTGACTCAATGGATGTGAGTCTCAGTGAACTCCGAGAGTTGATGATGGACAGGGAGGCCTGGTGTGCTGCGATTCATGGGGTCGCAGAGTTGGACACAACTGAGTGACTGATCTGATCTGATCTGATATATTCTAGATATTTATCCTTTATCACATACATGATTTGCAAGTGTTTCTCCCATTCTGTGTGTTGCCTTTTACTCTGTTGCTGTTGTCTTTTGATGCACAAAAATTTTAAATTTTCATCAAGTCTAACTTTTCCTGTTGTTGCCAGTGCCCTTGGTTCTATACTGAAGAAATCATTGCCTGATCCAGTGTCATAGAGCTTCTGCCCTCCTGTGTTTTTTCTGAGAGTTTTATACTTAAACAGCTCTTATCTATGTCTTTGATCCATTTTAAGTCACTTTTTGTATATGGTACTAGATAAGGGCCAACTTAATTATTTTGCATATTGATATCCAGTTTTCCTAGCTCCATTAGTTGAAAAGATTGTTCTTTTCTCATTGAATGACCTTGACACTTTGTCAGAAATCATTTGATCATGTATATGAGTGTATATTTCTAGGCTTTCTCCTGCTCCCTTTGTATTTTATCTGTCTGTATGCTAGGACCACATTGTTTTGATTCCTGTAGCTTTATAGGAAGTTTTGAAATCAGAAAATGTGATTTCCACTTTGTTCTTTCCACTTTTTTCCTCCGTGTTTGTTATTCTTTTTCAAGATTGTATGGCTATCCAGGGTTTCCTAAGATACTATGAGTTTTAAGATGGGGTTTTCTGTTTGTGCCCCCCAAAAATGTCATTGGGATTTTGATAAGGATTGCATTGTCTTCCAGTTCATGAATGTGGGTTGAGATTCCTTTTATTGATGTCTTGTTAATTTTTATCAGGAGTGATATAACCATTTGTGTTTTCATTTTATGTCCTTAACCTTCTTGGTTAATTACTAAGGCTTTTTTTGTTTTGTTTTTTGATGATATTGTAAGTGGAATTGTTTTCTTAATTTCTTTTTTGGGTTGTTTATTGTTGGTGTTTGGAAATGTAACTGGTGGTCAAAGAGGTATCCTGGCCCTTTGCTGAATTAACTTCTTAGTTCTACAATTTGGCAGGGGGCGGTATTTAGGATTTTTTGCCTGTAAGTTTATATCATCTGCAAGCAAGGATAATTTTACTTCTTCCTTTATTTGGATGCTTTAATTTCTTTTTCTTGCCTAATTGATCTACCTAGAACTTCCAGTACTGTGTTGAATAGAAGTGATGAAAGTAGGTATCCTTGCTTTGTTCTTGATCTTAGAGGAAAAGCTTTTACTCTTTGAGCATTGAGTATGATGTCTGCTGTTCTTTTTTATAATATGGCTTTTATTTTGTTGCAGTAATTTTCTTTGATCTTTGTTGAGTTTTTATCATGAGAAGGTGTTAAATATTGTCAAATTTTTTTTCTGGGTCAGTTCAGATGATTAAATGGATTTTTTTTCATTCCATTAGTATAGTGTTCTACATTTTATTGATTTTCATACTTTTAGCCATTTTTGTATTCCAGGAGTAAATCCTACCTGATCTCTGTGTGTAATATTTTTGATATGCTGCTAAATTTGGTATTTTGTTGAGGATTTTTCTTCTATCAGTATTCAAAAGGTATCATGGTTTTTAGTTTTCTTGGAGCTTTAGTATCAGAGTAAAGATAGCCTCACTCAATATGCCGGCAAATTTGGAAAACTCAGCAGTGGCCACAGGATTGGAAAAGGTCAGTTTTCATTCCAATCCCAAAGAAAGGCAATGCCAAGATTGTTCAAACTACCACACAGTCACACTTACTTCACATGCTAGCAAAGAAATGCTCAAAATTCTCCAAGCCAGGCTTCAGCAATACATGAACTGTGAACTTCCAGATGTTCAAGCTGGTTTTAGAAAAGGCAGGGGAACCAGAGATCAAATTGCCAACATCTGCTGGATCATTGAAAAAGAAACAGAGTTCCAGAAAAATATCTATTTCTGCTTTATTGACTATGCCAAAGCCTTTGACTGTGTGGATCACAATAAACTGTGGAAAATTCTGAAAGAGATGGGAATACCAGACCACCTGACCTGCCTCTTGAGAAACCTATATGCAGGTCAGGAAGCAAGAGTTAGAACTGGACATGTAACAACAGACTGGTTCCAAATAGGAAAAGGAGTACGTCAAGGCTGTATATTGTCACCCTGCTTATTTAACTTATATGCAGAGTACATCATGAGAAACGCTGGGCTGGAAGAAGCACAAGCTGGAATCAAGATTTCTGGGAGAAATATCAATAACCTCAGATATGCAGATGACACCACCCTTATGGCAGAAAGTGAAGAGGAACTAAGGAGCCTCTTGATGAAAGTGAAAGAGGAGAGTGAAAAAGTTGGCTTAAGCTCAACATTCAGAAACCGAAGATCATGGCATCTGGTCCCATCACTTCATGGGAAATAGATGGGGAAACAGTGGAAACAGTGGCAGACTTTATTTTTGGGGGCTCTAAAGTCACTGTAGATGGTGACTGCAGCCATGAAATTAAAAGACGCTTACTCCTGGAAGGAAAGTTATAACCAACCTAGATGGCATATTAAAAAGCAGAGACATTACTTTGCCAACAAAAGTCCATCTAGTCAAGGCTATGGTTTTTCCAGTGGTCATGTATGGATGTGAGAGTTGGACTGTGAAGAAAGCTGAGCGCCAAAGAATTGATGCTTTTGAACTGTGGTGTTGGAGAGGACTCT
>NW_011495046.1:1751126-1782419 GCF_000754665.1 Bison bison bison | reverse complement strand
CATCCAGTATTGTGCATCGAACCTGGACTGGCAACTCGTTTCATATATATTATACATATTTCAATGCCACTTCTCCCAAACTCATCCCACCCTCTCCCTCTCCCACAGAGTCCAAAAGACTGTTCTATACATCAGTGTCTCTTTTGCTGTCTCATATACAGGGTTTTTGTTACCATCTTTCTAAATTCCATATATATGTGTTAGTATACTGTATTGGTGTTTTTCTTTCTGGCTTACTTCACTCTGTGTAATAGGTTTCCAGTTTCATCCACCTCATTAGAACTGATTCAAATGTATTCTTTTTAAAATAGGTTGTTTTTGTTGTTGAGTTTTAAGAGTTCTCTATATTCAAAAGCAGAGACATTACTTTGCCAACAAAGGTTCGTCTAGTCAAGGCTATGGTTTTTCCTGTGGTCATGTATGGATGTGAGAGTTGGACTGTGAAGAAAGCTGAGTGCCGAAGAATTGATGCTTTTGAACTGTGGTGTTGGAGAGGACTCTTGAGTGTCCCTTGGACTGCAAGGAGATCCAACTAGTCCATTCTAAAGGAGGTCAGTCCTGGGTGTTCTTTGGAAGGACTGATGCTAAAGCTGAAACTACAACACTTTGGCCATCTCATGTGAAGAGTTGACTCATTGGAAAAGACTCTGATGCTGGGAGGGATTGGGGGCAGGAGAAGGGGACGACAGAGGATGAGATGGCTGGATGGCATCACCGACTCAATGGACATGAGTTTGAGTGAACTCCAGGAGTTGGTGATGGACAGGGAGACCTGGCCTGCTGCAATTCATGGGTTGCAAAGAGTCGGACGTGACTGAGTGACTGAACTGACTGAAAGACAGCCTCTTTATACTTACCTAAAAATTAGTTAGAAAGTATTTTACCCTTATCAGTTTTTTTGGAGAAGTCTGAGAAGTATTGGTGGTTGTGGTTGTCGTTCAGTCAATAAGTCAAGTCCAACTCTTTGTGACCCCAGGACTGCAGCACTCAAGGCTTCCCTGTCTTTCACTATCTTCCAGAGTTTGCTCAAATTATGTCCATTGAGTCGGTGATGCCACCTAACCATCTCATCTTGTGTCACCGTCTTCTTCCCCCCACCCTCAATCTTTCCCAGGACCAGGGTCTTTTCCAGTGAGTCAGTTCTTTGCATCAGGTGGTCGAAAGTATTTGAGCTTCAGCTTCAGCATCAGTCCTTCCAATGAATATTCAGGGCTGATTTCCTTTGGGATTGACTGGTTAGATCTCCTTGCTGTCCAAGGGACTCTCAGGAGTCTCTCTAGCACCATATTTTGAAAGCATCAGTCTCTGGCGCTCAGCCTTATGGTCCAAGTCTCACATATGTACATGACTACTAGAAAAACCATAGCTTTGACTATATGGACCTTTGTCAGAAGACTGATGTCTTTGCTTTTTAATATGCTAACTTTGTCATACGTTTCCTTCCAAAGAGCAAATATCTTCTGCAATCACTGTCCACAGTGATTTTGGAGCCTAAGAAAATGAAATCTGTCATTGTGTCCACTTTTCCCTTCTATCTACCATGAAGTGATAAGACTGGATGCCATGATCTTAGTTTTTTGAATGTTGAGTTTTAAGCCAGCTTTTTCAGTCTCGTCTTTTCACCCTCATCAAGAGGCTCTTTAGTTCCTCTTTGCTTTCTGCCATTAGAGTGGTATCATCTGCATATCTGAGGTTGATGATATTTTGTTAAGTTCTTTAAAATGTTTGGTATAATTCATCGATGACACTATCAAGTCCAGGACTTCTCTGTTGAGATCTTTTGAATACTGATTCAGTCTCCTTACTCCTCATTATTCTATTCAGATTCTCTATTTATTTGTGGTTTAATCTTGGAAAGTTTTGTGTTTCTAGGAATTTATTCATCAAGGCTGTGCAGTTTTTTCATAAAATTTCATGAAATTTTTTCATAAAACTTCATGAAGTTTTTCTGTCTTATAATTCCTGTTTTTGTAGAATGGTAGTAATATCCCTACTGATATTTGATTCTAATAATTTGAATTCTCTTTTTTTCTTAGTCAATTTATCTAAAAATTTGTCTACTTTTTGAACTTTTAAAAGAATCAGCCTTTGGTTTCATTGATTTTTCTGTTGTCTTTCATGCTCTATTTTACGTATCTCTTCTCTAATCCTTTCTTTCTGCTAGCTTTGAGTTTAGTTTGGTTCTTTAGTTGTAAAGTTAGGTTGTTGATGATGAACTTTTTCTTGTTTTTTAATGTATGTATTTATAACTATAAATATCCTCTTTACTACTACTTTTGCTACATTCTGTAAGTTTTAAATGCTGTGTTTTCATTTTTTGTCTCTTTTTTCTAATCGGGCTTCCCTTGGCTCAGTGGTAAAGAATCTGCCAGCCAATTCAGGAGACGTGGGTTCGATCCCTGGGTCAGGAAAATCTCCTCCAGAAGGAAATAGCAACCCACTCCAGTATTCTTGCCTGGGAAATTCCACAGACAGAGAAGCCTGGTGGGCTACAGTCCTTGGTGTAAACAACAACAACAGTCAATTTTCTGATTACACTGTGATTTCTTATTTGATCTATTGATCAAGAGTATGTTGTTCAATTTCCATAAATTTGTGAGTTTTCCAGTTTTCTATTACTGATTTATAACTACATTCAGTTGTGGTTGGAAAAGATACTTTATATGGTGTCTGTTTTTTCAGATGTGTTCATATCTGTTTTATAGCTTGGAACATGATATGTTCTGGAAAATATTCCATGTGCATTTGGGAAATATGTACTTTTGTTACTGTGTGGAATATTCAATATATGTCTGTTAGATCTTGTTGGTTTGTTGTGTTGCTCAAGTACTCTGTTTCCTTATTTATCTTTCTGGTTGTTCTGTTATTGAGAGCAGGGTATGGATGTCTCCCAAATATTATTGTACAACTATTTCTCTTCAGTTCTATTAATTTTTGTTTCATGTTTTGATGGCTGTTATGAGCTGCATGAAAGTTTGTAAATTCTTATAAATTTGTGCTGAATAGAACCTTTTATTAATACATAATAGTCTTCTTTGTTTCTTATAATTTATTTTGATTTAAAGTCTATTTTGTCTCATATTAGTATAGCCACTCCTGTTTCTTTTGGTGATTGTTTACATGGAGTATCTTTTTTCATTTTTTCAGTTTCAGCTCATTTGTGTCTGTGGATCTAAAGTGAGAATGTTATCGATAGCATGTAGTTGTATACCCACCCTGCCAATATGTCTTTTGATTAGAGAGTTCAATCCATTTACATTTATAGTTTAATACTGATACGGAGGCACTTAACCTGTCATTTTGCTTTAGAGTTCAATTGATTTTTTTGGAGGTTAAACATTTAAATTCCTTTTGTCATATATTGTCCTGGATATTCTATATTTCCTCTATGGTTACTGTTAGGATTACATTTAACATCCTGAAGTTATAATCCTCTGATTTATACCAGCTTAACTTCAATAATACACAAACTTTGGTCCTTTAGAGCTCTATACTGACCCTTATCAGTTGTCAAAAATTACATATTTACATAGCGTGTGTTCAAAACCATAAACTAATAATTCTTTTAAATGCATTTGTCTCTTAAATTATGTAGGAAATGAAGTGTGAAGTTACAAACCAAAGTTCCTGTTACATTAGCTTTGAGTAGAATAATTCTTAGTTTTAAAACATACGTTAAACTCTTAAATCATGTACTAAAGAAGGAGTGGGGTTAACAATCATTTTTATAATAATACTGCTTTTATTATTTGCCTCATGTACTTACCTTTACCGAGATCTTTAAATCCTCATAGGGCTCATGTTACTGTCTAGTGTCCTTTCATTTCCACTCACAAGACTTTTTTTTTTAACATTCCTTAAAGGACAGGTCTAATGGTAGCAGACTCCTTTTGTGTATCTGGGAATGGCTTCATTTCTCACTACATTGATGGATAATTTTGCCAGCTTTAGGATTTTTTGTGAATTTAAAAAAAATTTTAGCACTTTGAATATATCACCCACTGTTTTCTGCTCATCAAATTTCTGGTGAGAAATCTGCTGATAGTTTTTGAGAATCCCTTGTATGTGATGAGTCACATCTCAGTCTCTTTGAAGGCTGTCTTTTGAAAGCTTGATTTTAATGTGTCTTTTCTGGATCTCTTGGAGTTCATTGAGCTTCTTTGATGTGTATATTTATGTACGTCACCAGATTTGGGGATTTTTTAGTCATTATTTCTTCAAATATTCTTTCTGCCATTTTCTCTTCTTCTTCTGGGATCCCACAATCCACATATTGGTTAACTTGATGGTGTTGTACAGTCTCCTTAAACTCTGTGCACTTTTCTTCCATCTTTTTTCTTCCTACTTCTCAGACATAGTAACTTCTGTTGTCCTGTCTTTATTTTCACAGATTTTTTTTTGTCTGTTCAAACTCATCTTTGGATTCTCTTAGTGAATTTTTCATTTTAGTTATTGTTATTTTCTTTTTATGTTTTTTTCAAGGTTTTCTTTTTCTGTATTTTTTATACATTGGTTCTCTACATGTTACTTTAAAGCATATGTATCAGTTTCAACTTTTTTGTCTAGTGGAGATACTCTCAGGTCTATTTTTGGGAGCTGTTTGTTTTTTCTGTTAATTTATGTTTTTCCTTTGAGTCAGGGCTACACTTTGTTTTGTTTTTGATGCCCTGTGATTTTGTTGTTGTTGAAAACTGGAAATTTTAATCATATAATGTGGTAACTATAGAAATTGGATTGTCCCCTCTCCCCAGGGAGGAAAGATCAAATTCTCTCCTGTTTTTTGTCAATTTGTATGTGTGTGTGTGTGTGTGCGTGTGTGTTCTTGATTGTTGTAGGCCATCTTCTTGTCCAGGATCAGCCTGAGGTATAAACTTAGGGTCTTTTTTGAGCCTGTACCTTTCCCTGGGCATGCAGAGTGACTTCCTAAATTTTCCTGTAATGGGAGTTGCCTTTTTTTTCTTTCAGTTGTGTTGCAATACAGTTGACATATTGCACTGGGTAAGTGTGAGCTGTACAGCATATTGATTTGACGTATATGCATCATGAAATGAATAGCAGAATAAGTTTAGTGACTGTCCATCTCATATAGATAAAAAAAAGGCAAAAATTATTTTTTCTTGTGATGAGAACTTTTAGAATTTACTTTTAACAAGTTTCATATACAAGTGTTACTTATATCAATCATGTATATTACATCTCTAGTATTTACTATAACTGAAATTGGAAGTTTGTACCTTTTGACCACCTTCATCTGATTCTTCTACCCTCCACCCTGCCCCCTCCTCTAGTAACCACAAATATGATCTCTTTTTCTGAGTTTGTTGTTTGAAGTATAATTGACCTACAACACTTTGTTAATTTCTAGTGCACAATATACAGTGATTCAGTATTTCTGTACATTTCAAAAACATCACCATTGTAAATCTAGTTTGCCATCTGTCCACATACAAAGATACTACAATAATATTGACTATATTCCCCACATTGTACATTTCACCCCCATGACTCATTTATTTTGTAACTGGAAGTTTATAGGTCTTAATTTTCCTCACCTATTTCACTGATCCCAGTTGAGTTGCTTTGAATGTTAGTCTTTAATACCTGACACTCAGAAGAGGAAAAAGAAAAATGAAGAGGGGGGAAGGGGCAGTGACTCACAGTACTCTGCAAGTCACTTTTGCAGGAGATTGAAGGAAGTGAAGGAAGAACAGTTGAAGGAAGTGCAACAGTGATATCCAGCTGCTTCTTTGTCTTTTCCTCTGAGATGAGAAGTGGCAACCAGTCATCAGATCACAGACACGTGGTATTTGGAGGACACATCCTGTTCTTACCCTGACTCATGTAGACTGTGTGCAAGGTGCTCATGTAGTGTGTGCAGAGCTGCCTGTCAGGGAGCAGGGTGACGGGTAGCCCCTGTGAAGCTGAGCTGAAATTGACCAGAGTTGCAAGCCTTCAGTGGACTTGAGAGTTCCAGAATAGTTTCTGACAGTGCATTTGTTGTCTAGGTGGGGAGACGGATTCCTACTTTGCTTTCTACTTTGTAGTCTACCCACAATCCTCATCTAATTAGCTTTACTTTTTTTTTTCTTTTTTGATGGTCTACAATATAGGATAGCTTTGGACTACATTGGAAGTGCCTATACATTTTCAACATACACCTGACAGAATTTATTTGCTTCTCTTTCCCTGTCTCCCTTATCTTTTTTATAAGCAGAGTTGCTACATTCTGTAATGGCTACACATGGAGTGAGTATGTTTCATTTGATTTTGGGCATATATACTCTCCACATGTCTTAAGAATAGTAGCAAGCGGTCAGTTATAGTAAAAGTAAACTATAAGAAGAGTTGATGTGTGCCGTATGGATTATATGCCAGAGAACAGTATTTGATTAAATAGATTTAGTTATACCTACAGAAAGAGTTGAGATCATCAATGAAGCTTGCAAATAAGAGCAAATGAACTGATATTTAAGAGATTTATCATCTCTTTAAAGATATCTTATTGGGAATATTGCAATTAATATTAAAATTAAATTTCTCTAAAAGTTTAATCTCTTGATATTTCCTTATTCTGTTGAAGCTTTTTGAATCCCTCCGAGATAAAGACAAAAATGATTATTAGAGGATTTATCTGCATGTATTATAGGAAAGTATAAAAAAATCAGAATGGAAAGCAACTGTTGCAAGTACCAGAAAATTATGCTATTAATTTAAGTGTCATCAGAGCACAAAAGATCACATTCCGGGACTGTGAGAAAATTATTAAAATACTGGAAATAATAGTACTTAAGATGAAGATATTATACTCTAAGATCTGGTTAAGTGACTGACATTATTATATCACTTCAGGTATTATAAAAGTAACAAAATGCTTTTAAAGATAATAAGCGTTACATTTTGAGATTGGCAGTGTTCACACTTTTCTGCTTAAGTGCTTTCCTAGTTTAACATAATTTAATAACAGTTATGAGGGAATAGCTAACATCTTAGTTCCCATATATATCCTTTCTCCTTCCTTGTTCAATATATACATATACAAGTGATAAAACTTTATTCTCTAAATGGTGGGTTAATGAACAGTTACTCTTCTGCCTTTGTCCTTGGTGTTAGAAATTTGGCTATTTTGTAAATTGCTATTTTGTAAACTGTTTAGCTCCTAAATGTTGAGAAATACACTACAAATCTGTTGCAAAGAAGATACTGCTACATAGAGCCATTACTATCCAGAAATCAGATGAGTGTTTTTTAAAACAGCCTGGTGTGTGCATGCTGAGTCATATAGTCATGTCCAGCTCTTTGAGACACTATGTCCTGGGTCCATCAGGCTCCTCCATCCATGAGATTTTCCAGGCAAGAATACTGGCATGGATTGCCATTTCCTTCTCCATTTAAATAGTTTTTTTTGAGGTATAATTGATATACATTAAGCTGAATGTATTTAACGTGTATGATCTGGTGATCATTGAGAAATGTTTACATGGGTGAAGTCAACCCCACAATCAAGATAATAAACATTTCCACAACAACCAAGTTTCCCCTTCCCCTTTTGTCCCTCTTGTCCCTCCTCCTGATCCCCAGGCAACTACTGCTCTCCTCTCTAGAGTTTTATGTAATTCTATGTACTTTTCTATGTTAGGTTTCTTTCCTCAGCATAATTAGAGATTTATCAGTGTCATAGCATGTACTAATAATTCATTCTTTTTATGCTGAGTAGTACTCATTTGTATGAATGTAATCACATATTGTTTGTTTACCTATGATGGACCTGTGGGTTGTTTCCAAGATGTTACTGTTATAAATAAGGTACTATGAACATTATATGAATATTATTATATGAATATATGCTTTCATTTCCTTTCAGAAAATACCTAGAGTTAGAATGGCTAGATCACATAGGAGATGTACAGTTTTTTGTTTTTTTTTTTTCCTTCTTGAAAAATACTGTTGAGAGCAAAAAGACAAGCTATAGACTAGGAGAAAATATTTGCAAGACATATAGATAATGCACATGTGCTTAGAATATACAAAGAGCTCTGAAAGCTCAGTAATAAGACAACAGCCCCAAATAGGCAGAATTTATATACACACACAGACATATGTATACATCCTATTTGAAATAATCCCTTTTATTACTATTAAAGCTTTATATAAATCAATTTTAAGAGGAAACCTTATTCAAAATAGGCATATTTAACTCTTGGAGAATTGACCATATGTCAATATGTCACTTCCCTTTTGGGGACATGGCTAAGACTTAGATAATCCTTGCTCCCTACTTCACTTCCTTTGCATCCACTTTTTACTCAGCCTCATTGGTTCAGTTCATTTCATGATTGTGTATCTTGACAAAGCACCTCACCACAGCTCTACCAACACTCTTACCCCAGAGCTCTTCTAATGCTGGGACCAGTGATGCTTGTGTGAGCCACCAGGCGTACGTATGTATGCAGATCTGGAATGTGAGAGAATGTGTAACCCCACTTAGAGCAACACGACCAGTCAGGAATGGAAGCCAGTGAATAAATGCTCCTGAATTGTTTCTTGGGTGGCAATTCTGAGGAACTTTCTTCAGAACTTCTCACAGAGCCACCGTTGACCACAGTGACCATCTTGAAAGTACCTCCTTACTTTAGCTTTCTCTCTTCTCTTGTACTCTTTCCAGTCCCTACTCCCTCAGTCCCTAAGATTACTTTGAATAACCTATCTGTACTGCCAGCCCTTGCCTCAGGCTTTGCTTTTTGGGGGAGATTTCCAAGTTAAAATTCCCATTGCATATATCACTTAATGTTATAGCTACAAATAAAGATGATGTAGGACAGTGGTCCAAATACACCAGTTAAACTTATGGCCCACAAATTTACCTTCCTGAAAAAATCCTGGTGTTTGCCTTTTGTGTGTTTCATTTGTCCTTCAAGATTGAACAAAACCTTTGCAGCTCTATGTGACCTTCTAAGCAATATAACTTGACAATTCTTTTAAAAACTCAATTTATTTTAATTCAAAGAGTATACTAATCTCTCAAATGATGTCCTTACCCCTACAGAACTTTTTCTCTACAGTTGTTATCAGCTTCCTTTGACTTGTCACCACTATTTGAAAAATTTTATACACCTTCTATATAATAATGGGTCACAGCCACTAACTTCTTAGCTTATACTTGTTAACCAGTTTCTTTGTCAAACATAAAAAAGAGATCATTAACCTTTCAGTAATCAGGACTAGCATGTTTTGAAGAGTTTAGACTTTAGCATATAAACCACTCAGTGAGTGGTGCCAGTGGAAACCAGAGCACCAATTCCTTTCACTAAATATAGCATTTTCATCTCCTTCCTTATTTGTTGGCTGTATGTCATGAGAAAAGGTGATATCCTTTAGGATTTCCGATATAATCTAGTTTTCTGATGGTTTATTTATTTATTAAACATAAAACAAGAATAACCAACTTTACCTTCCTCTGCTTAATTGTTGGGGCACTTGATTAATCACACTTCCCTGCGATAAAAATTGGCAAGCATTTCCAAAATGACTGTTTCAGTAATATAACTAACTAGTCAGGAGACAGAATATGCCTTTTAATTTTTTTGGTAAGGCCATAATTTGGTGACATTTGCCCAGAATGGTTCATGATCTAAAGGTTTAAATGCCAAATCTGTCATACCCAACAAACTGTTCAGAATTGTGTTTATTCAGAAATTTTTAGTGCATCAACACAGGGATCTCGCATACAGTTCACCTGTATACACAATGGTCCAGGTATCCTAATTTCAGTGCAGAGGATTTCATTAAATGCCTTAGGTGAACCCAATGTGAAATTGATCTCTTAATATCTTTATGCCTGCTCTTTTCAAATCACGTCAAGATGTCTTTTTTCTTTCAGATTAATACATTTTTTTTAATATTCTGACCATTGCTTTTCACACAAGATTGGTCTCCATCTCAGAGACTCTCTTCCCTGTTAAACCTAGCTCTTGAGCTCCCAATGCATGGAATGTTACAGATATAGTTTTCCAATGTCTGGTGGTTAGTCTGTGTCTTTTTTTTTTTTGCCTGTCACTGCCCTACCCCACATAAAAATAGAATGAAAAATACATAGATAAAATAATATGGTTGGTATGCCATTGAAATGGTGTGCTACAAATCTTTGGAGTAGGTAGAGAATATAGAATGTGCTCTTCTCATCTTGTTTGATATTTTTTAACTTTCTCAGGACTTCTATTTTAATTTGAAAAATGCTTTAAGAACAAGAGGTTGTTTAGCATCACATCCTCTCCCCACCATAGCACGGCTTATGTGAGAAGCTTCTACATCGTAATCTTGGTTACTGGGGTACTTTTCTTCTCTGTAACAATTTATTGCTTTTGGGACACTAATCCTTTTCTGTTTAATTGTTTTATTTTGCTAACTTCTTTTGTCTTCCGCCTACAGCTTTTTCCCTCTATTTCTTCTAATCAGGTGTATGTGCAAAAACGATTGACATTTTCCTTTAATTAATGAAATAATCAGTTGCAGTGTTCCATATGTAATTTTTGGATGTTCATATTTATTTCTTTTATATTTCTACTAGAAATTTATGATTTTATAAATTATTTCAAAACTCAAAAGTTTTAGAAGACTGAAATCTTGTCCCTATATTTTAGAAAATAATAGCAATTGTATAATGCATTTTTGACTTCTCTCCTTAAATATGTGAGGATAGAAAATGTAATCCAAATATTTTTATCCTGGTATAGCAGTTATTTTAATTAAAGAGGAAATGTTTGTTCTATAGTGAATCATAAATTATTTATAATGTGAAAGAGAAAATGTTTATAAACATAAATTGGAAATAAATGGGAGTATTTATAATAACTGGCATTTTGAAAGAAAATATATGTACTTTTGAGTGGACAGAATCTTCTATTTTATGAATTTTCAAAGTTATATTTGAATTCTTGACTTTAGATCTGAAAGTCACCTTAAAAGTTATCTATGCTTTTGATTCTATGGCACACTCACATTTATAGACATAATATTAAGGCTTCAAGAGGCTGAGTATGTCTTGATCAGATACTTTGTTACCCTACAAGATTAGAATGGTGATATCTTTGTGAACTGGGTTCTTTTATCTTTGTATTGGAGATCCTAACATAGTCCTGATGCATGGTTGAAATATTAGTTTCATTAAATTTAGTACATTTTTCACTATACACATCATGAAATGATAGTGGACAGACCTTTTATTTCTGTTTCTATCTGTGCTCTTTTGTGATTATACAAATAATATATAATATTGTGGGGAGCCTGGACAAGTACAAAGAAAATAAAAATTGTCATTAAAAGAGTCGTTTTAAAAACCATACTACTTAGCGACAAATGAAGCCCTGAATCAGAATCATTGGTGTTGAATCATAACAAAGCCATTATTACATAATGGATTAAGGGCCTATACCATGGTCCCACAGAATTTTCAAAACGCTCACATCTTCAGTGGCGTTCTGTAATAAAGCAGTGACTAGTAATGGGAGGGCTGTAAGAAAGAAGCCATACCATGGAATTGAGCTATCTAGTTATTGAAAGAAAAGCTACTTTGGGAAAGCAGACTAACCCCCACCCCCCAATCCAGTATACCTTGTTTTTTGTACCATCCTCTTAAATCGGAGGCTTTGCTCATCTCTGAAACTTTGCACTTTACTTCATCATACCTGAAACTCTGCACTTAGAAATAATGTCTAAACTTATGAGGTGAAGTATTTTTTAAATGATTATGTGAAGTTTTTCTCTGGGAAACTTTATCCCCTATTTAATATGTATGTATGTATTTTGAAAGTTGATTTTCAGTAAGTAACCTTTTATATTAAGGGTGTTAATCCTTTGTCTAATGTGGTGCAGATCTTTTCTGATTTGATAGGTTGTGAATTTCTCTAGGTCAGGGACCATGTGTACAAGATAGTTTACAATGCAAGTAGTATGCATTTTACAATTTGTTGAGGGTAGATCTCATGTTCTTTGTTAAGAAAACCCCAAAAGGACATAAGGAAACTTTGGAAAGTGTTGGCTGTATCTATTACCTTGATTGTGGTGATGGTATTATGGATATATGCATATGCCCAAAGTCATCAACCTGAATACACAGAATATGTGCAGTTCTTTGTATGACAAGTATACCTCAGTAAAACTATTAAAAATCCCAACATACTGTCTAGCAAATGGTTTATTGTATTTGCATCTAATGGTTAATGACTTTTATTGTAAGCAAAGAAATTACAGTATTAGATTTACAGAGTACAAAAGTCCATTACAGTAGGAGGGCTATGTCTAAAGGAAGAAAATTCAGTTAGAAGGTTGTTTTAGTAATCTACTTAAAACTATGCTTAGATTCCTGGCTTAGGCAGTAGGAAAAGTAGTAGTCCCTTCACTAAGAAAAAACAAAACAGGAAGGGAATTCTTCTTTGGGAATATGATGACCATCTCAGTAGGGTGTGCAAGTTAGACAGCCATATAGATATCATCAATATAGAAATGACTAGTTTTGGATTCTCTGGGCTAAATAAATTGTGAATCATCATAGAGAATGTGGTTATTGAAGCTTGGAGTAGTAAATATACCCACAGAAAGTATTTCATTTTATTTTATATAAACATATCTTTGTATGCATATTGAACAATATTAACTGTAAGTCATGACAAAGAACTGTGGTTTTAATCACTGATAACATAAAACATAATTTGCAAGCTACTTGTAAATAATGGTAATCCTAATAAATAGAATGATGAAGGTCATCAGTGGTTATAGTTTAATGTCAAATAGTTTAGTTCAATTTAAACAAATATTTATTGAACAGTTTTTAGAATTTGTGTTGCTTTTATTCCATGGTAGTATCACAAGGACAAAAACATCACTTTGAGAAGAACTGCACTTAATGTGTAATGTAAACCAGGAAATCATAGTATCAGGTTTGTAGAATACAAAAATCAATTGCAATGTAAATGGTGGGTTTAGGGAAATATAACTAGAGGGGGAAAAAAATCCAGTTGGAATGTTGACTTACATGGTTTTAAGAGAGGGACTGATACGTTCAAGGCTTTATTTTAAATAGGGTACCCTGCAGGAAGGTAGATGAAGTCAAGGATGGCAAATCTAGATATGGAAATAAGAATAATGGATTATTTTGATAGTATAGAATACTAAGATAATTACCAAGAAATGTTAAATATGGACTCACGTCTCATATTAGCTTTTGAACTTATTAGGTGATAAGACCAGAAATCTACAAGGGTCAAAACTGGTTTCTTAGTTGGGTATATAAAGAATGATGGTGTGTTCAGTGAAAGAGGAAATAAAGGACATCTCATAGTTTAAAAAAAAAAAAAATACTTGGGAGTCTGTAGTTTTTTGATTTCTGGATTCTGGCATTTAAACTTGTAGATAAGTATGATATACTAGAAGAGAACAGACATCCTACCCTCAAATTCCTAAAAGGTTATTTTTGGACATTACGTTCTAGTTCCTACTCTTTTTTTCTGTGTATAGAAGGTTAGAAGAGTTGAAACTACCTTTGTGAATCTGAGCTATGAAATCCATCTATGTGTAAAACCCTGCTGAAGTGAGATGAAATAGATTTTTCTTAAGTACATAAGTATCAAATACATTTTTAAAGGAGTTATTTCTTTTCATCTTACTCAGGGTGTATCATATTCTTAAATTATTGGCTTGTATCAGTTATTTTGGATGAGTGCATTTGCAGTATTTTTGGTGACTTTTTTTTTATTTGAAACAATAAATAAAATCCCTAATTCTTTTTTAATGGTTTTAGTTTTGATTGCTTTTTATATAAAATATTTAGTAAATAGTTGTATCTTTTTAATCATACATTATTTTTTGAGAAACTCTTGACTTTGAATCAGGTAATTATAAATTGATTTTTAAAGTCAGTGACAGCTTTAATTCTTGTTATGTAGTGAAATGTATTTAATTCCCATAAAGGATTAATGCCTGAAATACTGAATTTAGAGACTGGCTAAAAATTTAACATCAAAAGAAATCTTGTAATTTCTGTTTGAATTCTTTAAAAATGAAGAAAGCCTTTTCATAATCTATGTCTAATTAAGTCTGCAAAGTTACTTATTAATAGTGTATAAAAGAGCACTGTAAACACAGTGCTTGATAACTGGGTAAACTTTTTCATATTAAAAATTGTGTAGACTGCTGAATATATATTATATACATTAGTAGTTTAAATATACTTTGTATTAATTACTTTTCCATACATATAGTACAAAATTAATCATAATAAAAATAAATATGGTTTTTAAAAAGTTTACTTGGTAAGTGCACAGTTCAGTGACAGTCAAAGAAGAATTCTGTTAATACTAATAGTGGTGAAGAGATACGAAGCAGGGAGAGTTAACTTGTTTACTAGAGCCTAGTTTTAGCTGAAATGAAACAGAGCTTAAAACTTATAAACTGAGTTGTAAATGGAAGATTATCTGCTATTGATAGTCATGCAACTTACTCAGCTTTCACTTGTCTTTTCACAGAGCTCCTTAATAAGCATTTATACTCAGTTTTTGGCAGCATTGGAATCACTGAAGACATTCTGGGATGTTATGGATGAAATTGATGAGAAGACTTGGGTACTTGAGCCAGAAAAACCCACACGGAGTGCTACAGCACGCAGAATTGTATTAGGTAGGGTAAAAGAGGATTAAGGAAGTTTTTTGTTTTTGTTTTTTTTAAAGATGTTTGAGTGTATTTTGTATTACTCTGGAAAAGGAATCTAAGATGACATTGGATTTTAGATGAGACTTTTTTGTATGAGGGATGAACTATGATTTATTAGTACATATTTAAATGTAAATATTTTAAGTAGAAAGGACAAGTACTGAGGTGTTTCATTATAAAAGGTGATGATCTAATCCATGGATGTAGCATTCAGATAGTGTTTAATTAGCTTTTAGTTAGCATGGAAATTGTGGAGTAGATTTTTTTTTTAAACTTCCATTACTTGGGAAAAAGCTGTTAGAAATAATGAAGTCTTCATGTGTGAAACTAGACAAGATTAGTACGAACAAGTCTGGGAATATTTTCTAACAGGAATGTAGAGGAGGATAAAAGAACCTGAAGTGGGCCATGCATGCCATTGAAGAGTAAAAAGAAAGCTTTACAAAATAATAATTGAATATATTTTAAGTATTGTACTACTTAGTATTAAGTATTATATATTAATTATATTAGTATTAATAATAAAGTATTATAATAGATTTTCTTTACTATAAATATATGAAATTAATAAGATAAGGAATAACCATAAATATCATCCTGGCAATATTACCATATTCTACTTACTATGAAATTACTGTTTTATATATTATTATTATGAGCAAGCAATACATGAAATCAGTTTTAAAGTTCAACCTTTCAAGATTTTAGATGTTTTAAAACTATATTTGAGATCACAGTAAATAAACTATAATTTTAAGAAGGATATTTTGATGTGAATCATATCCAAATTACTGAGCAGTTTGCATAGTTTCTACCTAGGCATAATAGATTATCTAGGTGGGGAAAGGGATACGTTACTACGAGAAGTAAGAGAAGTGCAGCAGTTCTACAAATAGTACTGTTACTTACTGAGTTTGAAAAAGTCTTAACAGTATTTAATTTAGAATAATTAACCAAGTTACAGTATATTTGTGAACAAGTATATATTAAAATGAAAATATTGTCTCCAAAGAAGTATAGTATTAATGGCCCCATTATATAATTATTTCTCCAGGTTATGGTTAAATACACTTTTTACTTTATTTTTCAAGGTTCAGCATAAACAACCTTGGTTTTATTCACTTTCTTTTTTTTTTTTTTAAATTTTATTTTATTTTTAAACTTTACATAATTGTATTAGTTTTGCCAAATATCAAAATGAATCCGCCACAGGTATACATTCACTTTCTTTATATATTTACGTTTTAGCTACTTTTTTTTTTTGCTTCAGGCATTGGTTTGGCTTTCTAGGACCAAGTTTTCAGCAAATTAATCAAAAGGTTCGATAGTATGACCATTGTTGTTAAGTGAAAAGTAGTTTCTGCAGCCATTAGCAGATGATATTGCTAAAGGCTAACGTGAAATTTGTGTTCGTGGTAAAAAATGCATTAAACAGTGAGATTATAAGTTAACTTTGTAATTTTGTTTTTCTTATTGAATTACTGTACTCATTTTTTATTTTACTTGATTATCTCTTTTTGCCAGATCTGTAATAATTGTATTTATATTGTTGCCAACCTTAGCCAAAGGATTATGCTATAGTGTATAGAATTTATCAAGACATTTTTACCATAAAAATGAAATCCAAATTAACCTTAAACAATTACACTATATGTACCTTCAATAAAAGCAATAACATTTCTGAAATTTGTACTATAGTATAGTTAAAATTTATTGAAGAATGTAGTATCAAGTAGAAATTGCTTACTTCTTAGATTTCATGAACTGTTAGTTGTTTTTGATATTAAATGAACAGTTTCCAAACATTTAATATGAATTGAACCCTTTGTTAGCCTACATAGGAAATCTTCACATGGAGAAACAATGTTTGTATAAAATTCAAATCTTAAACATTTATTTTTACCATTTATTGTATTTTTAGTCCTTTATGTTCTTTTCAAGAAAGTTATAGAAGTCATTTAGAGTATTTTTCAGTTTGTAACTTGTAATTTTTTATATTAAAGATCTTTATTACTTCATAGAAAATTGTAATTCAAACTTTAATAGAATTCCAACCAGAATTCAGGTGGCTCAGTGGTAAAGAATCCACCTGCCGATGTAGGAGAGATGTGGGTTCAATCCCTGGGTTGGAAATATCCCCTGGAGGAGGAAATGGCAACCACCCCACTGTTCTTGCCTGGAAAATCCCATGGACAGAGGGACCCAGCAGGGTCTTCCAGGGAGGGTTGCAAAAAGTCAGACACAACTGAGCAACTGGGCGCACACACACAGCTTATGAATTGGCACTGTTTTTTGAAACTCAGGATCCCAAATCTTTAGTCATGATCAAAGTTTTAAAATTACTTCACTTCTTTTAAATTATGAATTAGTAATGTATTTACTTTTGTAAAAAACCATATAAAACAATCGTTCCTTGGATATACAATAAACTAAGTACCCAGACAAATTACTCCTTTATATTTTTTTTATGAACCGTTCTAATTCTAAAAGCTTTAATATTCTTTTATTCTAGGGAATAACGTTTCAATAAATATAGAGGTAGACCCCAGGCATCCCACCATGCTTCCTGAGTGCTGTTTTCTTGGAGCTGACCATGGTATGAGATCTCAGGTTTAAATGTTTTTAACAGAATCATAAAATCCTTTTCCACTACTGTAATAATTAAATATTCTAATGTATTAATATACTAATGGTAAATATCTTAAATGAAAATGTCTCATCGTGAACTCTACTTCTGTGTTTCTTTATATATATATATATATATATGATTTAGATTTTCTAGTAAAATAGGAAACGAAATCCTGTAATTAACAAATACTATGTATATTTCAAATTTTGTAACTGCATGATGGTAGACGTTAACTAAACTTGTGATAATCATTTTGCAAAATACAGATTCCAAATCATTATGCTGTATACCTAAATGTATATTATATAGTGTTATCAGTTATATAGCTCAATAAAGAGACAAATTCTGTGCCAAATGTGACTTTAAAAATGAAAGCAGCAAACCCTAAATTGACATTTTTTCTTTCTTTTTAAAAAAATATCTAAAGTGGTAAAACCCCTGGGAATTAGGCTGAGCAGAAACATACATTTGTGGTAGGTATCTTTGCAATACAATTTTTACTTTTTTCTATGATTAAACAAATTTAATAACAATTTTTTTTTCATACTTTCAGGGATCCAGAAAACAGTCTGTTACAAAATTTGAAAGATGTTTTAGAAATTGACTTTCCAGCTCGTGCTATCCTGGAAAAATCTGTAAGTTTTGTCAGTGCTTTGATATTCCAAATGGTATTGCATAATGAAACTTAAATGTTCTTTTAGGCACCAGAGAAAAATGAGGCTGAGAGGGAAGGAACTGGAAAAATATTACAACAGATTTCTGACCTGCAAGCAACAGTTGCATCAGAGAACTTATTAACCTTTGATTGGTGTTATAAGTGTACTTTTTTCATGGTCTTCAAGCAGTAAAGTGATTAATGACATCTTTATTATTAAAAATAGGGGGAAAATTCCAGTATAGCTAATGAGATGTTTGGATTGTCTATACTGTCTACTTATGGCTTACTGAAATAAAGTTCTAATTAGTTTGAAAGAAGTCTTTGTGAAAGATGGCAGTATAGTTTTTTAAAACTGAATAGATACTACTACATTGCAAAAATAATAGAAGTGATTTATGATGAACGTGGACTACTAAATTGGTGGTATGTTTTTGTCTTTTTCCTTTGTTATGTACTTTTGAAGTTTAGTATAATCACAAACTGATGTCAATTCTTGTTTTTGCATTCTATCGTGGCATTATATTGATGTACAAACTAGAAAAATTACTTAAGCCCAAACATCTAGTGAGCCAGAAGTAGAACCTGTTTTTTAGTATATCTGTGTTTATTATTTACTGGATGAAAAAGGAAGCCTTCTCTTGCAAATAGCTTTTATAAGGTGTTAAACAGTGATGTGACTGTATTTTCTATAACATAGCAATATAGTTACCTTTATAAAAATGTTATAAAAATTTAACTTTATCTAACACCATATTCATTCTTTACTTCACCTTGTGTATTCTTATTTCTTTTTTCCTCCCACCCATCCCCAAATATTTCTTTTCTTTTGAAGGATTTTTCTATGGATTGTGGGATTTGTTATGCCTATCAACTTGATGGTGCCATTCCTGATCAAGTGTGTGATAATTCACAATGTGGCCAGTCTTTCCATTATATATGCTTATATGAGGTAAAAATAAAAATATCAGCAAGACTTGACAGCGTAGGAAATACACATGTGAAATCTAAAATAAAACCTGTTTAGTCAATAGTGATCACCTTTTTTGCCATTAGCTCCTTTACCATTCATTCCAAATGCCGTGTTTCACTCCTTCATGGTTACTGATGAACTTAGAAATGTTCTAAAGTATCCAAGAAGGGGGGACATGTATCTAGACTATATTCATGGATTTTTCACTGATGTATAACAAATTAAAGATTCTGAGGGAACATTGGAATCTTGGTGTAAATATCTCATGTAACCACAGTGTAGACTCAAACAAGTAGGACTAATGGTGGCAATAAAGTGAAAGGGAGCTAGTACTACAGAGTACCTGTTACTTTTCAGGCTATATTTAAGAATAGAATAAATGTTAATCCTACTTTTGATATTAAGAATGCATTTTGTGATGTGAATATCTCACAACACTTAGTCAGTGGCGCTTACAGTTTATTATATGTTAAGTCTGCTTTCACTCCTGTCTGCAGCCGCTTGCTCTCCAGCATTTATCTTAGGGCACAGTGGACATACAATTACCTATGTGTGCCTCTGTCGACAGAAACAGCCTGGCATTGCATAGTGCTTTCACTGTTCAAAGACTTCCTTAAAATCACCTCATGATTTTTGTGATTAGTTTAGTGGCTGGTGCTATCTGCAGTTTAACAGTGGAGAATTAGGTAGGGATGTCAATTTACCATATATAAAATCATAAAATATGAGGTATGGGTTGCCTCCTGCTTGTAATTAATGGGTTGAGAATTAACCCCACTATTGTTGATTAAGATCAGAATTAATACCTAAATTTTAAGAGCCTATAAAAGTACCTTATATAGCAGGAGTTCTTAATTTGTGATTCATGGATTTAGGTTAGGTCTGTGAACTCCATGGATGTGAACACACTATTTTTGTGTACAGCTGTGCTAGGGTAGAGAAGGTGCATGCATTTTATCAGGTTCTTAAAGGGGCCTGTAATTTCATTATAAATCAGTGGTACAGACCTTAAAATCCATACTGGTTTCCCCTTGTTTTTTAGCATTTTAGTAGTTTGGTATTGGCTCAGAAAATGCTTCTCTTACTCTTGCAAAAGAAAATTAAGAAGGCAAATCTTCTGACATAAAAATATAATGTACTCAAAAAGAATGAAATGATATTTAGAGTACCTGTAATCATGTTGACATTCCTCCTCTTCTCTGTTCAAAATTTTCAGTGGTTGAGAGGACTACTGACTAGTAGACAGAGTTTTAACATCATATTTGGTGAATGTCCATATTGTAGTAAGGTAAGCAAATTATTTGTCACATTTCATAAAACTGTACCTAGCTTTCAGTAATGTGTTTTAGAAGATTTATTTATATAGTATAGAAGATTTATATATATATATACATGTAGTATATAATTTTATATCAGTATATATAAAACTTTTAGAAACATTTAGGTCAATTTATTTAAAAAAAAACTTCTAAGATAAATTTGCCTCTATTAATATTTTAATTTAAAGAACTCTGTTTTGATCAAAAATAGGTTAACCCCTTTTCTAGTTTTCCTAGATCTGAATCTTAAGTATTTTATCTTATTTATTCTTACCTATCATTACAACATTTCTAATATAAAGCATTCCTCTCTTTCTGTAAGCCAATTACCTTGAAAATGTCTGGGAGAAAAGCCTGAAATAAGAATGCAGCATTCCTGTGAAGAGCTAGAAACTTAAATTATCAAAAGGATTTTATTTGATAACTTCAGAGAAAATATAAAGCAAGACATACTAATATCAAAAGAAAAATAATGGTGAAGCTATAATAATATATATCTAGTTTCATCTCTTCGCTAAATGTAAACTGGGACACTGTAAGCCAAAATCCTGTAGAACTGTCTAATTCTGTGACCTCCATACCAGTTGTAGAAGTGTTTGTGTACCAAGATGAAGAGCTTGACTTGTTGAACATATCTGGATTGGTAAAATCTTGATGGGGTTCATAAAATGAATTTGGGAATTGTATACAGCTGGATTCGTGTGGAGAACTTTTTACATCATTTTGAAATTCTTGAGACTCACAATATTTTTGTCTTCTTCTTGTGCTTTCCTATGAGAAAATACATATTTATTATGTGTTAGGTTTGAGTTATCCAAGTATTTTAGTGTACTCTTTTAAGAATGCTAAATAAAATGTGTTACATAAGATCAAGTTTTTGTGTGCTTTTTCATTTTTCCTGAGAAGTTATTTTTAGGTTCTGGATTTTAAGTATTTATAAAGCATCAAACAATCAATCTGGTTAATTTGATTGGATCTTTTAAACCAAGAAGTAGGCTATTTCTTAAATAATTTATAATCTAAAAATAGGATAGCATATGAAAATAATGATTTTTTTGGCAAGAAAAAAACCAGGCTTAATCTTATGGGGATAAGCGAAGTCATCATTAGAAGGCTTTTTGGTCAGTAATAATTAAAGATGCTGGAAGCACTGGAGCACGATGGTCCTTGTGTACTGGGCACCCACATAGAGTGGTATCAGCCAGTGGCCTGTCCACTGTAGCTTCCTGCCCAAGCACCCTTATCTTCCCATAACAGACCTCAAGAAGACAGCTGGTAAAAATCTATTTGTTCAGAAATTGACCTGAGAAAAGATGCTCACTCTAACCTCCTCTGCAAAAAGGAATCAGTCTATACAAGTTAGTTTTACCATGCCCAAAGAGATGTCTTGAAGGCTCTTCAGCTTTTCCATTAAGAAATTACTGAGATAACTATAAACTGCTGCCTGAGAGCTAAGAAAGTCACACAAATGAAAGTTTCCTAAAGTTTTGTCAGTTTAATTCACTAAAAAGGCAAAATGAGTTAATAGTAGGCCAATAAAGCATAGTTCTTTCACAAAGAAATATACCATCAAATCGTATTTCTAAAGGATAAGAGCCACAGGTAAGCTAACTTAAACTGTATTTACATACAACTTAACTTACATGTAGAAACGAATGATCTAGTTAGTCCCCATCTAGGTAAAAATAGAAGTCGACTATTGAAATTTCAAGACAGTCCTCTCCTGTGTGACCTATATACCTTGTCTCTCCTTAAGCAGCAACAGATGATGTCAAATGGGAAAGCACTCATGGAAGGATTTAACCCTCAGCTGTCTTCCTGAGAGCTCTGATTGGGAAAGACAGTCTATGGTAGGACTGGATAAGTGGCTCACTGTTTATGAGTAAAGTTTTATTGGTACACAGCCCTACCGACCACCACTACTTTGCATTAAGCACGGGATAGCAAACAGGCAGTATCTCACATCCTCCTTACTAGAAAACATTGCTTTTAGTAATTAACTGAGAACTACTAGACATGGCAAAAGGCAAAAAAACTGGAAGAAACTCACATGTTCTTCAACACTACATCCATACCTCAGAATACCACCTAGCAATAAGAAAAGAATGAACTATCAATAAATGCAAAATTTGGATGGATCTCACACACATTATGGGGAAAGAAATAAAGCCAATCTGAAGTTACATAGTGTATAATTTGGTTTATACTGACATACTCAAAATGACAACATTACAGTGATGCAGAACAGACCAATGCTTTCCAGGGTTTGGGAACTGGGGAGACCATGTCACTGTAAAGCAACATGAATTCAGTTATCATTACCAAGATACTGAAGATGTTAAAAGTATAAAAGAATATTAGGAACTACACAGTGCTGACAGATTTGACAAGTTACATGAAATGGACAAATTCCTTGAAAGATCAATTATAAAAATTGACATAAGAATAAAAAGAAAATCTAATAATCATGTGACAGAGAGTAAATTCATAATATAAAATTTTACAACAAAACTATAGACCTAGATAGTTTTCTTGCTAAACTCTCATTCATGAAAGACAAATCTTATTGAAACATTTTCTGAAAATAGATACTTCCCTCTAATGTAACTTGCACAGTGACTGAAAAACAAAATCACACAAGGATACGGAAACAAAAAATTACAGACCACTATCTCTCATCAATAGAAATATAAAAATCTATAATGGAAAAACAGCAAATTGAATTCAGTATGACAACACATCATAACTAAGTGGAGTTTATTATACTAGTAAAGATCAAAAATTATATGATCTGAACACATCCCAAAAAACAATACCCATTCCTGACTAAAATTTATTCTTCAGTAAACTATAAATACCATGAAATTTCCTCAGCCTGATAATAAAAGGCATTTAGGAAAAATCTACAGCTAACATCATACTTATGGTGAAAGAATGAATGCTTTCCCCCTAAAATGAGGAATATAAAGTTGGATGCCCACTCATTACTACATTGAATTGTCAACATAGTATTAGAGGTCCCAGCAGGTGTAATAAGACATGAAAGAAATGAAAGACATGAACATTAGGAAGAAAACTTTCAGAAAACATGATTGATTATGTAAAAATCCTAAGCATACAAAAGAACTACTAGAACTAATGAAGTGAATTGCAGGAAGATCTCAAGACACAAGGCCATTAAAATTTCATTTCTACATACCAGCAACAAATAACTGGAATATGAAGTTTTTGAAAAATGACATTTACAATAGGATTAAAAACCAAAATACTGAGACATCATCTTAATGGAAGCAGTGTAGGCTATCTACACTAAAAAATGTTTAAAGAAACAAATGGAGACAAGTGTCAAGTTCTTGCATTGGAGAATTCAATGTTGTTGGGATTTCAGTTCCCTTTAGACTGATCTTTAGATTCAGTGTAGTCCCAATTAAAATCCCACTCTGCTGTTTAGTGGAAATTGACAAGATGATTCTTAAATTTTTAATGGAGGGGACCAGGATCTAAAATGGCCATGGCATCTTCGGAGAAAAGAAAGGGGCTGAAGGACTACCTGATTTCAGAACTAAGGATAAACAAATAAATTGATCGAAAAGAGAGTCTAGAAATAGACCCATGTTTATATAGTCAGCTGACTTCTGAAAAGGGCTCGAAAGAAATTAGAAAAATCTTTTTAAGTATGGTACTCTGGGACTTCCCTGGTGGCCCACTGGCTAAGATCCTGTGCTTCCAAAGCAGGAGGCCTCGGTTTGCTCCCTGGTCAGGAAACTAGATCCCATATGCCACAGCTAAGACCCAGTGCAGCCAAATAAATAAATATTAAAGAAACGGTGCTGGGATAACTGGCTTACAACATTGAAAAAATGAACGTCAACCTCTATGTCACTCACACCATACCCAATTGATCTGAGATGGCTCATAGACCCAAATATGAAAGATAAAACTATAGACCTTCTAAAAGATATCAAAATAACTTTGTGATCTTCAAGTAGTAGGCAAATTGATACACTGAATTTCAAATAAAAACAGTTTCTGTGCATAAAAGACTAAATAAATAGGCAGGATGCACACAAGGAGAACATTTCTGCAATATAGATATTGAACAGGGGACAGGGAAAATACAGAGAATTCCTACAACTTAAAAACAATTATCCAAATAAAAGATAAAAACACTTGAAAGGGCACTTCACAAAGGAAGATATACGAGTGGATAGCACAGGAAAAGGTGCTCACCATGATTAGTTATCAGGTAAATGATAACTAGAATGACTATGAGATACTAATACACACAACGCTATAATGGCTAGAAAGACTTACAAACACCAAGTAGTGCAGAGGGAGGATGTGGAATGGCTGGAATTTGCATACATTATTGGTGGGAGTATAAAATGGCAAGTATCTGTTAGCTTTTTATAATGTTGAACATACATCTCTCCTGTTATCCAGCAATTCCAGTTCTCAGGACAAACAGAACATATCCATAGAAGGACTTGTGTCATAACTGCAGTGACTGGCCATGAAATTAAGATGCTTGCTGCTTGGAAGGAAAACTATGATAAACTCAGCATATTAAAAAGCAGAGACATCACTTTGCTAACAAAAGTCCATATAGTTAAGCTGTGGTTTTCTCAGTAGTCATGTATGGATGTGAGAGTTGTACCATAAAGAAGGCTGAGTGCCAAAGAATTGATGCTTTTGAACTGTGGTGCTGGATAATACTCTTGAGAATCCCTTAGACAGCAAGGAGATCAAAGCAGTCAGTCCTAAAAGAAATCAATCCTGAATGTTCATTGGAAGGACTGATGCTGAAGCTGAAACTCCAGTACTTTGGCCACCTTATGCGAAGAGCTGACTCATTGGAAAAGTCCCTGATGCTGGGAAAGATCAGGAAGAGGGCGGGAGGAGAAGGGGGCCACAGAGGATGAGATGGTGAGATAGCATCACCGACTCAATTTCATGAATTTGAGCAAACTCCGGGAGATAGTGAAGGACAGAGGAGCCTCGGGTGCTGCAGTCCATGGGGTCAGAGTCTGATACTACTTAGCAACTGAACGACAACAAGAAGGGTCAGGGGAAGCCCAGGTGCCCACTGATAGGAGAACGTATATATGAATTATAGTGTAACTATACAGTGGAGTATTACTCAACACGAAAAAGAACAAATTACTGGTGGGTGCAATAATATGGAGAAATTTCAAGAAACCATGCTGAGTAAAAGAAGCTAGAAAAGAGGGCATACGACTACATGTTTGTGAGGGGCTTCCCTGGTTGCTCAGATGGTAAAGAATCTGCCTGCAATGCAGGAGACCCAGATTTAAACAAAACTAAATTTAGCAACAAAAATCAGAATATAAATTGCCCCTGAGGGAAGGGGACTGACTGACAAAAGGAACAAAGAACTTTCAGGAGTGATAAAATCTATACACACCTATCGCATTACCAGCCCAATTAAAATAAATCCATTTCTTTTCTTGGAATGTGGGCATCAGTATTTTTATATCCCTCTCTACTACATACTCAGGTGATACCAGTGCCCATTAAGGGTTGAAAAAGAGCATTCAAGAATCTCTAAACTTTGTCACTGAGTAATATTTGTCTGTAATTTTATAAATGGGAACTATAAAGCTATAAAATTTTATAAATGGGAACTTCTGTTCATTTGAAGTAGATTATCAATTTAAAAAGAAAACAGAAAACAAATGATGCTACCATTGTTTATAACAATAAATGTAAAAGACTCCTATTAGTACTAAAAAGCATCTCTCTCTCGATACACTTGTATGCTTGCTGGTTACATGAGAAATGCCTACCTAGTATGCTTCTGATTTGCTCACTTTAGCAATTAACATCCCAGTTGGCTGATTAACCAATTTGTTTTTCTTTCTTTGGGTGGGGAAGAAATAGAAGGAGGGGGCATTAAATTATTTTGTTTCATATTGTAAACTACCTCAAGTCATTTGGGGGAAATGATGTTATTTAAATAATAAAATGTTGGCTGTTCTGGGAAAAAATGTTTTGACTGCAGATATAAATACCTTGTATGCCTCTTGTCAAAAAAGGTTAAATTAGGAAAGATTTGCTGTTGCTTGAATGAGTCATCTGCTAGAGGTGAGTCACTAGCCAAAGAAATGATTGGATGATATAAAAAATATGTCATTTAAAAATACAACTGGACTTCTCTGGTGGTCCAGTGGTTAAGAATCTGCCTGCCAATGCAGGGGTGTGCCCTAGAGCCTGTGAACCACAATGAGAAGCCACCACGATGAGAAGCCCATAGCTCATCAGGACTAGAGAGCAATCCCTACTCACTGCACTAGAAAAAGCTTGCACACAGCAAGGATGACCCAGTGCAGCCAAAAATAAGTAAAGAAAGAAGAGTAAATACAACCACGGTGACAGGGACACTCACACCTGCTGATGAGCTGGACATTGGAGGAGTCTATGTAAAAGTGTGGAATACGGTGAGTCCCTCAGGGATCACAGACAGCATAACAAACTCCAGTGCATTTCATTACATTCTCAGGCTGAAGAAAGAATCAGATCTGCAGGCAAAGGTGCTCACTGTCATTCTGTTCTGTGATAACTGGTGTTGGCTGCTTTGGTTTTATCTGCCGGATAGGATATTTTGTCCTTTCTTTTTTAGCGCAACTGTACAACCTTGGTCCTCAGGAGAAAATAAAAGGCTTTATTCCCAAAGGGCATATTCTAATGTAACCTTAAGGAAGACAACGAGAGAACACCTCTTACCTGCACTGTTTCACTGTTACGCACTCCAGTCAGCTTCTCCTCCTCTTGCACTTTTCTCCGTGGTGTACGGGACTCAGCACTTCTGTCACTGTGGCCTTTTTTTCCTACTAACGTATTCTGCACCTGATAGGCTTGTTTTGCCGCAGCCTTTCGTGAATCAACCTGTTGACACACAAGAAGTAATGACATACACAGTGAAAACTTCTGACATTTGTAAAAGAAAACTGCATTCATGTCCAGATTCTTGAAAACTCTATACTTGCCAATCTTTGAAAAAAGGAAGAAATAAAGAGTAAACCAACAAATGGAAGTTACAGAAAAATACAGTAGTTGGCAAGATCCAGGCCTATTCTCAATAGGACAAGACCAATTAAAATTAGTGTCACTGTTGTGCACTCTTTAGAAATTATCTCTACAGATAACTTGCTTATTGAAAACGGCATTTTTTACAGAAAACTGTCACATTTTAAAACTGCACATGAATTCATTATTAACCTTTGCTGGGAGTGGATCCAGCACATCTTTTCAGTTTAAATTCTTATTAATTAGAATCTTAGTTTCCTATCATTGAAGTGAGCCTAATTAATGTGAACATATAAAAGGAGCTTATGATATTGCTTACTTTTTTATACAGGTAATTTAACCTTTGAACAGATGAATAACAGTCCATGTCATCTAATTCTGTGTACCAGTATCAGAGGTTAAATTCTATAACAAGCTTGCTGTCTCTAAGGTTTCTTTTTCACACCATGCTGTTATCTGGGGGGATGACTGACTCTCAATAACCTTGAAGGAGACACGGAAATAGAAGGGCAGCTCCCACAATACAGTTGGAAGATTGAAAGCCACAGTGAAGATCCTTATGTGAAGTATTTGTTCAGCAGCTTCATGTTTACAGCAGCTGAAAGTGCCATCACCTTTGTTTCATGGGTTAAATAGGGGGCAGAAGATAGGAACAGTACAAGGGGAAATAATGGAGTAGCCAGTGCCAAACTAGAGAATGAATTACATTGGCTGGGCAAGCAGAGCCTTAATTTGTAGTCTCCCAATTTTTGGCTTCTGTTGCCAAATGTGTTCACTCTTTCCCTTTAAAATATGCTGGTGTTTTGTGGCTAGGTTTAAGCTGTCACAACACCATTCTTTATTCACCCCTCCTCCCGGATCCCAGGTTCTCAAAGGGTAGCAAAGCCACTGCTTCTCAGTAACCTGAAAATTGGAATTGCTGTCTGATCTCTCAGGGGTTCTTTATTTCTATCACTCAACTCTCTCCAACTCCTAGGAAAATTCATGTGTAACCACCTTCTGAGCCAGTTGTCCATTGAAGTCGTCTTGGTAATAAATGCCCATCATACCACGAGTGTGAAACAAAGGGTTTCCCAAGGCCGCTCTACACAGTTCTATCCTAATAAAATGCTGACATGCCAATCATCATGAAATGTGTTCTGTGACATAAAGGATTAGTTGAGATATTAATTGATGATTTTGGTGTCTCTTGTATGCTAGGCACTTTAGATATGACAGTTTGGGGCCCAGAAGCCTCTGATGCACAAACAAAATTCGTTCTAATATATTCAGTCCTCTGTGAGGCCTCCTGGAAGAGAGTGCCTTCCTGGATCTGCTGTCTGTTGGCTGGATGGGTAAGTTGTGCTGCCGTGAGCACTTCTAGCTGATAAAATGATATCCAGTTTATGGAAAACTTCTATTTCTAGGGAAACTTTCAGAGAAGAGAATGGCACCCCACTCCAGTACTCTTGCCTGGAAAATCCCATGGATGGAGGAGCCTGGTAGGCTGTAGTCCATGGGGTTGCTAAGAGTCGGACACGACTGGGCAACTTCCCTTTCACTTTTCACTTCCATGCATTGGAGAAGGAAATGGCAACCCACTCCAGTGTTCTTGCCTGGAGAATCCCAAGGACGGGGGAGCCTGGTAGGCTTCCGTCTATGGGGTCACACAGAGTTGGACATGACTGAAGCGACTTAGCAGCAGCAGGGAAACTTTTAAAATCGAAAGAGCGAAGTGGGATCATGAAGTTTAATCCTTAACTGTGAACAGAGTAAAACTTATTCTCAAAGATATAAAACTAAGTATAGAAAACACTCTGGATATCTCACATAATCAAATAGAAGGACACTATCCAAATGTGTGTCACTTTCCAGAAAGTGGCTATTCAAATGAGGTAATTTTTATTTAATTTTCCATTGACCCTTCACATTATTTTACAAAATAAGGAATACTTTTATACTCCTAAAATTAAATAAGCAAAAATATGCTTATAATTAAGAATGTATATGCTACTTTTTCTCACACAGAAAATGAATATGAAGACAAGTTTAACAGAATTATTTTGGGATGTAAAGCTCAAGAAAGATCTGTAGACTTTTAAGGTCAATACAAAGACTACTACTACCCATAATAATTTATTCGCCCCTGCATTTGCTATGCAAACCTCAGATTTAGGGTGAAAGAAGGAACAAACTTTTTCTTGCCTGAAATGTCGGATAGCTTGAATATTTTAAACTATGACCTATAGCTACTCCCTACCTCCATAAGCATTCTTACTGAATATGGTTTCCTTCAGTGAATTCTGGACATGACATCCCAATGGATGTCATAAATAGACTGAGGTGGCCCTGATCATAGATTCTTCTAATTCAACTCTAGTCTCTTCACAACTATCAGAGAGTATTTCAGATAGCCTACTGCCACCTTGATTGAGGCATATACCCCCAAAGATTTGCTTTTCAGGACAAAATATCAATATCTCCACCACCTTCACAAAAGTTTCAGTTCAGTTCAGTTCAGCCGCTCAGTCGTGTCCGACTCTTTGCGATCCCATGAATCACAGCATGGGAATCAAAGCCAAGCACGCCAGGCCTCCCTGTCTATCACCAACTCCTGGACTTTACCCAAATTCATGTCCATCGAGTCAGTGATGCCATCCAGCCATCTCATCCTCTGTCGTCCCCTTCTCCTCCTGCCCCCAATCCCTCCCAGAATCAGGGTCTTTTCCAAGGAGTCAACTCTTCGCATGAGGTGGCCAAAGTACTGGAGTTTCAGCTTTAGCATCAGTCCTTCCAATGAACACCCAGGACTGATCTCCATTAGAATGGACTGGTTGGATCTCCTTGCAGTCCAAGGGACTTTCAAGAGTCTTCTCCAACACCACAGTTCAAAAGCATCAATTCTTCGGCGCTCACCTTTCTTCACAGTCCAACTCTCACATCCATACATGACCACTGGGAAAACCATAGCCTTTACTAGATGGACCTTTGTTGGCAAAGTAATGTCTCTGCTTTTGAATATGCCATCTAGGTTGGTCAAAACTTTCCTTCCAAGGAATAAGCATCTTTTAATTTCATGACTGAAATCACCATCTGCAATGATTTTGGAGCCCCAAAAAATAAAGTCTGACACTGTTTCCACTGATTCCCCATCTATTTGACATGAAGTTATGGGACCAGATGCCATGATCTTAGTTTTCTGAATGTTGACCTTTAGGCCAACTTTTTCACTCTCTTCTTTCACTTTCATCAAGAGGGTCTTTAGTTCCTCTTCACTTTCTGCCATAAGGGTGGTGTCATCTGCATATCTGAGGTTATTGATATTTCTCCCGACAATCTTGATTCCAGCTTGTGCTTCTTCCAGCCCAGCATTTCTCATGATGTACTCAGCACATAAGTTAAATAAGCAGGGTGACAATATACAGCCTTGACATACTCCTTTTCCTATTTGGAACCAGTCTATTGTTCCATGTCCAGTTCTAACTGTTGATTCCTGACCTGCATATAGGTTTCTCAAGAGGCAGGTCAGGTGGTCTGGTATTCCCATCTCTTTCAGAATTTTCCACAGTTTATTGTGATCCACAGAGTCAAAGGCTTTGGCGTAGTCAATAAAGCAGAAATAGATGTTTTTCTGCAACTCTCTTGCTTTTTCCATGATCCAGCAGATGTTAACAATTTGATCTCTGGTTACTCTGCCATTTCTAAAACCAGCTTGAACATCTGGAAGTTCACGGTTCATGTATTGCTGAAGCCTGGCTTGGAGAATTTTGAGCATTACTTTACTAGCGTGTGAGATGAGTGCAATTGTGTGGTAGTTTGAGCATTCTTTGGCATTGTCTTTCTTTGGGATCGGAATGAAAACTGACCTTTTCCAGTCCTGTGGCCGCTGCTGAGTTTTCCAAATTTGCTGGCATATTGAGTGCAGCACTTTCACAGCATCATTTTTCAGGATTTGAAATAGCTCAACTGGAATTCCATCACCTCCACTAGC
>NW_011495046.1:1748287-1751026 GCF_000754665.1 Bison bison bison | reverse complement strand
CCTCCACTAGCTTTGTTCGTAGTGATGCTTTCTAAGGCCCACTTGACTTCACATTCCAGGATGTCTGGCTTTAGGTGAGTGATCACACCATTGTGATTATCTGGGTCGTGAAGATATTTTTTGTACAGTTCTTCTGTGTATTCTTGCCACCTCTTCTTAATATCTTCTACTTCTGTTAGGTCCATACCATTTCTGTCCTTTATCGAGCCCATCTTTGCATGAAATGTCCCCTTGGTGTCTCTAATTTTCTTGCAGAGATCTCTAGTCTTTCCCATTCTGTTGTTTTCCTCTATTTCTTTGCATTGATCACTGAGGAAGGTTTTCTCCTTGCTATTCTTTGGAACTCTGCATTCAGGTGCTTATATCTTTCCTTTCTCCTTTGCTTTTTGCTTCTCTTCTTTTCACAGCTATTTGTAAGGCCTCCTCAGACAGCCATTTTGCTTTTTTTCATCTCCTTTTCTTGGGGAAGGTCTTGATCCCTGTCTCCTGTATAATGTCAAGAACCTCTGTCCATAGTTCATCATGTACTCTGTCTATCATATCTAGTCCCTTATATCTATTTCTCACTTCCACTGTATAATCATAAGGGATTTGATTTAGGTCATACCTGAATGGTCTAGTGGTTTTCCCTACTTTCTTCAACTTAAGTCTAAATTTGGCAATAAGGAGTTCATGATCTGAACCACAGTCAGCTCCCGGTCTTGTTTTTGCTGACTGTATAGAGCTTCTCCATCTTTGGCTGCAAAGAATATAATCAAGCTGATTTCGGTGTTGACCATCTGGTGATGGCCATGTGTAGAGTCTTCTCCTGTGTTGTTGGAAGAGGGTGTTTGCTATGACCAGTGCATTCTCTTGGCAAAACTCTATTAGCCTTTTAGCCTTTGCCTTGCTTCATTCTGTACTTCAAGGCCAAATTTGCCTGTTAGTCCAGGTGTTTCTTGACTTCCTACTTTTGCATTCCAGTCCCCTATAATGAAAAGGACATCTTTTTTGGGTGTCAGTTCTAAAAAGTCTTGTAGGTCTTCATAGAACCGTTCAACTTCAGCTTCTTCAGCGTTACTGGTTGGGGCATAGGCTTGATTACCGTGATACTGAATGGTTTACTTTGGAAACGAACAGAGATCATTCTGTCATTTTTGAGATTGCATCCAAATACTGCATTTTGGACTCTTTTGTTGATCATGATGTGCTGGGAGCCAGTGTGAGGAACTCCGCCTGTGGCAAAGGTCATGAGGAAGGAGGCTCAGCATACGCAAAGGTGGGATCGAGCCTCAGGAGTCCCCCTGGAAATTCTCAAGCACCTACCCCCAAAATCAGAGTCTGCCTACTTTACTGCTTTGTGCTCTCACCTACACCTCTGACTTTATGGGGGGCTGTCCCCCACCACCTCTATCCGAAAAAGAGTTAACTTACAGCTCCAGTTAATAAAGTTCCTGGGCGTGACAAGAGTGTTTCAACCTACAAACTCTTTGGAAGTCCTCTAGCCTGCCTGAATAGGTTCTTCCGGCCACATGTAATTGTTCAGAGCCTCCCAACCGTGAGAGGCATGAGATGTTCTAAACTGTCTAAATACAGATTCCTTTGAGCAGTTAAAAGATTGATTAGAAATTGTATTGGTGAAGGGTTTTTCACTTGTTGGGCCAATGTTTGCTGCTAAGTTTCCATATCCCTTACTTACTGTGTCCCTGGCAGTGTATTGATTAATATAATTTGTGTATAGGAATGTAAGTAGTAGCTTTAATGTTTGTAACCTTGGACCCCTGAGTTAATTCTTTTCTTGTTATAGCCCACCACACCTTTGCCCTATAGGAATGCAACTTTATCTAATGCTTTTGGAGGGTGGCGCCTGATTTTAGAATAATCACCTTTAGAGAAAAATAAGTTTTCTGAAAAAAGGATCTTAAAATGTTGACAGGCCTCCGGGCCAGAAGATGATGTAAATCACCTAAACTTTTGCATATGATAAGTTTGCAGGAAGAAAGCCTGGCTTACTGCATGACTCTACCCCTTCCCCCATTATCCTCTATGCATAACTTAAGGTATAAAAACTACTTTGGAAAATAAAGGCCTTCTTCACCGAAACTTAGTCTCCCATGTCGTTCTTTCTCTCACCTTCCGGCTGAATTCCCATCTTGAGCGTGGAGGCTCGTCAAGCCTACTAATTATGCCTGGGCTTCTAAGATCTGACCGGCGAGGCCTTAGTGTCTCCTCTCCTTCGGGAGAATGGGAGGACGCCTGTGGCCTAGGTAGGTGATGCAAATTCCTTATTTTGGAATTTTATTAGCTTTCCACGTAAACCAAGTTATTCAGCCTTTTTTCTCCACTGAATTTTCTCACTGAGCTATCCTTATTTAACCACTCTTTATATCTTTAATTCTATTGTATCCTGATCGCTGAAGCCGTCTCCCCTTCGAATTCCCTGGATCAAAACCGGGGCTGGACCCCGGCAATGATGGCTACTCCATTTCTTCTAAGGGATTCCTGCCCATAGTAGTAGATATGATGGTCATCTGAGTTAAATTCACCCATTCCAGTCCATTTTAGTTCTCTGATTCCTAAAATGTCAATGTTCACTCTTGCCATCTCTTGTTTCACTTCCAATTTGCCTTGATTCATGGACCTAACATTCCAGGTTCCTATGCAATATTGCTCTTTACAGCATCGGACCTTGCTTCTATCACCAGTCACATCCACAGCTGGGTATTCTTTTTGCTTTGGCTCCATCCCTTCATTCTTTCT
>NW_011495046.1:1705082-1748187 GCF_000754665.1 Bison bison bison | reverse complement strand
TGGGCACCTACTGACCTGGGGAGTTCCTCTTTCAGTATCCTGTCATTTTGCCTTTTCATACTGTTCATGGGGTTCTCAAGGCAAGAATCCTGAAGTGGTTTGCCATTCCCTTCTCCAGTGGACCACATTTTGTCAGACCTCTCCACCATGACCCGTCTGTCTTGGGTGGCCCCACACGGCATGGCTTAGTTTCATTGAGTTAGACAAGGCTGTGGTCTGTGTGATCAGATTGGCTAGTTTTCTGTGAGTATGGTTTCAGTGTGTCTGCCCTCTGATGCCCTCTTGCAATACCTACCATCTTACTTGGGTTTCTCTTACCTTGGATGTGGGGTATCTCTTCAAGGCTGCTCCAGCAAAGCGCAGCCGCTGCTCCTTACCTTGGACCAGGGGTATCTCTTCAGGGTCGCCCCTCCTGACCTAAGTAAACAAACGTTTACTTCCAGTTATTTCCATTAATAGTATTTGAGGATTTCAAGAAGGCAGCTCAGTTTACCACAAACAGTTTATGATGCCTAATATTGGTAAAATCCTTCCCTTCTTTTTTTTTTTTTCAAAAAGATGCTATAAGTTTCTAAGATTCTTATGGTGATATGCTATCTTCCAATGCCTAAACAAAACATTTTTGTTATAGCTACTAAATTTAAAGGTACAACTGTGACCTCCCTGATCATCCAGTGGTTAAGAGTTCCCCCTTCCAATGCAGGGAATGTGGGTCTGAACCTTGGTCAGAGAACTAAGATCCCACATGCCTTCAGGGGAACTAAGCCTGCACGCTGCAACTACTGAGCCTGTGCACCTCGCTAGAGAGCCTGCGTGCCGTGGAGCCCATAGACCCTGGAGCCCACACAACACAACTTGAGAGAAACCCTGCAGCCCTACTGAAGAGCCCGCAAAGATTCCTCATGCCACAAATAAGAACTGATATCGCCAAAAATAAATATTTAAAAAATAAAAAAAAGGCGCAAAGCAAGCTGAGGGAAATAACATTTAAAAATTAAATATTCATAACTTTCGTTTGAAGACTGAATTAGAAACATTTTATTTATCTAATTATATATGTTTCCTTGTCTACTGACTTCTTTTTTTCAAGAATCTTTGTCCAAAAAGCACAAATCTGGAGTTCATTATTTATTCTGTTAAACAATTAGGTCCACGAATAGAGAAACAAGAAATGTTATTAGCTGCTAACAAGGGAATTCTGTCTAAAAAGAGAGAAATTTTGGGCCATGTGATTGATATTCATTCTGGACTTAAAAATGATTTTTGTTATGGAAGCAATGAACTCTGGAAACTATCCTGTTCTTGATCATTCAGGAGAACTGAGTTCAGGACAGTTTATATTATCATACTGTGTTTTTGATCATCTTCAAGTCTGGGTTTTGCAGCATTTCAAAATCTGTAAACTTAATTTAAAAATAAAAAGATACTTAAGGTGTGGTCACATATGGTGAATCTATATACTATAATTATTAAATATATTCAGTTCAGTTCAGTCACTCAGTCGTGTCCGACTCTTTGTGACCCCATGAACCACAGCACGCCAGGCCTCCCTGTCCATCACCAACTCCTGGAGTCCACCCAAACCCCTATCGATGGAGTCAATGATGCCATCCAACTATCTCATCCTCTGTCATCCCCTTCTCCTCCTGCCCTCAATCTTTCCCAGCATCAGGGTCTTTTCAAATGAGTCAGCTCTTCACATCAGGTGCCCAAAGTATTGGACTTTCAGCTCTAACATCAGTCCCTCCAATCAACACCCAGGCCTGACCTGCTTTAGGATGGACTGGTTGGATCTTCTTACAGTCCAAGGAACTCTCAAGAGTCTTCTCCAAAACCACAGTTCAAAAGCATCAATTCTTTGGCACTCAGCTTTCTTTATAGTTCAACTCTCACAACCATACATGACCACTGGAAAAACCATAGCCTTGACTAGATGGACCTTTGTGGACAAAGTAATGTCTTTGCTTTTTAATATGCTGTCTAGGTTGGTCATATCTTTCCTTCCAAGGAGTAAGTGTCTTTTAATTTCATGGCTGCAATCACTATCTGCAGTGATTTTGGAGCTCAGAAAAATAAAATCAGCCACTGTTTCCACTATTCTCAAAATACTAGAGAAATAAAGTCAATGTTCAATAAATATTGATCTGCTATGAAGTATATCCTGATTCATCTCAATTTCTATATACTGAGGCTGATCCAACAGAAATTAACTAAAGTCTTAAGAATGCATATTATTCTTAATGTTTTCTTTTTACTCATAATCAAAATGCTCTAATAAAAAAGGAAATACAATATTTTTGGTTGAGGCTCATTGGAAAAAAATGTTTTATGTTCTATCTCTGCATATAAAAAATGGTTTCACAGCAAACCACTGAATTTGATGAAACTGAAAATTCTGGTGGATAATAATTAGAATTTTATATCAGAGGATATAGCTATCAGTTTTTTAAATGGCTTCTTTTATATTTCCATTAAGTTTATGAAACTGAAAAACTACAAAAAAGGAAAAAATCTACTTAAATTAGTGTAGATTAAGTGGTGACCATTATTGCAAGGGAAATACTATGTCAAGGAAATGGCTCTTTGTTTTGTTGCAAAAGTGATAAAAACACAAAAGTCAATAAAACTGTTAAAATAAGTCTCAGTAATTACCAAGATCAAAATCCAGTGGCTTTTTATTAAACATGAACTTTTGTTCTGCCTTCTGCAATACGTAAATAGCGCTGACAATTGGTTTGTGAGGCACTTGCTACAATAAAATGTAATTGTATCATGAGAGAAAGGTGACAATCAGGAGATCATGAAAAAATTACATATTCTCACTGGTAGTTAATTAGCCATGCAAAACCTCCTCAAACAGATATTCTCTTCTATTAGGAATGATTACTATGCAGGCCTACAGATGTCAATACCACAGTCATTCAAATACTTCTTTCCCTACTAATTGAAGGTTGTAAAGCTCTGGTGCCAAGGTTTTGCTTCCAAAGAGCTAATTTATGACTAGAAGGATATTTTATGTCTTCAGTTGCAGCAGCTACAAAATTCAGCAAATCAGAACCATCTGTGCACTGATACTTGACTCACCATTCATCGAGCAGCCTATCAGTCACATTAGTTTGCATCTTGCATTCTTGGCTTGTGAACACTTATGATGATCCAAAGTTCAGAAGAAATATTAAAAATGAATGGCATCCTGACCCTACCCCAATGTACATGCATCAGGAAACAAAGCCCTCCCCATTTTTTTTGCACATGAGCAGTGTCACGGCAGGGCTGAACATCTAGCTGCCTGTCCAGTAATGTTGATAGCAGTCTCAGGTTTCCCTCATCCTCTTAAAAATGTTTCAAGTTTTAATTCTTTTCTGTTCTTTCCAGTTCTAATTCTTTTTTTAATTTTTAGTGCTGCTGTGAGGGAGTCAGTTGGAAGATAAAGTGGAAGGCAAAACTTTAAAAAATAACTTATTTCAAAAATTGTTTTTACACATTGAAATATCAACACATACAAATAACCTGGTAAAATCTAAGAATATTATTATTACCACCAAATTATGGCCGAACAAGTAAGCAAAAGCAGAGGGATGACTAAAGAAAATCTGAAGGAAAACAGAAAAAAAAAAATATTTTTCATGAATAAAGTTGGATTAGCCTTTAATATCTTACTCTAGTCCTATCTCTATGATATTAGTGACTGCTTTATTTATTTAATAATATACAACGGGGCACACAGGTTCTACTATTTTTCTCTAAAAGACAAGTCAAAGGGACCTTCAACAAAATTTCTTGGAGCTCAGTTAGGGGATACAGGAATTAGAAATTATAAGTAAGAAACAGGACTGTCAGACTCATTCTGACACCTAAAATAACTTCATTTGGTAGATAAGCTTCAGAGAAGGTCATCATTGGATTGCAGGAACTGTTACTTACCTTTTGATTGTCTGGAGCATGCGTATTTAAGCTGTCTCCTTTAGTGCAAAACTCCAGTGGTCCTAAAGGTATTCCACTTGGGTTCAGAATTTTCTTGAGCATTTGATAGTCTGGCTTTTCATCATATGCTAAATTATGAGCACATACCAAATACTGGGCTATTTCACCTGTGAAGTGTTAAGTTTTTTAAATATGTCATTCATAATAGGCAAAAGTTGTCAAGACTTCAGTATTCTCAAAATCTCGGTTGTTTTTCTCTTACACCAGAACGTGCATGTGCACACATACATCCTCTATGAAGAATCTAAGAGTGAACAACTCAATGTAAAGTACTTTTAAATGATACCCAAACTTGACTGACATAAACTGACCTACAAATTTGACAGGATGGAGAAACAGGTGGGCTTTTATTTACATGTCTTTGTTGATAAAGTTTGTAATTCACTCATCAAAGGAAGCCATTGAAAAACTATAGTTAGTGATTTGAATTTATGGGGTGCAACTACTAAGAATTACATGAATAATAGACTAGCCATGCTTCACACTTTTTTCCTAACATTTTCAAAATTCAGTTAAAAATAAGTTTTTTTTTGAAGTTTTAAAAATTCAGTTAGGAATACTTACTATCGACCTCCTTAAAGGAAAAAAAAAAAAAAAATCACTGAAAATTTTAATTAAGGCTTTGATTTTGAAAATACAACAGTACATTTAGAAATGACCTTGAATTCTATGGTTTTAGCCATGACTGACTTTAGGATTTGCCGATATCAGGTCTCCCATACCAATCTAGACCAGTGCAATCACAGCATAATCTTTCTGATATAGAGCACAAGGATGAGAAGTTGCCATCTTTTATTTCTTCTCTTCCCCAGAACAGTGTAGTAATCTCCCCACGAGAAAAAAAGCTGCCAACTACAAACTTTTAAATACATTCAGCACGAACAGAATCCGTAACCAAAATGACGAATACAACCACTGTAAAACAAACGTAGTTTGCATTTTTGCTTCAGGTGGAGGTTCAGTCTGAGATACAAGTAAGTGATAATACCATACACTATCTAAAAACTGGCATGTTTTCATTTGTTCAAAGATGTTTACACTCCATAAACTAGTTTTTACAAGGCTTTCCTCTTCAAAAACTTATTACTAACCCAGACACAAGGAGCTCTTACTTTCTCACTAAGTTGTTTATATCCTATGGTGGGGAAGTTGGGGAAGCTTTGTGAGTTGGAAGAAGTAACTGCCTAAAATTTTGCTCCCCTCCAGGTCTACCTCCTTTCAAGCAGGGAACTGCAGAGGCACTGGGTATCACTCCCGACAGGGAAAAATTCGAAAAGAACAGTCATCATCTCTCCCCGCAAGGAATGTCAGAGAGTGACCATTTTACACCGTATTGTCCACAACTATTTTCTAGGAGCAGAAGGCTACTATGGATAAACTGAAAACTCTTGTCTCCAGAGTTTGTTTTTTTTGGCATTTTGGAAACTGTGGCAATTCTGCAACCTCCTTTTTCCTCTTGAATGTATAAGATGTCAAAATTCTGTTACCTACCATTTGCTCAACCAGGATCTATAACTAGCAAGTGCTACAGCTTCATCAAAGTTATATCTCATGTTTCCAGAAGCCCTTTAGGGGGCATCCGATTCTTGAAGAGATGAACAAAACAAAAAAAGATTAAATTATATTCACTACCATTTTAATATAAATATTAATGTAAATATTCTGCTGTTCTTTAAGATTGGTAAGCCTGGTTTGGTATGCTGTGCTTAGTCGCTCAGTTGTGTCTGACTCTTTAAGTCCCCATGGACTATAGCCTGCCAGGCTCCTCTGTCCATGGGGATTCTTCAGGAAAGAATACTGGAGTGGGTTGCCATGCCCTCCTCCAGGGAATCTTCCTGACACAGGAATTGAACCAGGGTTTCCCGCATTGCAGGCGGATTCTTTACCAGCTGAGCTACCAGGGAAGCCCTACGATGCTATCAACCAGAATATCCCAAATGGAGAAGAGAGCTGAATATGTGAATATGCTGGGCATAGTTTTCACAAATCATTGTTAGAAGACATGGAAGACTCCTGGTGCTCTACCAGTTGACTGCAGCTGTGCTGGAAAGCCTTCGTGGATCTGGGCTTTAAAAAAATGAGGTACCATGAGGTAGGAGAGGAAGAAAAAGAGAAGAGCCACCTCTGTTACGAATTTATTATGATAAACCTGATGCTCAGACAATTGTGATATAGTACTGGTTTTAAATGTTAGCGTTTCAAGATCTAGATTTATTATATTAGGTACACCTTTTAATTTACTAGCATATTTCCAGAGCTATAAAACAAAATGCTTTGAGTAGTATGAAATTATGATATTCTTGAATCATCTGCTTTTTAAGCTAGTGAAATATTAAGTATCATTAGTATCATTTCAAGAGACAGAAACTTTTGAAACTATTATTATTACACTGAGTGGGACATGCATGCTGCAAACTTCTCAGCTGTTTTATATCATAAAATGTCTTAGTAGCAAACCTTTTGTAAATCAGATTAATTCTCATGCTAGTAATACCCACTTCTCCTAAGCACAAACAACTTGAGACTTTCAGTTAATCATAAAGTTTCAACATTTTGTGCTTTAAAAATAGAAATCTGCATTTTATAAAATAACTATATAGACTCAAACAAATGGTTTGTACTGAAAAAGAGGAGCCTGGCACTCCTCCTACTGTTTCTCATCGTTCAAATCTCATCTCTAGCAACAGCAGTGTCCCAGAACACACACTGGTCCATAGGCATTTATTGTGTATGATTCAGGGCACCTGGGCTTTCTTTTCTAATCCTAAACTCAACAGTTTACTTTTTAGGCAGGAGGGACAATAAAAGACAGATACACAATTAAATTTTTTTTTTTTTTTTTAACATTTCATCTCTCATTTTGCTGTCTTATTGAGTAAAATGAAAGCTGTACGATTTGGTAAAAATGCCAATAAGAATATTAGCCAAAAATGAATATTGGCATATTGACGGAGTTACTCAGTGGAGTTACGTTACATAAACAAAAAGCTTTCATCTTGCAGCCCATCCCCACCAATGAGAATACTACTGTCCCATTTGAGTGAAGCAGCAGCAAGACTCATACGGGGCAGACTTATGGGACTTGGGAAATAGAAGTGGGAAAGCACGGCTGGTTTGTTTGTTTCCTATGGAAATGAAAATTCTGGTTTCTGGTCAAAGAAGGGCTGTAAGTATAAGTTTAAAATGATTTAACTCTACTTTCAAACTCTCATGTGGAAACTGATACTATTTGACCTTCTCTAGACAGTCAGTGTACATATTTGCTTTCATAAGTCAGCTAAAAGCTAACTGAAATTGCCCGATACAAATAGAGATCAAGATTCACTCTGCTTATCTTCTCGGAAAGAAAGCAAACCGGACGGCAGAAGCAGGCTCTGTTCTGTGAGGCAATCTAACTCGGCTGTTAAATTGGGGCTGAACAATGTGCCATGCAGCACTTGGGTAATTCTGAATCGCCTTGCTATTTTTACTGACAGTGCTACCAATTAAAGAATTCCAAAACGGTCTATACTAACATGAAAGAGAAACCCATTTAATGACATATACTTTGAATCCCCAGGTCACATGCCTTGCCAAACCAACAAAAAAATTTTTTTCAGGTTGCTGGGTCAGACTATAATCCAGGTCTAAACAGCATTCAAATGTTTAATAGTTTGCTTTTTTAAATTATTAATTGAAAGCAGTCTTTCCTTAGATCAACTTTATCTTCAGAGAAACAAAACCAGAAAGTCCACTCTAGAAATACCAGATATAGTAGGCCATTGAACTTGTGCACAATTCCCCAAGCATACATCTGAAAGAAAGCAGTGCCATCAGCAAAGCTGAGAACACTCCCTGAGCAAGTTCTTGCAGCATTCTTGTGTCCTAATGAAAAGAGGATCTAAAAGTTCTCTTCTCTAGCCACCTATTTGGAACCCTGGGGGGTTTCTTCCCACCACTGTGGGAAGGGGATTGGGTGCAGAAAAAGTGACGAGTGACACATGCAGTGACCTGGAAATCCTACAGGGGGAGATAGAAGTTATCATTTGACTTACGGCAGCTGCTTCCGGAAGGAGCCCATTGAAGTACCGACTCAGGGAGCTCATCCAACAGACTGAAACAGAGGAGAGTAAGGCACAGTGAATTTTGTTTGCAATCCTGTGACATGCTGTTTTGATCAGAAAACAAAACTTGTTGATGGGTCACTAATAGTGTGACTTTCCATACTTTTTTTTCCTACCCACCTGTACGGGATAAGGGAAATCCCTCAAATCTCACTGATCAATTTTATATCAATCACCTAGAAACTAAACATAGAAATACAGTATAAATGCTTTAATACAAGGTCTGTATATGCAAATGTAGAAGTAGGGATACATGGTTTTTTTGTAAAAATCTCAAGAAAAAGATATGTGGAAAAATTTTACCTGGATTTACAAAATATTTTTCCTCATGTATTTACCACTGGGAAGGGGTAAATTATTTCCTTTTTATGTATATTGTTCTTCACTGGGCAGTTTTTTATGCTATGCTATCCCTGGTGGCTCAGACGGTAAAGAATCCATCTGCAATGCGGGAGACCTGGGTTCAGTCTCTGGGTTGGAAGATACCCTGGAGCAGGGCATGGCAACCCACTCCAGTATTCTTGCCTGGAGAATCCCCATGGACAGAGGAGCCTGGCGGGCTACAATCTTTGCGGGGTCACAAAGAATTGAACACAGAACTGAGCAATGAAGCACAAGATTAAACAGATTAATAAGAAATAGCCCCCCCAAAACCCATTATTCTAAGACTTTTCAGTGTTTTAGACTGAACAAGTACAAATCTCTTAAGTTGCTTCAGCCACAAATATATAAACACTCAACTAAAATTACTTATATGAACAATTCACTAACTCAGGCATAGGCACAACTGCAACAGTAAATGTACTGATCTAATATTACCTGATGTCAGGAACATAAAGGATGGAAGGGAGATACAATATGGTTGAATATGCAAGCCTGCCCTTATTGGGAAATTATGCCTTCTCAGCAAGTTGAATAAATTATGATTATGTACTATATAAGAAGTTTGAATATATTTATATCATAATTGAATATATATCTTATTAATATACATATATATGCCTTAATTATAAACTTCATAATACTAGCTTTACTGGTCAATAGCTTTATGCTATTAATCAGGCCAAAATAAATATATAACACAGGCAAGGGATCTAAAAATATAAATGGGGATTATATTTATTAGTATTATGTTTTATTATTTATATGATACCCTATTACCTTCAAATATATACATGCAGGCATATTCATTAAAGAGATCTACAATGAACACATCTATACATGCATATTGATAAAAGACCAAAAAAAAATCTGTAAGTCTGTGAATATCTGTAAGTCTTGTGAAAAGAAAAACATATATATTATCATTAGAATTAATATGCTAGTTTTTTTAATAAAGCATTTTATTTAAATTAGATAAACTGAGGTGAGAAATTGGAAACCAAGACTGCTTACATGTGCCCATTACTGTGCTTTGACCCTGACTCACATATTGAAGAGCATTAGTTACCTGAGGGTGAGATGGACACATGAGTCACTGCAGTAAATAACTGACGAGATCGTTCTAATGCTGACATACAAACGTGTTAGTTGGGGTAAGGGACTAGAATGATCAAGACTGAAGTGGAGAGATATATCTTACAATATATGTCAGTATTTACAAATGCAATCTGTACTACTCTCTATCTGAGGGTTAGCTTCCCTCTCTGTTAAGAACTGATGTCACACTGAATTTGAAAGACTGATTTCTAAGGATTAGTTACCCCTTCGGTAAACTTCTGTTGTGAATTGTCTTATTTAAAATACAGCAGCTTTCTCCAATCATGATATTATATCTGTACATAACTACTGTTGAGAATATCTTGGTACGTAATGAAAAATTGACTATGCTGTGTTATAAGCAATTGACTTTTTCTTAGGCCTGATCAAAAGGCCTAAGAAAAAAGTGAGAAGAACAGTAAAAGAGTAACCCACTCTGCTCTTATTCTAACCTATTTCTCATGCTAATAGAGGTTAGGTGATAAAAATTGAATGTGGAGTATTATAAATGTTTATGTGGCTGCAAAATGATCTCTTGGATAAACATCTCATATACAAATTTTGTTTGTTTCTTCCTTAAGAAACCGAACATTCTCCCTCCCAAAACACAGGATTAAAAAGAAGTATGTTCTTCTCACTTGAAAAAATAAGTCCTGTTTGTCCCACTCCACCCTGTTGCTTTGCACAGTTAATATCAATCACACCAAGCTACCAAGCTCACACTAACTCCATGTACTTGTACAATGATAATTTGAAAATTCTCTTCCTTGAAAATACCACCACCTAGAATCTAAGCTTTGGAAAACACCCTGTGAAGTAACAAATATTTCACTTTATATTTTGCATTACAACTCAATAGATGTGATTTCATAGGTGTTAGCTTAATGGAGTGTATGTCTGTAAGCTGTTTGGTTTTTTTAAAATATTTTTCAAATTTAAGAAATTTGCTTTGGCTATCATGTTAGTTGAATGGCAGTCTTTTCTGGGATATTAACTTGCTTTAGTGTATCCTTTCAGCCCTGGTGCTGTAAATGATGGAATACTTGAAAATATGTACTTTGTTTTCGCAGCCTGGACAGCTACAGGGTCCTGCAGGTTCCTTTCCCAGGGCAGTCTCCCACATAACCACCGCAGCAGGCAGTAGCCGAGGATCTCAAGGTCACTTCGTCTGGACAGGGCTATAGGAATAAGCATTAAGACAGAAAGATGAGGGATAAGCAAGTTTTGAGAAATAGAGAAATCACTGAATGAACTACCACTGATGAAATATGAAAAAGCCAAATGGGCGATGTGTTTTGTTTGTTCAGCTGGAGAAAAGCTTAAACGCCCAGGCATTTGGCCCCAGTCCACAGACAGGCAGTGACTTGTTGCTGTTGAAAGTAAGGGTCAGTTTCCTCACCTCCTCCAACTTCATCCTTCCTTAGTCTGGCCTGTCACATGAACTTGATCTCCATGGCCTCTGACATGATCCAGACAACCCATAACCTGGCACCAACACTTTCTCAAAGAGCCAAGCAGTAAAACAAAGAAATAAATGTCTGCAGCTAAATTGCTAACATATGTTCCAGGAAGTCCATGGGGTCTGCATTGGTCATGCAGAGACCCTTCGAGTGCAGACTAAACATTGATGGCCTTTCCTGTTCCACTCGAACTAGTAGCCTTTGAAATTGGAAGAATATGACAAAACTGCCATCTAGTGTGCAGTATTAAAATACAGGTCTTAAGACTTTTCAATTAAATGAGAGTACAGGAAAAATACGCCTGTTTTGTGGGTACACAGATCTAGAATTTTATGAATATAATTTTAGATATAAGCAGTGCTATGGTGAAATTCTGGTCAAACATCCTGAAAGAAAAAAGGTAAAGCAATAGAGTGCGTGAAGGATGAAGGTGGAGGTGGTGGGAAGTAGATTTTAAAGCAAAATAGAGGCTTCCAGAATTTAATATAAGATGGCTTTTCATTTAAAAAATACAGTAAAAGAATACTTTGAGGTCACTGTAAAATCACTTATGTAAAATTACTAAATGACAGACTAATTTCATGATAATTTTATGTGTTTTTTTTAAGTAGCTGATTTCAAAAGGACAATGAAATCTAGTAAAATATCAAAATGTAAAAAATATTACTGAAATAATGATCAAAACATTAACAAAGTCCCACAAAATAAACTCATTTTTATAACCATTCCAAATTGTTATAAAACAATAGGTCGGCTTAGATTTCTACCATGATTTGAATGTTCACCTGTGTAGGGATATAAAATCTCCTAAGTGTAATTCATGGCTGCTAAACCTGCTGTAAACAGGTATCCTGTTTTATTATCTTTCATTAAATATACTCTGAAAAGTCACTCAGTAAACTCAGTTTTTAATTTTAAAAGTCGTCTACTAAGAACAATGTTGCTAGCACACCATAACTACTTTTGGTCACCATACGTAAGTTATTATAAAAGCAGAAGACAAGATTAGCTCTCACACATACTCTATCTTAACTGCTATTAGAGTACTGGATTATTAAAGGCCCTTCAATGGAGTAGAATGCAACAGTCTCATGGGTATCATTTCCTTTCTGCACAGCTTCAACAATGTCCTAATGCAAGACTTGGCTCCCCTATTAAAATAAAAACACAATCTCTACCATGCTGTTTTGCAGTGATTTCTTCAGTAATAAATCTCCCATTAATAATGGAATGGTTCCATTTGTACAGATGTGTTCACAAGTCCCTTTCCCATTATGGCAATTTCTGATTACTACTACTTAAAAAAATTCACATCCTCTAATTTTCAAAAAATTATATTCTGGCACCTGTTTGGACAATATAGGCTACCCACAAGAGACCCTCTGAGAAAAAACAACCAGAATTAAAATAGAATGAACATTTCCAGCCACTTCCCTCAACCCTCCAACTGAGGGATTAATTGATATGAAGCTGTAAGTAATGACAAGTCATTTAGATTCCTGAAGCCAATCTTTCATAAACTGGTCTTCATTTGAAATAGCCCTTTGAGAATTAACTTTACTTCACTAGTATAGTTCAGTCTTACCTAATTAAACTATGGCATCACACTTTTCAAATTTTTATTTACTTTTACTACATATATACATTAATAACTATGGTTAGGTAAATGTTTTACCACTGTTTCCACTAAGTTCTACAGATATACACGTAATGTTAAAGAAAAAATTCTACAGTAACTCTTTCCCACTATTGAACGGTGAGATGACAGGATTAAAAATGCTTCCAAGCACACACCTCTCCCTGAAAACTCCATCTCAGGGAAACAAACTGCAAAGTGTGATGTGTTTACTTGAGAATCTAAACTCTAAGACCGTACCAACGACTATGTCATCTCTCCATCTACTACATACAGAAGAGCATTTTTAACACTGGTTAAATTAATTAAAATATTTTGGATGACAATATTAGCATCTATGAGTGGGTATGTAATTAACACAGTAAATTGATCATATATCTAAATTTAATGTAGATGTACTTTAAACAAAAGATAGATAATATAATATCTGTTGAATCTAGGAATCGAACATTTGGATATTTACTGTATTATTCTGTTATTTCCTGTATATCTGACAACAAAATGCTGAAAATTAAAAAACAAGAGTTGATCACCGCTGAAGAAGACAATATCTAACTATGAAAATATTTTTTAATTTGAAAGCTGAAACATATGTTATGGATTATTTTATTTCTGTATAATTTATATTTCTGTATAATTTATTATAATACATAAAGTTTATCAGGTGCACTTGATAGTTAATATAATCATTAACAGCATATTTTCATATATATTTCCTATATGTAAAGTCATACTTTTACTTATGGTATTACTGCTTGGAAATATAGGAAAATTTAGTTATTAATATTTTTCTTCTACATTCTCATGTCACTTTCTAAATATAAATTAGCATCCAATTTTTACTTTGCTTTTTAATATGGTGGTGTTCTCAGTTGCTCAACATTTCTAAATGATTATTGCCAAGAGAAACACCCCCCAAAAAATGTACAGGTGGAGTGGGACTTGAATTCTATTTCCCTAGAAAGCAGATACCAGAAACAGCTGACACTAGAATACATAACTAAAATAAAAACAATCCATGTGATTTATGAAGCTGCTACTGTGCCAGACACTCTAACTGCTTTTATCTTATTTAATCATCTTAATAATAACATGAGGTAAGTATCATTAACCTTGTTGACAAATAAGAAAACAGAGTCTCAGAGAGGTTAAACAACTTGCTCAGTATCACAGAGCAAATATTCACAGAGCTCTGCACTGAAATCCAAAGCGTTCAGAATCCAAAGCCAACACTCAAATCTGCCAATTACTTTGCCTCCCTTGTTAGTTTTAACACCATTTAGACAACATTATATATACTGCTTCTATAGTTAGGGAAGTATTTGAAGCAGGTATTTTAACTTAAAACTCCAAAAGATATACTGACCAAAGACAGGTATACTGGCAAGGAAGAAATAAGCAGCAGACCGAGGTCTAAGCTGCAGCACTAACAAAATTTTTCATGCAACCAAACTTTCATGAAACTATTTGTTTAAAACTACTTCATTCTGATGAAAAAGACTGTCTAGTTAAAACATTAATTTATAAAGTGTTAAATGGTTCTTCCAAGCTGGAACAGAAACAACAAAGAAATCACACTGGAGAACTGGTCCTTACTATGAAGATAAACTGCAGTAAACTTATCTGGGTGAGATTCACCAAATGGAATGAAAGAATTGGGAGAAAAAGAAAAATATCAGTGTTAATCCCCAAATGGATCTGATTATTTGCCTAACATGTTTTCTATATAGACAACAGTTTTTTTCTTATATAGAGTAACATTACAAAGTAGGAGGAAAAACAAGTTTTTGTAGGAAATAATAAAATGAACCTGAAAACTTCTGCCTTAAGCAAACAGGGTTTAATTGCTCAAAATACTAGTTTATATATTCAGAAATGACAATAGGAAAGCAGAAAACATCTCAGTAAAACGCTTGTCTGAGAAGTGAATTGTGACTATATGCAGAACAAATTTAAAGGTTACTCTTGTTTTTCCAACTAGTAACCTATGTTATTTTTTATTTATTTTTTAACCTATGTTATTTAGTAGTTTTTCCAATTCAGATATAAAAAGAGCTAGGGAACTTTAAGGTGGCTCCAATTTACTGCAATTAGGATATTAGGAAAGTAGAATGCAATGTGTCACATTTCAAATAAATAAAATCAGGGCTCTCATTTCTTCAGTACCTTTTAAATCCTAGGCCTTAGTTTTTGATGAAACACTACTGTGTGATCTCAGGAGAAGTTATCCAACAGAGCAAAGGTATCTTACATTTGGGCAACGTGTATTCTTAACCCAACCAAACAGTTTAAGATCTATGCCAGGACTTTGAAAGTCTTGTCTAAATGTCAAAATTGGGTTATGCCACATAGAGGGAATAGTGCCTTCATTAACATTTATTTGTACATCAACCAAGGAGTATTTATAGCAGTGAAATTTACTTAAAAATAAAAATCAACGGTATGTTTTTCTGACTACTAGTAGATTCAATAGTAACTTGAAGGTTTACCTTAATATCTTATAATTGAAAAATGGGTTCCCTTTTTTGAATTATTGTTTAGGAAGTTAAATATTGTGTAAACCATGTCATTTCCCCAAGTTTGGTAGCATGAAAACACATTCGCAGTTTATCTCACATATATTTTGTAAGTTGGAGTGCCATATTAGAGTGAAATGCAGCCATGCAGGAAATAACACAAGACTTGGATTTCATAAACTGTAGCAATTGGCAAAAAAATTTAAAAGTATGCAATATAGTTCTTTCCTTGATACTGAATATATCATATAAACAAATGGACATTTAAAATGCAATTTAGATATCACATTGTATGGTCATCAATGATGTCAAATTAAAACAGGTATTATACACTCAATGCACAGGTCTGAAGTATTTAAAAAAGCTCAATATGTTAAGTGCAGTATATCTCTAGAGAAATTAGGTATTGACTGCATGCCTCAGTGAGCAGAAAAATCTACAAAAATCCATACCACACATTGATCCCAATATTGCTTTTTAACATTACTAAGAATGTAACAAATTTTAAAATAGTGTATTTGACACAGATATAATTCCCTTTAATTATCAGGCAACAAGCCCAAAAATATGTCAATGTTTATACATGTTGGTTTTTATGAATAAAAGATTAATAATAGATGAGATAAGCCCAACATGTATTACTCTAATTTTACACTAAATGAAGCACTTCAGCCACTCAAAAAACACTTCTAGGTCATATAAGAGAACTGAGTTTAGAAGAATGATTACAATTTGAAAAAATACAGATATATACATGTACAATAGCTCAAGAATAGTTATCTATCCATTCACCCATCTGTTCATTCACCTTTATATATCTCTATTCATATTTTTACTTATAATAATACAAGCTACCCTCCTTTTACACAGTTGAACTAAAAATGCTTATGTAAAACTGATGACTGGCACCTTATACAAATTTATTATGAAAACCCAACTATTAATAATCCACAGAAACATGAGAGTTAGCTTCAGTTTCTGAATAACCACTACAAAGGTAACAGACCAGACAGTCTGACCAGGTTAGCAATATATCTGTTAAGTGTCTAATCCATAAGTCAGTCTTACATTGAAGGCTGGGTATTTCCCAGGGCCTGATCAAGCCAAGATAAACCTAAAACATAACAAATGCTCTGACAACTAGAGATTCTATTTTCTAGTGATAACTTGTTTTGCTCTTTATGTTTTCCCTTGCATTATCTGTCTCAGTATTTATTTGATCTCATAGCTGCACTGGTATAGAAAAGATTTTTCTGAGATTAAACTACATAATGTATACTGAAAGTAAACACATTAATATTTATGAATCTGACCTTCTGCATTTACCTACAGGATTTATGGCCTTGTTTATACTAGTTTCTAGATAGGACTAAATGATTACTTCATTTTGAATAAAATCCTAAAGTGAAATGTTTTATTTTGGAAAATTAAATCTAAAACATTAGGAATGAATAGTATTCAAATATTTCAGCAAATGTGTGTACATGCACATCTATGCATCTGTGTGTGGAAGTATGTATGTGTGTACACATATATGTGAAGGCATATGCATATATATGTATACCTGTATATGTAAATACAGATATGGGGAGAACTTTACTGTATACTCTATTTTTAATGCATTAAGGGAATCTAATTTTTATAGAAATCTTTTTAAACCTGTGCTAAAAATGAATATTCACTCCAGGTTATAACTTTTCAGCAAATCCCAAAAATAGGTAGTGGAGGTTCCAACCTGAGTAGCCTTCCCAAAGAGGTAATATCTTTCTATTACTATTCTCAGTTCATTCTTCTCTCCAAAGACCTAGCATGGTGAAATCTACCCAGCTCATCAACATGTACTATTATTTGGGGAGCAAAAAACTTAAATACACTACAGAATAAAATATTGTTCAAATCTTTCATGAAGGTAGCATAATGAAAATATTTACCTAAACTATGGAATAACTGAGGAGGATTTTCAGAATTACCACAGTCCAAACAGTGATCAGACCAACATCCATCAACTCCACTTTCCCATTCCACAATCACAGTTATATTTATAATGGTCAAAATCTAATCACATCAGTATTAGAGCTACTGGTTGAACTTGGTGGCCCAATCATAAGTTAACATCGTCAATAATGTAATTGGACCAATGCTTAAGAGTCTGTATGATGAATTTCCAGTTATACTACTATCAAAAAGTACTTTCAGGTCTCTAAATATTCTTTCATACTAATACATCTTGCAATAGTAAAGAACAAAATTCACTGAGAACTTTAAAAAAATAAAACATTATCAGTGAACACTTGACTTTTACATTCCTTGTCCTTAATCGCTCAGTCTTGTCTGAATCTTTGCGACCCCATGGACTACAGCCCACCAGGCTCCTCTGTCCATGGGGTTTTCCAGGCAAGAACACTGGAGAGGGTTTCCACTCCCTTCTCCAGAGGATCTTCCCAATCCAGGGATCAAACCCAGGTCTCCTGCACCGCAGGTGGATTTTTTTACCGTCTGAGTCACCAGGGAAGCCCTTAATTAAAGCCAGTGTCCCATTTATATCATTTTTAAAAGGCCATTTATTCATTAACAATGTTAATGGTGAAAAATAATACAATATTATTAAATTTCTGAGTGAAATCATTACTTTTTTAACCAAACTATCTTTGAAAAAAAATGCAGTGATTTCTGTTACTCTGATCAGGAGTTATATGAGCTAATTTCCAACCCCCCGAAATTTAACCTATGATTCTTCCTGAAAGGAAGAAGGTATACAACTGACACCCTTGTTCCACTTTTTCAGTGGCCAACCAGTCCATTCTGAAGGAGATCAGCCCTGGGATTTCTTTGGAAGGACTGATGCTAAAGCTGAAACTCCAGTACTTTGGCCACCTCATGCCAAGAGTTGACTCATTGGAAAAGACTCTGATGCTGGGAGGGATTGGGGGCAGGAGGAGAAGGGGACGACAGAGGATGAGATGGCTGGATGGCATCACTGACTCAATGGACGTGAGTCTGAGTGAACTCTGGGAGTTGGTGATGGACAGGGAGGCCTGGCATGCTGCGATTCATGGGGTCGCAAAGAGTAGGACATGACTGAGTGACTGAACTGACTGACTGACCTTAAACTACAGTGGGTTTTAAATGCCCTCGAAAATTATCAAGACCCTCTACATTACATGGTCAATGGTCCTTTTAATAGAAAAGGCAATGATATACAGTTGTTTGCACCAACAAAAACTTGTTAGAAAGTATCAGTTTAGGGTAACAGTTCAACAGCCATTAACAAGTGCAAATATCTAACTGCCTTTTAGTGAAAATGCGGTCCATTTGAAGCTGTTTAAAAATTATTTGTGTGGTTTAGTACATTTGAAAATACTTTTGTAAACAAAGTTTATGAATAATATAATTTTGAAAGCCAAAGTTTTTCAAGTCACCATTTTTTTTTTTACTAGCATAACATTAGAATTGACTTTTTGTCTTGCTGACAGAGCAACTAAGAAAGTACAGTTGCATTGACCATATTGATTGTGAACAAAGCAACCATCAGGGGGGACTCTGCACCATATATTTTCAATATTGAACTCCTACTTCCTTTTCCATGGCTTTCTGGGTCGGCTATTGGATTTGGACTGCAGTGTAATAAACAGCTAAGGTTTAATTAATGGTAAATGAATACAAGACATAGGTTATGACTTTAACTAATTAGGGAATTGTTGAATTAAGTCTGCCTTGGAATGCAAGGCAGTACAATCAATATCCAATAAAAGGACTATGTATGTAATTTACCTGCAAATGTGTTTCCAATACCATCAAAGTGAGTTTAAATAAGTAAGATATATGAAAGGTGACTAGGAGAGATTTCCACAAGTTAACACTTCATAGTTTCAGAAAAGACTTCCTTATTGTTGAGATGGTATCTTCTAAATCTCTGGTGAGAGCACAATGAAAAATATGAATCATTCTTCACACATGTACCTGCACCAAACCCGAAAGAGTTTAACGTAAACAACTAGTACTTTAGGCTGCTCCAAATGAGCAACAAATTTTGCTTACTTGACATCTTTTATTCTTTTTTCACTTGTCAAAAGTCTGTATCTCTTCTCTCAGTTAGAAGAGTATTTGTTGACATACAGGAATTCACTACTTTTGATAAAAATCTCACCACTGTTCTCATTCTTCAAACTGACCAGGCAAAAAGGTCATTTCATGGAGCCTTAGGACTTTGTTCTAATTTTTCTGAAATAAAAAAAAGAAACCTACCTACTCCCTTGTGGGCATCCAAGCTGGTAAACTCTATTGTCCCATTATGGCCTTTTTTAGGATTTTCCTGATACTGTTTGTGGTTCCCATTGGGACAATATCTGTAGGAAAGTCCATAATCTGCAAGATAAACCTGGAAGATGTGAACAGATAAATGAATAATGTTTTTGTCCTTTGAAAATTTAACCTTTATAATTAAGTCTTAAGAAACTGATAGGTTAAGAGAACCTCAGATCTGTATTTTATTAAACCAAACGGTGCCTTCAGATAAAATATATACAACTGGGGGCCATAACAATGAACTGTCTAACTTAAATCCTTACTTCAACATAGGCATATCTTGTTTCTGAGTTGACTTAGATTTTCATTCTTTTTATTCTGCTCTTAAATTCCCTTCCCTCCAGGTGGGCATGTAGATGTCATAAACCACAATATGTCTTTTTATCTATATTCATACAGCTTATGAGGATCAGCCTTTTTTCTTAGTAACCCCTCCCTGTAACATAAAACTATTTCAACAGGGAGGGGAGATGAGAACAATCTAAAAATAGTAAGCTAATATTACAGGAATCTCCATTAACAGGAAGCATAAAAACAGTGAACAGACTATAAGAGATAACTGTCAAAATTTAAAACAAAACAAAACAAAACAAAACCCAGCATCATGTTGTCCGTATTTCAGAATGGAACATCAATGCAGTACTTTTGGTCTTTCAGACCAATCTATATCATCACTGTTATCTTTGTAAGTCAGTCAGAATCTAAGCAGGGTATCCAAACAGAATATAGATTGTTGAAAAGTCAGATGGTAACTCAAGTGAATTTTCCTAAGGTTACTTTTGGAGAGAGAAAGAAGGGAGGGGAGAAGTAGTTTTACAGATAGACCATACACTGAATAGGGATATGTTATGATTAGACGTTTATTCTAACATATATCAGATGGTAAAGAGTCAGTCTGCATGCAGAACACCTGGGTTCAATCCCTGGGTTGGGAAGATCTCCTGGAGAAGGGAATGGCACCAACTCCAGTGTTCTTGCCTGGAAAATCCCACAGACAGAGGTGCCTGGCAGGCTACAGTCCAAAGTGGTGCTAAGAGTCATACACAACTGAAGCGACAGCATGCACGCACGTCAGCATATTATACTTTCCACATACATGTTACCATGATCCTCTCCCCTCTAAACCACTGGAAAAGAAAGCAGCTTCAACTTTTAAAATGGATTGTTTCACATGTATTTCTTTAAAATTTAGGGAATAAGGCAACACTTCACAATGTTCAGCTTTAAGACAATAGAGTATTAATATTATAATACAACTGGAATTTTAAAAGATACCTATTAAAAGAAAATTAAATTTTAATTGAAGTTGTTGGTTTCAGGACAGCCTAAGTAGAAGATATTCTGAACTTCAAAATATAAACAACACAGTTTCCTTCATTTGCTGAAGAACATAGCTTGCTAGATTGTATGAAAACATGATATTTCAGTTTTGTCTCTCACTCACAGATGCCATTTCTCAACATGGCTTCAGGAGTAACTGCCCAAAGTAACTGCACTTCAGAATCAGATGTAAAACTGGTTGCTTGCTTTCACTATTTATGATGCATTTTTATCTTTATTTGAGAACTAAATAGACTTCACTTTGCAAAGTAGACATCCTGAGAATGTAGATATTGATAGCAAATGGAAAGGCTCTCATTCAGTTCAACAGAGATATCAAAAGCTTTACAGATGAGAAAAAGCTAAGAGAATTCAGCATCACCAAACCAGCTTTACAATAAATGCTAAAGGATCTTCTCTACGTGGGAAACACAGAGAAGAAAAAGACCCTCAAAAACAAACCCAAAACAATTCAGAAAATGGCTATAGGAACATTCATATTGATAATTATCTTAAATGTAAATGAACTAAATGCTCCAACCAAAACATATAGACTGGCTGAATGGATACAAAAACAAGTCCTGTATATATACAAGAGACCCACTTCAGATCTAGGGACACATACAACCTGAAAGTGAGGGGAGAGAAATAGATATACCATGCAAATGGAAATCAGAAGAAAGCTGGAGTAGCAATACTTATACTAGATAAAAAAGACTTTACAAAGTAAAGACTGTTACTAGAGATAAGGAAGCACACCACATAATGATCAAGGGTTCAATCCAAGAAAATACAACAATTATAAATATTTATGCACCAAACATAGGAGCACCTTAATACATAAGGCAAATGCTAACAGCTATAAAAGGGGAAACTGAAAATAACACTTTAATAGTGGGGGACTTTAACACCCCACTTACATTAGTGGACAGAAAATACATGGACAGACCACCCAGAAAGAAAAAAACAAAAAAGAAAACACAAGCTTTAAATGACACCATAGACCAGATAGATTTAACTGCTATTTATAGGACATTCCACCTGAAAGCAGCAGAATACACTTTTTTTTCTCCAGTGCACACAAAACATTCTCCAGCATAGATCATATACTGGGTCACAAATCAAGCCTTAGAAAGTTTAAGAAAATTGAAATTTCATCAAGTGTCATTTCCATAATGCTATGAGATTAGAAATCAATTACAGGAGAAAAAAAAAAACCTGTAAAAAAAATCACAAACACACAGCAAAAAAACACACAGCATTAAATAACTAAGAGATCACTGAGGAAATTAAAGAGGAAATAAAAAAACTACATAGAAAAAAATGACAACAAAAACACAATGACCCAAATCTATGGGGTGCAGCAAAAGCAGTTATAAAAGGGAATTTTATAGCAATTCAATCTCATTTCAAGAAACATCTCAAATAAACAATCTAGCCTTACACCTAAAGCAAGCAGAAAAAGATGAACAGACAAAACTTAAAGTCAGTAGAAGAAATCATAATGATCAGAGCAGAAATAAACAGAAATGAAGAAATCAAGAGCAAAGATCAATAAAACTCAAAGTTGGTCCTTAGAGAAGATAAACAAAATTGATAAACTTTTAGCCAAACTATCAAGAAAAAAAGGGAGAGGACTCAAATCAATAAAATTAGAAATGAAAAAGAAAGTACAACTGACACTGCAGAAATACAAAGGATCATAAGAGACTAACAAGCAACTATATGCCAATAAAATGGACAACCTGGAAGAAACAGGCAAATTAATGGAAAGGTACAACTCTGCAAGACTAAACCAGGAAGAATTAGAAAATGTAAAGAGATCAATCGCAAGTAATGAAATCAAAACTATAATTAAAAATCTTCTAAGAAACAGCAGTCCAGGACCAGATGGCTTCACAGGTAAATTCTATCAAACATTTTAAGAGCTAACATCAATCCTTCTCAAACTCTTCCAAAAAATTACAGAAGGAGGAACACTCTCAAATTCATTCTGTGAGGCTACCATTAGCCAGACACCAAAACCAGACAAAGATATCATGAAAAAAGAAAATTATAGACCAGTATCACCTCATGCGAAGAGTTGACTCATTGGAAAAGACTCTGATGCTAGGAGGGATTGGGGGCAAGAGGAGAAGGGGATGACAGAGGATGAGATGGCTGGATGGCATCACTGACTCGATGGACATGAGTCTCAGTGAACTCCGGGAGTTGGTGATGGACAGGGAGGCCTGGCATGATGCGATTCATGGGGTCGCAAAGAGTCGGACACAACTGAGCGACTGATCTGATCTGATCTGATCACTGATGAACATAAGACACAAAAATCCTCAACAAAATATTAGCAGACAGAATCCAAGAGCACATTAAACGGATCAAACACCATGATCAAGTGGGATCTATCCCAGGAATGCAAGGATTCTTCAATATACACAAAGCAATCAATGTTAACACCATATTAACAAATTAGAGAATAAAAAAGCAATCTTCTCAACAGATGCAGGAAAAACTTCTGACAAAATTCAACACACGTTTATGATAAAAACTCTCCAGAAAGTGGGCACAGAGGGAATCTACCTCAACATAATAAAGGTCATATATGACAAACCCACAGTAAACATCATTTTCAATGGTGAAAAACTGAAAGCATTTCCACTAGGATCAGGAATAAGACAAGGATGTCCACTCTTGCCACTCATATTCACCATAGTTTTAGGAGTCCTAGTCATGGCAATCAGAGAAGAAACAGAAATAAAAGGAATATAAACTGGAAAATTAGAAATAAAACTGTTACTATTTGCAGATGACATGATACTGTACATAGACAATTCTAAAATCCTAAAAATGCCACTAGAAAACTACTAGAACTAATCTATGAATTTAGTAAAGCTGCAGGATACAAAATTAATGCACAGAAATGTCTTGCTTTCCTATACAATAACAATGGAAGATCAGAAAGAGAAATTAAGGGAACAATTCCATTCACCACTGCAACAAAAAGAATAAAATATTTAGGAATAAATGTACCTAAGGAAGCAAAAGAACTATACTCAAGAAAACTATAAAACACTAATGAAAGAAATCAGAGATGACACAAACAGATAGACAGATATACCATGTTCTTGGATTGGAAGAATCAACACTGTCAAAATGAATGTACTACTCACAGCAATCTATAGATTCCATGCAATCCCTATTATATTGCTAATGGCATTCTTCACAGAATTAGAAGAAAAATTTTTACAATTTTTATGGAAACACAAAAGACACCAAATAGCCAAAGCAATCTTGAAAAAGAAACACAGAGGCAGAGGAATTAGGCTCCCCAATTCTGAACTATAGTACAAAGCTACAGTAACCAAGACAGTATGGTATTGGCACAAAAGCAGAAATGTAGACTAATGGCACAGGATAAAAAGTCCAGAGATAAACCCAGGCACCTATGGTCACCTAATCTATGACAAAAGAGGCAAAAATGTACAATAGAGAAAAGACAGCCTCTTCAGTAAGTGGTTCTGTGAAAACTGGACAGTTACATGTTAAAAAAAAATGAAATTAGAACATCACCAAACACCATGCTGCTGCTGCTGCTGCTGCTAAGTTGTTTCAGTCATGTCTGACTCCGTGTGACCCCAGAGACGGCAGCCCACCGGGCTCTCCCGTCCCTGGGATTCTCCAGGCAGGAACACTGGAGTGGGTTGCCATTTCCTTCTCCAATGCATGAAAGTGAAAAGTGAAAGTGAAGTCACTCAGTCATGTCTGACTCTTAGCGACCCCATGGACTGCAGCCTACCAGGCTCCTCCATTCATGGGATTTGCCAGGCAAGAGTACTGGAGTGGGTTGCCATTGCCTTCTCTGACCAAACACCATACACAAAAATAAACTAAAAATGCATTAAAGACCTAAGCGTAAGACTAGACATTATATAACTCTTAGAGGAAAACCAAGGAAAAAGACTGTGACATAAACTATAGCAAGATCTTTTTTGACCTATCTCCTAATAAAAACAAAAATAAACAAATGGGACCTAATAAAACATAGAATATTTTGCACAGCAAAGGAAACCATAAACAAGAGGAAAACACAGCCCTTAGAATGGGAGAAAATATTTGCAAATGAAGCAATGGACAAAGGATTAATCTCAAAAATATACAAACAACTCATGGAGCTCAATACAAAAAAGCTGCCCAGGTGGCACAAGTGATAAAGAAGCCACCTGCCAATGCAGGAGACTTTTAAGAGACATGGGCTTGAACCCTGGGTTGGGAAGATCCTTTGGAGGAGGGCATGGAAATCCACTCCAGTATTCTTGCCTGGAGAATCCCAGGGACAGGGGAGCCTGGTGGGCTGCCGTCTCTGGGGTTGCACAGAGTTGGACATGACTGAAGCGACTTAGCAGCAGCAGTAGCAAAGCAACTAAAGCAACTCAGCATACAGCATGCACATAGAGATCAACACAAAAAACCAACAACCCAAGCAGAAAATGGGCCTAAGATCTAAACAGGCATCTCTTCAAAGAAGACATACAGATGGCAGAGGGACATGGAAAGATGTTCAACATCACTAATTATTAGAAAAATACACATCAAAACTACAAAGAGCACTTCAAACTGATCAGAATGGTCATCATCAAAAAATCTACAAACAGTCCATGGAATTTATAAATTCTATACAAAATGTACAAAATCTATACAGTCCATGGAATTTTCCAGGCCAGAATACTGGAGTGGGTAGCTTTTCCCTTCTCTAGGGTATCTTCCTAATCCAGGGATCAAACCCAGGTCACCCGCATTACAGGCAGATTCTTTACCAGCTGAGCCACAAGGGAAGCCCAATTAATAGAAAAATACCAGTCAAAACTACAATGAGGTATCACCTCACACTGGTCAGAATGGCCATCATCAAAAAATCTACAGACAATAAAATGCTGGACAGGGTGTGGAGAAAAGGGAACCCTCTGGCACTGCTGGTGGAAATGTAGATTGATACAGTCACTGTAGAGCACAGTATGGAGGTTCCTTAAAACACTAAAAATAGAACTACCACATGACCCAGCAATCCCACTACTGGGCATATACCTTGAGAAAACCATAATTCAAAAGGACACATGTACCCCAATGTTCATAGCAGCACTATTTACAATAGCCAGGACATGGAAACAATCTAAATATCCATCTAAAGATTAATGGATAAAGATGTGGTACATATATACAATGGAGTAATACTCAGCCACCAAAAGAAACAATAAAGGGTCATATGTAGAGACATGAATGGACCTAGAGTTTGTCATACAGAGTGAAGTAAGTTGGAAAGAGATAAACAAGTATCTTATATTAACACATACATGTGGAATCTACAAGAACAGTGCTGATGAAACTATTTCCAGGGTAGGAATAGAGACACAGATGTAGAGAACAGACATGTGAGCACATGGCAGACAGGGAAGGGGATAGTGGGATGAACTGAGAAATTAGGATTGACATGTGTAAAACAGATAGCTAGTGGGAACCTTTAAAAAACACAAGACACTCAGCTTGGTGCTCGGTGGTGACCTAGATGGGTGTGATGGAGGTCCAAAAGGGAGGAGATATATTTATACATAGAGCTGATTCACTTCATTGTACAGCAGAAGATAATATAGCATTGTAAAGCAATTATATTCCTTCTTGCTAGGTACAGTAATCTTGGTTGGTTTTTCCCTTTCATCACTTTTAATACATCCTGCCATTCCCTTCTGGCCTACAGAGTTTTTGCTGAAAAATCAGCTAATAGCCTTAATGGGGATTCCCTTGTATGTTATTCAGTTTTGTTTTGTTCTCTTACAACCTTGTGCGACAGGTAGGGAAGATGTATCACTATACACATTTAACAGATGAAAAATAATATGATACACCCAAATAATGCAAGTTATCCAACACTCACTAAATTCAGCTTCTACAAAACATTTTATTGCTTTAGTGAATTTTTCGGCTGTCCCCTCCCCCTCAAAAAACATCTAATCTACACTAATACTTTCAAGGACTTTCAATTTTAATATTTTATTATTAAAAAGGTAGTATAGTAGCCATGGAGACACAACCTCATTAAGAAAGAACTGGTCTTTCACCTGTGAGGAGTGCAATACTCTGACAACCTCCAGAGGCAGCACCACTAGGAACCAGCACAGCAAGTGAGCCAAAACCACACTCTCCCCTGGCAGCTCCTACTGAAGAATGATCATGGTGGGAAAGCTGTGTGGCCATTTTTACCCAAATGGAGACTCTTCAAAGGGGACCCGTTAGCTCTGGTCATCCCTAATTGGCCAAGATTTTTTCGGAACTATATCACAGTCTGAGCTCTCCCTGCCCAATCTTCCTGTTTCCTTTTCTTTCATAGGTGTCATTGCAACATCTCACTCTGAAAGCTTTCCTTGTCCAAGCACACTTCCTCTCCTTTTATCTTTCTATTGTGCTGTGCTAAGTCGCTTCAGTTGTGTCTGACTCTGCGATCCTATGGACTCCAGCCCACCAGGCTCCTCTGTCCATCTGATTCTCCAGGCAAGAATACTGGAGGGGACTGCCATGCCTTCCTCCAGGGGATCTTTCAGATCCAGGGATTGAACCTGTGTCTCTTATGTCTCCTGCATTGGCAGGCGGGTTCTTTACTGCTAGTGCTTTTCTCCTATACAGGTACTATACTCCCTCGCCTCAATAAAGAGCTTGTACTCCTAATGCTGTCTCCACATCTGTGTCTCTGAAAAATGAATTTGACACAGATAGTAAATTATAGCCCTGATTAAAAGCACTAAACTAATAAAGATGAAAAACAAATTAGCTTTTGATGACCATGGAAATCATAACTTTTCCTATACTAAATAGATCTGCCTCAAAAACCAACTTCCTACTTTACCTAGCCAAATTTACAACCACAGAGCTAGGTTCGGGTTTCCCTGATAGCTCAGCTGGTAAAGAATACAGGTGCAATGCAGGAAACCCCAGTTCGATTCCTGGGTCGGGAAGATGCCCTGGAAAAGGGATAGGCTACCCACTCCAGTATTCTTGGGCTTCCCTGGTGGCTTAGATGGTAAAGAACCCACCTGCATTGTGGGAGACCTGGGTTTGATCCCTGTGTTGGGAAGATCCCTTGGAGAAGGGAAAGGTTACCCACTCCAGTATTCTGGCCTGGAAAATTCCATGGACTGTATAGTTGAGGCCAGGTTCTCAAGTTCTACATTTAACTAAATCATTCCTTCCCTCTCCCTGCTTTCTTATGCTTGTGGGATCTTGTAACACTTTGTTTTTCCAAATGGACGAGAGAAAGGAATGATTAAAGAGCAGTGTGTGATAACTCTTCCTTGCAGTGAATCACACTGGAAGGGCCTTTGTCTTCAGTTCAGCACCCCTCCAGGAACACCCCAAGGGCTCTTCTCCACTTCCTACCATACCTCCTGGATTGACACCTCACACTTCCAAGATCCACCACTCATACCTGAATCCTATTCTGATAAGTAGACCCTTTTAAACACAAGGCTACTCGTTGGGTTTTCATTTGTGTTCAGATGGATTTACTATTTAAAAATGTACAAAGTTATTTAGCTTTTATTTATGCCTTAGTTTCACATGTATAGGCTATAAACTCCTATAGGACAATGATAATGATATATACATTTTTATATCCATGACAGCACCTACTCTGAGGTCTTCTGCACAGGAAGCTTAAATGAAATTTTATTGATCTGACTTGATAGTAATAATTGGACAAATAGAAGTAAATCCCTTTCAACAGCCACCTGAGTGCCAAGCATGATCAAATATGAAGAATCATACATTTTTAAAAGGAAAGAAAAACAAAATGAATGCATATGATTGAATACTTGCTATGCAAAGGCAATATACGCTTTACAGAAGTCAAATTATTTAACCCTCATGACCCTAAGAGCAAGCTATTTTAAGATACCTTGAGGATGAGAAAAGACGATAAGTGAGTTTAGGTTCTCTGTGCAAAACAAATAAACCTACAGTAACTGGCAAAGTTGAGATCAGAATCTAAATCAGCCTAACCAGAAGACTGAGGTTTTTCCAATGTCCCACACAGAGGAGGGAGGGGTGACACCAGCACATCTAGAAGTGACATCCACTCTGAAAAAAGCCTAACAGATTTTAAAATAATAATATTTTAGAGTAGGGGTGGAGACAGGTTATTTCCTAATTGGGGAACTCAAAGAACAAAGTGACATTGAGTTGGGCCTTGAAAAATATCTAAGATTTTCACGAATGGAGATAGGGAAGAGGAGATAAAACAAGGAAAACCAGGGCTGGATTAGTGTCTGCTGGGAATGTAGAGGTTATTAGAAACACATTACAAGCCAGGAAAACAAAAACAAAAAACAGTTATAATGGATTTATAGGAAGCTTTGAAAACCATGCTAAGAAGCTGGGACACAATTTCTGCATGCAGAAAGAAGTCACCAAAGTTTTTTGGCAAGGAATAATATTATCAGCGCTGGCAGCATCATAATGGGGAAATGAAAGCAGAGAATCCATTTAGGAAAATATGATAATAGTCCAGGCAAGAGACAATGAGAGGCTGGAGTAGGGCACTAGTGAACAAAGAAAGAAGACAAAGAAGAGAACAGTAAGAGGGTTGAGAGTCAAAAGTAACTCTAAAAACAGCGTGGCTAGTTGAGTTAGGATTCAATGACCTGGCAAAAAGAGAAAAGGAGGAAAAAGAGAAAATTCAGAAAGAAAATGATTTACTCATCTTTCTATCAAAAGCAAACTGATTGACTGATGGCTAACACACTAATTCCACTAGTTTCTGCTTCTCTTAGTTTATGCAGAGCTGAGTGATTGATTCACGGATGATGGAAAACATAAAGGACCTCCTTCCCATCAAGAGTCAAATCTGCTGCCTTCCTGCTCCTCAAGCAACCAGGAAACCTAAGTACCAGGCAGCCAGAACAGCTCATACAGAAGCATTTCTCAACACCTCCATGACAGACAGCCAAGTGTGAGGTGGAGAAGTGGGTGCAAGAGATAACAGAGCTGGAACAGAAAAAAAGATGTTCATGTGGACAAATGCCATTGCTCATTGAGATGTGACCACTCACTAAATCATATTACGACTTAACCTCCACTCTGTAGATTCACATTAAAGAGATGTGGATACAGTCCCAAAATGTGATTCACTTTTCAAGAACTTAAATCTCTCCTGTTGTAAAATCTAATCACCTTATCATAATTTAGACTATTTTATACAATTAAAGTCTTTTAAGTAGCATATCCTGTTGTAGCAAGAAATGCGTCTTAAACTCTCATCAGAGACTGATGGAAATTATACTGTGGAGGGAGATAGTCACTATTCATGATTTTGTTTAATCGCAATTTAGAAAACACTTTCAAAACTGTAGGAAAATATATAGACTTATTCAGCAACTTTAGAGGCTCTTATAAAAAAAGGCAGCATTTATCTTATTTCAATAGCACATAATATTTTCCTATTCTCTCAACAAGATACCATAATGTGAAAATCTTCACAATAAACTAAATGCTTACTGACTAATGGAAACCACTACATGCCAAAAGGGGAATGAAGCATGGAATGAATAAGCAGCATGTTTATGTTCACAGAAGTCATTCCTATCTACCAGAAACCTATATGCAGCCTCATAGATGCTACTACATTTTGATATAAATCTGCTCTTTTTATTCTTTTTTTATACGGTACTTTTTTGTTTTTCCTCAACTTCCCTATCTTCCTTTTGCCATTAACACAACATTGCAGATGACACTGTGTCCTATTAATAACAGCCTAGACAACAGAATATGACTTTTAAAAGGTGCCAGGTTACTTTTCAAACATGGGATTTATTAGAATAAATATTAAGGTATATTTTTCAAAGCTATAGTTTGATCTTATATACTGTTTACATGTACTGTATATGTTGGGTTTTTCTTTTCTCCTCCTATATCTCACAACTATTTACTGGAATTTTATCTTTTTTTTTTCCTTTATATTTAATATTCACTGTGATTAAGAGACTTAAAGACACATCCATGAAGTTATCATGTGAAGAAAAAGCAGAAAGGTGTGCCTTTTCACTATCTCTTCACTCCATCTATTGTTCCATGACACCCAAGTCTATGACTCCTTGAAATGGTGCCATAAATTCAAGTATCATAACAAAATACTGAGTTATATTTAGGGATTTTGACCCTATAACCTATTATATTCCAACGTGCTCTCCTATTCCAACCTGGTTCTTCAAGCAATATCTGGAAGCCTATTTGATCCAAGATGGTTGGGCTATAACTTAATATGTTTTCCAGACTTTGGGGGGAAATTCCCTCAATAATACATAGGTTAACAATTGCCTCTTTACTAAAAACGCCACATTTACAAAATGAAATTTTTTCAATTACAGTCAATTTCCAATTCATTCTTCTGACACAAGTTCTCAATTAAATGAAAGAACCTACAATACCTTCTCTTTCTGATTTCCAATTGATATGAAAGTGCTTGTGTTTGTCCTTAAACAAAATAAACAAAGAGGATAATCTGAATTGCATCCAATTTACAATCCTCCTCTTCGTCTAAATCAAACAGAAGCTTAAGACTTTGCAATATGTTGGTAAGCAGGTAAACATTATTATCAGGCTGGTGGGATCTGATGTCAGAATTTCACAAGACAGGGGGAAACAGACTTCTGGAAGGCACAAAATCTTGTGTGCACCAGGACCCAAGGGAAAGGAGCAGTGATCCCACAGGAGATTGAGCCGGCCCGGTTGGTGAGTGTTTGGGGGTCTCCTGTGGAGGTGTGGGTTGGCAGTGTTCTGCTTTAAGGACAGGGGCACTGGCAGGAGCAGTCCTGGGAGGCGTGTGTTGGCATACGTCCTCTGAGGTTGCCATTAGCCCTACCACAGAGCTTAAAGACTCCAGGACTAGGTGGCCTCAGGCCAAACAACTAACAGGGAGGGAGCAGGGCCTCACCCATCAGAAAAGTGTATTAAAGATTTACTGAGCATGGGCCAGACCTTTTAGAACTAACACCCAAAAAAGATGTCCTTTTCATTATAGGGGACTGGAATGCAAAAGTAGGAAGTCAAGAAACACCTGGAGTAACAGGCAAATTTGGCCTTGGAACACGGAATGAAGCAGGGCAAAGTCTAATAGAGTTTTGCCAAGAAAATGCACTGGTCATAGCAAACACCCTCTTTCAACAACACAAGGGAAGACTCTACACATGGACATCACCAGATGGTCAACACCGAAATCAGATTGATTATATTCTTTGCAGCCAAAGATGGAGAAGCTCTATACAGTCAACAAAAACAAAACCAGGAGCTGACTGTAGCTCAGATCATGAACTCCTTATTGCCAAATTCAGACTGAAATTGAAGAAAGTAGGGAAAACCACTAGACCATTCAGGTATGACCTAAATCAAATCCCTTATGATTATACAGTGGAAGTGAGAAATAGATTTAAGGAACTAGATCTGATAGACTGCCTGATGAACTATGGACTGAGGTTCGTGACATTGTATAGGAGACAGGGATCAAGACCATCCCCATGGAAAAGAAATGCAAAAAAGCAAAATGGCTGTCTGGGGAGACCTTACAAATAGCTGTGAAAAGAAGAGAAGCAAAAAATAAAGGAGAAAGGGAAAGATACAAGCATCTGAATGCAGAGTTCCAAAGAATAGCAAGAAGAGATAAGAAAGCCTTCCTCAGCGATCAATGCAAAGAAATAGAGGAAAACAACAGAATGGGAAAGACTAGAGATCTCTTCAAGAAAATCAGAGATATCAAGGGAGCATTTCACGCAAAGATGGGCTCGATAAAGGAGAGAAATGGTATGGACCTAACAGAAGCAGAAGATATTAAGAAGAGGTGGCAAGAACACAGAAGAACTGTACAAAAAAGATCTTCACGACCCAGATAATCACGACGGTGCAATCACTCACCTAGAGCCAGACATCCTGGAATGTGAAGTCAAGTGGGCCTTAGAAAGCATCACTATGAACAAAGCTAGTGGAGGTGATGGAATTCCAGTTGAGCTGTTTCAAATCCTGGAAGATGATGCTGTGAAAAGTGCTACACTCAATATGCCAGCAAATTTGGAAAACTCAGCAGTGGCCACAGGACTGGAAAAGGTCCGTTTTCATTCCAATCCCAAAGAAAGGCAATGCCAAAGAATGATCAAACTACCGCATTTTGCACTCATCTCACACACTAGTAAAGTAATGCTCAAAATTCTCCAAGCCAGGCTTCAGCAATACGTGAACTGTGAACTTCCAGATGTTCAAGGTGGATTTAGAAAAGGCAGAGGAACCAGAGATCAAATTGCCAACATCCGCTGGATCATCAAAAAAGCAAGAGAGTTCCAGAAAAACATCTATTTGTGCTTTATTGACTATGCCAAAGCCTTTGACTGTGTGGATCACAATAAACTGTGGAAAATTCTGAAAGAGATGGGCATACCAGACCACCTGACCTGCCTCTTGAGAAATCTGTATGCAGGTCAGGAAGCAACAGTTAGAACTGTACATGGAACAACAGACTGGTTCCAAATAGGAAAAGGAGTACATCAAGGCTGTATATTGTCACCCTGCTTATTTAACTTATATGCAGAGTACATCATGAGAAACGCTGGGCTGGAGGGAGCACAAGTTGGAATCAATTGCCAGGAGAAATATCAATAACCTCAGATATGCAGATGACACTACCCTTATGGCAGAAAGTGAAGAGGAACTAAAGACCCTCTTGATGAAAGTGAAAGTGGAGAGTGAAAAAGTTGGCTTAAAGCTCAACATTTAGAAAATGAAGATCACGGCATCTAGTCCCATCACTTCATGGCAAATAGATGGGGAAACAGTGGAAACAGTTTCAGACTTTATTTTTCTGGGCTCCAAAATCACTGCACATGGTGATTGCAGCCATGAAATTAAAAGGCACTTACTCCTTGGAAGAAAACTTATGACCAACCTAGACAGCGTATTCAAAAGCAGAGACATTACTTTGCCAACAAAGGTCCGTCTAGTCAAGGCTATGGTTTTTCCAGTGGTCATGTATGGATGTGAGAGTTGGACTGTGAAGAAGGCTAAGCACCAAAGAATTGATGTTTTTGAACTGTGGTATTGGAGAAAACTCTTGAGAGTCCCTTGGACTGCAAGGAGATCCAACCAGTCCATTCTGAAGGAGATCAGCCCTGGGATTTCTTTGGAAGGAATGCTAAAGCTGAAACTCCAGTACTTTGGCCACCTCACGCCAAGAGTTGACTCACTGGAAAAGACTCTGATGCTAGGACGGATTGGGGGCAGGAGGAGAAGGGGACGACAGAGGATGAGATTGCTGGATGGCATCATTGACTTGATGGACGTGAGTCTGAGTGAACTCCAGGAGGTGGTGATGGACAGGGAGGCCTGGCGTGCTGCAATTCATGGGGTCACAAAGAGTCGGACACGACTGAGCGACTGAACTGAACTGAGCATGGGTCTGCCCACCAGAGCAAGACCCAGTTTTCCCCACAGCCAGTCCCTCCCATCAGGAAGCTTGCATAAACCCACAGCCTACAGAATGAAAACCACAATTACAGAAAGCTAACCAAAATGATCATGTGGGCCACAGCCTTGTGTAACTCGATGAAGCTATGGGCCATGCCATGCAGAGCTACCTAAAATGGACAGGTCATGGTAGAGAGTTCTGACAAAACATTTACTGGAGAAGGGAATGGCAAACCACTCCAGTATTCTTGCCTTGAGAATCCCGTGAACAGTATGAAAAGGCAAAAAGACATGACACCCGAAGATGAGACCCCAAGTCAGTAGGTGTCCAAAATGCACTGGGGACGAGTGGAAAAATAGCTCCAGAAAGAAAGGGAGGCTGGGCCAAAGCAGAAATGATGCTCAGTTGTGGATGTGTCTGGTAGTGAAAGAAAAGTGTGATGCTGTAAAGAACAATATTGCACAGGAACCTGGAATATTAGGTCCATCAGTGCAGTTCAGTTGCTCAGTAGTGTCTGACTCTTTGTGACCCCGTGGATTGCAGCACACCAGGCTTCCCTGTCCATCACCAACTCCCAGAGCTTGCTCAAACTCACATTCATAGAGTCAGTGATGCCATCCAACTATCTCATCCTCTGCTGTCGCCTTCTCCTCCTACCTTCAATCTTTCCCAGCATCAGGGTCTTTTCCAATGAGTCAGTTCTTTGCATCAGGGGGCCAAAATACTGTAGCTTCAGCTTCAGCATCAGTCCTTGCAATGAATATATTCAGGACTGATTTCCTTTAGGATTGACTGGTTTAATCTCCTTGCAGTCCAAGGAACTCTCAAGAGTCTTCTCCAACACCACAGTTCAAAAGCATCAATTCTTCGGCGTTAGGTACATGGTTCAGGTTAGGTCCATGAATCAAGGTAAACTGGACATGCTCAAGCAGGAGACGGCAAGTGTGAACATCGACAGTTTAAGAATCAGTGAACTAAAGTGGAAGGGAATGGGTGAATTTGATACAGATGATCATTATATTTACTACTGTTGGGCAAGAATCCCTTAGAAGAAATGGAGTAGCCCTCATAGTCAAAAAAAAATAAGAGCCTGAAATACAGTATTTGGGTAGAGTTTCAAAAATAACAGAATGATCTCGGTTTGCTTCCAAGGCAAACCATTCAACATCACAGTATCATAAATCCAAGTTTATGCCCAACCACTAATACTGAAGAAGTTGAACGGTTGTTCTATGAAGAACTACAAGACCTTCTAGAATTCACACACACACACATACACACACACACACAGATGTCCTTTTTATCATAGGGGATTGGAATGCAAAAGTAGGAAGTCAAGAAATACCTGGAGTAACAGGCAAGTTTGGCCTTGGAGTACAAGATGAAGCAGGGCAAAGGCTAACATTCTCTTTGCCAAGAGAATACACTGGTCATAGCCAACACCCACTTTCAACAACACAAGAGACAGCTCTACATATGGACACCATCAGATCGCAAATACCAAAATCAGATTGATTATATTCTTTGCAGCCAAAGATGAAGAAGCTCTATACAGTTAACAAAAACAAGACCTGGAGCTGTGGCTCAGATCATCAGTTCCTTATGGTAAAATTCAGGCTTAAATTGAAAAAAATAGGGAAAAGCACTAAGCCATTCAGGTATGCCCTATATTAAATCCCTTATGACTATACAGTAGAAACGACAAATAGATTCAAGGGATTAGATCTGGTACACAAAGTGCCTGAAGAACTATGGATGCAGGTTCATAACAATGAACAGGAGGCAGCGACCAAAACCATCCCAAAGAAAAAGAAATGCAAGAAGGCAAAGTGGTGTCTGAGGAGGGCTAAGAAGTAGCTGAGAAAGGAAGAGTAACAAAAGGTAAAGGAGAAAGGGGAGGATATACCCAACTGAATGCAGAGTTCCAGAGAATAGCAGAGAGATAAGAAACCGTTACTAAGTGAACATTGCAAAGAAACAGAAGAAAACAACTAGAGATACAAAGGAATATTTCATGGAAGCTAAGTTGCTTCAGTTGTGTCTGACTCTGTGCAACCCCATAGACAGCAGCCCACCAGGCTCCTCTGTCCCTGGGATTCTCCAGGCAAGAATACTGGAGTGGGTTGCCATTTCCTTCTCCAATGCATGCATGCATGCAGTCACTTCAGTCGTGTCTGACTCTGTGCAACCCCATGTACAGCAGCCCACCAGGCTCCCCTGTCCACGGAATTCTCCAGGCAAGAGTACTGGAGTGGGTTGCCATTTCCTTCTCCAAAAAAAGATGGGCACAATGAAGGACAGAAATAGCAAGGACCTAACAGAGGCAGAAGAGATTAAGAAGAGGTAGCAAGAATATATAGAAGAACTATACAAAAAAGGTCTTAATGACCTGGATAACCACATGGTGTGGGCACTATCTAGAGCTAGGCATCATGAAGTGTGAAGTCAAGTTGGCATTACTTAAGCATTACTATGAACAAAGCTAGTGGAGGCAATGGAATTCTAGCTGAGCTATTCCAAATTCTAAAAAGAGGATGCTGTTAAAGTATTGCACTAAGATGCCAATAAATCTGGAAAACTCAGCAGTGGCCACAGGACTGGAAAAGGTCAGTTTTCATTCCAATTCCAAAGAAACGCAATGCCAGAAAACGTTCAAGTGAAAGTCGCTCAGTTGTGTCCAACTCTGCGACCCCATGACTGTAGCCTGCAGGCTTCTCTGTCCGTGGAATTCTCCAGGCTAGTATACTGGAGTGGGTAGCTATTCCCTTCTCCAGGGGTTCTTCCCAAATCAAGGATCGAACCCAGGTCTCCCATATTGCAGGTGTATTCTTACCATCTGAGCCACTAGGGAAGCCAAAGAATACTGAGTAGGTAGTCTATCCCTTCTCCCGCATATCTCTCAACCCAGGAATCAAACTGGGGTCTCCTTCATTGCAGACAGATTCCTTACCAGCTGAGCTACCAGGGAGGCCTGAAGAATGTTCAAACTACTGTCCAATTGCACTCATTTCACATGCTCAGAAGGTAATAAAATCTTTCAAGTTAGGCTTCAGCAATATGTGAACCAAGAACTTCCAGATGTACAAGCTAGATTTAGAAAAGGCAGAGGAAATCATCAATATCACTGGATCACAGAAAAAGCAAGGGAATTCCCAAAAAACATCTACTTTTGCTTCATCGACTACACTAAAGACTTTTGTGGATCACAACAAACTGTGGAAAATTCTGAAAGAGATGGGAATACCAGACCACCTTACCTGCCTCCTGAGAAACCTGGATACTGATCAAGAAGCACAAGTTAGAACCGACATGGAACAACAGACTGGTTCAAAATTGAGAAAGGAGTATGACAAGGCTATATATTATTTCCCTGCTTATTTAACGCATATGTAGAGTGCATCCTGAAAAATGCTGGACTGGATGAATCACATATTGGAATTAAGACTGCCGGGAGAAATATCAACAACCTCAGATATGCAGATGATACCACTCTAGTGACAGAAAGTGAAAGGGAACTGAAGAGCCTCTTGATGAACATGGAGAGTAAAAAAGTTAACTAAAATGTCAACAGTCAAAAAATGAAGATCATGGCATCTGATCGCATTACTTCATGGCAAATAGTGAAAAAGTGGGAGCAGTGGCAGATTTTATTTTCTTGGTTTCCAAAATCACTATGGACAGTGACTGCAGCCACAGAATTAAGAGACATTTGTCTCTTGGAAGAAAAGCTATGACAAACCTAGACAGTGGATTAAAAAGCAGAGACATTACTTTGCCAACAAAGGTCTGTCTAGTCAAAGCTACAGTTTTTCCATTAGTCATGTATGGATGTGAGAGTTGGATCATAAGGAAGGCTGCACACTGAAGAATTGCTGCTTTTGAACTGTGGAGCTGGAGAAGACTCTTGAGAATCCCTTGGACAGCAAGGAGATCAAGTCATTCCTAAAGAAAATCAATCCTGACTACTCACTGGAAGGACTACTGCTGAAGCTGAAGCTCCAATACTCTGACCACCTGATGCAAACAGCCAACTCATTGGAAAAGACTCTGATGCTGGGAAAGACTGAGAGCAGGAGGACAAAAGGGTGACAGAGGATGAGATGGTTGGATGGTATTCAAGGGACATGAGTCTGAGCAAACTCCAGGAGATAGTGAAGAACAGGGAAGCCTGAAGTGCTGTAGTCCATGGGTCACAAAGAGTTGGACATGACTTAGTGACTGAACAACAAAGCATTATTAGAGCTTGTATCTTTAACAGAAGATACAAAATAATAGCTGATATAATTTGACTCTGATTATTATATTATAAAAAGTTTCACTTTATAAAGTAAGTTGTGTTTACATAAAACATAGTTACCTAAACATTCAAAAACATCTCCTTGCTCTACATTAACTACAAATTCTATTCATTTCCAAGACAATGTTGAAATTGTCCACAATCACGCCATTCTTATGTGTATTTCCCCTTGGGGGGACCACAGTTGTTGTTTCTGTGATGTCATGAAGCATGTTGTTGTTGTTCAGTTGCTCAGTCATGTTCAACTCTTTGTGACCCCATGGACTGCAACAAGCCAGGCCTCCCTGTCCCGTTTCCCAGAGTTTGCCCAAATTCATGTTCACTGCATTGTTCGATGCCATCCAATCGTCTCATCCTCTGTGACCCTCTTCTGCCTTCAATCTTTCCCAGCATCAAGGACTTTCCCAACAAGACAGCTGTTCCCATTAGGTGGTCAATGTATTGGAGTTTCAGCTTCAGCATCAGTCCTTTCAATGAGTATGCAGGGTTGATTTCCTTTAAGAATGACTGGTTTGATCTCCTTGCTGTCCAAGGGACTCTCAAGAATCTTCACCAACACCACAGTTAAAAAGCATCAATTCTTCGATGCTCTGCCGTTACAGTTCATCTCTCACAACCGCACATAACTACTGGAAAGACCATAGCCTTAACTATAAGAAGCTTTGTTGGAGCTTTGTTGGCAAAGTAACGTCTTTGCTTTTTAACACACTGTCTAGGGCCCTTGTAACTCAGCTGGTAAAGAATCTTCCTGCAATGCAGGAGACCTGCAGTATTCTGGCCTGGAGAATTCCATGGACTGTATAGTCCATGGGGTTGCAAAGAGACACGACTAAGCGACTGTCACTCACTAGGTTTGTCACAGCATTCCAGCCAAGAAGTAATCATCTAATTTCATGGCCATGCAGCACATGGAATTTTAGTTCCCCAATCAGTGATTGAACTACGGCTCTTACAGCGGAAGTGCCAAGTCCTAACCACTGGACCACCAGGAAATTTCCAGTCCACCATTTTTTAACAGCCCCTAAACCCTGGTGGCTCAGTCAGTAAAGAATCCACCTGCAGTGTGGGAAATCTGGGTTCAATCCCTAGGTTGGGAAGATCCCCTGGAGGAGGGCATGGCAACCCATTCCAGTACTCTTGCCTGGAGAATCTCCATGGACAGAGGAGCCTGGGGGCTACAATCCATGGGGTTGCAGAGTCAGACACAACTGAGCACAGCACAGCAAAAACAGGCATGCCTCTTAATCCATCCAGTTTATACAGTTCAATGAGTTAACTTAGAATGCAGAAATGCCACTTTTCCATATTAACTGGTAAATAAAACCATATACAGCCCTTAATGGGTTCTCAAGAGTCTCAGTACTGGGAAATAAGCTTTATAAAAGATTAATTTTAAATATGGATACCATGGCTTTCAAATTATATTATGATGTTTTTCTTCAATAATTTCCTACCCATCATCACCCTCCAATAATGACTCCAGTAGTCTATATTCCTATAGCTGTCATTTGGAAAGTATTTTGAAATAAGAATTTTTATATGGAGCTAATCTGATTCAAATCAGACATCTTATAATACACACATGTACAGAAATTTTAATTATAGGAACACTATTAAATATCAGATAAGAAAGCTAGAAATACATTTGATTACTTAAATAATTATAAAGTAATAAATTGGAGTATAGTAAAACTTGGTAGTATTAACACACTACAGAATGTTAGACGGAAATAATATTTGGAGCTATTTGACAAGTCATTCTGAAAGGATTCCAAAACAGAAAGTTTGTAGAAATGATCTATGAATAGCAGATACATGCAACCTGTTAAATCTAAAACAATATATCCATATGACAAATAATTACACCGAGATAAAATGCCAATGAAAGTGTATATTTTTAAAATAATTCTATTAATATAAAACTCATAAAATATTAATTTTCAAAGTTCAAATACCTAAAATCATACCAACAATTTTCAAAGTCTTATTGCTCAACTGAAAAAATATAGCAGAAACTCACTAGGAAGAAAGAAAATAACATGCACATTATTCTATGCTTTAAGTGACTATAAACACTACCATGTTATTTAATCTGCAGCATAACTCTATACATGCAATATCAAAATATTTTAAAGTAGCTTTGCCAGCTGTACCATCTAGCAATATTATGGTATCATCAAGCTAAGATCATATAATGCTACTCTGGAAATAATAAAATACAGAGGTATGTTATGAAAGGTTGTTGTTGAATCACGCGAATACACCGGGATTCTTGGCCCCTGGAGGAGAAGAATTCAATCCGGGGCCAGAGACGAGGCTTGATCGCTCAGAGCTTTTGTGTAATAAAGTTTTATTAAAGTATAAAGGAGATAGAGAAAGCTTCTGACATAGGCATCAGAAGGGGGTAGAAAGAGTACCCGCTTGCTAGTGTTAACAATGAAGTTATATAATCCAAAGAATATCTGGAGGTTGTAAAGACCTCATCAGACCTACTCCCATAATTTACGTTTTAAGATAACACTGTCCTCAGGCAAGATACATCCTTGTAAAGACCAGGTCTACTCCCATAATTAACATTTTAAGATAACAGAAGGTTGAATCCTGTCCTGAGGCAGGATACATTATTGTTATATAATCCTAAGGAATGTGGAGAAAGAAAAAAAGTTTGTCTTTTCTTCCTCCTTGAGAATTCCAGACCCCTCTCTCCTTGGGGACCCCTAGACTCCCTATCAACCTGCCTAGGATATGACTCTCTCAGTTATCAGGACTATATACGTTCCACAAAGGAAATGCTCTCTCTAAATGGTAACCAGATTGGGTTCACATACCATGCAATATTCTTACAAATACAAATTCACACTCCATCTTATAAGTAACCGTGATTGATAAATGGATTATGTTAGAATCCCCTCTAGCAAACAGTGAACAAGCAGCTTTAATGAGGCTTATGACCCTATCCTATGGATATCCTAGAGAATCTGAAAGCGAGCATTTTGCCAGCAGACACAGGTCAGGTGCTACAATTCCTGCTCCCACATCATTAAATTATTTTTCTAAATTTGAACTTTTTAACTTCTTTACCCACACAACAGCAAGCAACACATGTTGAAAACAGTTCAAGAAACATCACCTTTGGCAATAAGTATTAAGCACTTGGAAAAAACATTTTCAGAGAATCACAGCCTTTTACAGCAAGAAGAAACTTTTGAGTTCACTTAGCCAGACCTCCATGTTTTACAGAGAAAAAAGCCAAAATCCACACAGGTGAAATAATTTTCTGAAACCTGCAATTCTGCTCAAGTGTCAGAGCTGGGACCAGAACCTGGTCTCCTGACTTTCAGTCCAACATAAATCCCAGTAATTAAACAAGTGTTTATAAAAATCGCAAGTATCCTATGGTATATTTATCACTCCAGATGTTGACATGAAGAATTGTTTCCCTCTACCAATGAGGGCCATCCCCTTCGATTTAGTAGGATCTCCGTAGCAGAAACACATGGGGCATGGTGAGGTCAAGGAGCTGAATAATCAAGTACCACTTAGTCCTAACTAAATGAGAGGTATCAGCCTCCTGACTTAAGAAGTCAATGAAGTATTTCTTGAAGGGTTATTAATAAAGGAATACTAACCTAGGTGCTGTAAGGAATTCAAAAGAAGGAAGAAAAGTATACCTTCCTAAATACAAACCTCAAGCCTCCTCATCATTCTTGTTCAGAATATAAGACAAAACAAGACAAGCGAGATTTTACTTAAACACTTGCTCATTTAAAATACACATTAGAAGATAAAGGAAATTAGAAATGGAGATCAGTGCAGAAGAATCATTAAGAAAGTAAGAGCTGGGATGTAAGCTTTGCCTGAAAAAAAAAATGTGGTTCTGTGGCCTTTCACACATGAGGAGCACATCAGCACCAATGAAATAAAAAGATGGGCACAAACCATCACTTAAGCTAAAATGCTTCAACTTCCTTCACTACTGATGCTGGGAGATGCAGCCAAATGAATAGTTCAGTTCAGTTAATAGTTAAGTAGTTCAGTTAATAAGTTAAATAGTTCAGTTCAGTTCAGGTCACTCAGTTGTCTCTTTGCGACCCCATGAATCGCAGCACGCCAGGCCTCCCTGTCCATCACCAACTCCCGGAGTTCACCCAAACTCAAGTCCATCGAGTCGGTGATACAATCTAGCCATCTCATCCTCTGTCGTCCCCTTCTCCTCCTGCCTCCAATCCCTCCCAGCATCAGGGTCTTTTCCAATGAGTCAACTCTTCACATGAGGTGGCCAAAATACTGAAGTTTCAGCTTTAGCATCAGTCCTTTCAATGAACACTCAGGACTGGTCTCCTTTAGGATGGACTGGTTGGATCTCCTTGCAGTCCTAGGGACTCTCAAGAGTCTTCTCCAACACCACCGTTCAAAAGCATCAATTCTTCAGTGCTCAGCTTTCTTTATAGTCCAACTCTCACATCCATACATGACCAATGGAAAAACCATAGCCTTGACTAGACGGACTTTTATTGGCAAA